>NC_081524.1:30823807-31155307 GCF_030273125.1 Centropristis striata
TACTTTCTTGCAAAGAAATATCTTTCATAAATACAATTAAAAGAGCAGCAGCATGATTTGCTGTGTTTATTTCCTTTAAGAGCCCTCTGGTGGGCGGTTCAGCTCAGTGAGAAGCCACTTTATGAAAGTTGCAGATTATAATGAGGGTGAGTCACCGTTGTCTGTAACTAGACTCTAAAGCTGCGGGAGAATAGGCCGTTTCTTTCCTCAGCCACAAACACACTAAGTAAGTTTACTGCGAGTCTGTCTTTTGTGAAAGGAGCTCATGGAGTCATTTTTTTTCTCTCTACTCTGAGGACAGAAAGAATGTAACTGATTCATTCTCTCCAGATGGAGGGCTTTTATGGGAGTGAGGGTAATAAATCACCTGTCTGTGTGTGTGGGAGCATATGTGTGCGTGAGGAGTCACCTGTATTGTGTGTGTGTGTGCTATTAGAAGCTAATTGTCAGGATGCCTATCTAAAAATAAGCTCAGCCTCTTCAGGTTACAATGCAAATCCGCACATTGTGGCAGCGAGTCAGGAGTCAGGATCCTGTGTCAAGTTGTGTTGTTTGATAGCTGGTTGCCCGTGGCAGCAGCAGCAGGCCCGCGTTTCCGAGACCTCAACCATGGACGGACACATGGTATTTGCCTAACCTGTGGGCTGCGTTGCTACAGCAACCAAAGCCCAGCATGGCCACACCCATGAGTGGTTTGCAGACACTGACTCATCATACAAATATTCTTTTTTTTTTTTTTATTCCTAAAACGTGACTTTGTTACACTGTTTGGGACATGTTTTCATAGTCACTTCCTCTATTGTTCTTCTTGATACAGTTAAAGAATGAATGAGCATGCTCACTCATGGCATAAGTGTGTGTGTGTGTGTGTGTGTGTGTGTGTGTGTGTGGCACAGACGGGCTGTTCTCTGCTGGCACTGCCAGACCTGTCGCTCACTATCCAGCCATTTTATACCCTCCTCACCACAAGAGCTCCATTTTGTGACGGTCACCTTTTATTTAAGCATGACTTCAAATCTCTGGTACTTAAAGTATAGGTCACAATTTCTCAATATGGCATCATTATACTCACATGGCTGTTTGTACATTAAATTAGTTTTTTGTTTTCTTTATTAACTCCCGGGATTTGAAAAATGTGATGAATGTGTGAAGTGGGACGCAAAAAAACAAAGTCTTCAATCTGTGCAGAGATGCATCTTACAGTCATATTTTACTCACTTACTTTGTTGTATTTAGGATGTGACATTTGAACCTTTTATAAACTATTTTATTGTATTTTATTTTTAATTTCTTATTAACATTATTATTGATTTTGTTTCTTTGCTTTTGTCTATTTTAGCAAGTTATTAGTCTTAACTTTAAGTTTTTATACATAAATTATTTATTGCATTTATTTTTAATACAGGAAACTAAAAAAATATATTTTTGTAATCTATTTTCTTGTAATTATGTTTTTTAGTAATTAAAGTGTTGTTTTTATTCTAATCTATTCTCTCGTCTCTAATGTTAAACATTTTTTTGTGTCTTTTTTTGTCGTTTTAATGATTTTTCTTTCTCTGCGTTATTATAGACTTAAGCTTTGAACTGCACATGAAAGGGCCTTTACAGATTAAAATTTATTTGATTGATTGATTGATTAATTGATTGATTGATTGTAGAAGTAATTTAGAAATAAAAGACTGTAATTTTAGGAGATACTTCGAAGTTTCAGCTGAACTTAAACTGAACTTGAACGCTCTTAAATTTGGATCACATTAAAAGTAACCATTCATGGCCAGTATGGACAGGAGGAATTATTACAGCAAACGATTACTTTGTTAATACAACACTTGTATAACCATTATGCACATTGAAAGACTTTAAATCATGTGAACCTTTTCTTCAAGAAAATGCTTCTTGTGTAATATCCTCAATTAATCATCTTGTCATGTCAAGACTCCTTCAGGCAAGTATCGAGGAACGACCACAGTGTCTTTTCTACAGAACTGTCAAAATGTGTTGAAAGGAGGATTATGTTTAGGCAGGTTCAGTGGCCCACAAATTAGAGAGAACAAAGTGCTGCAGTGTTGGCCTGTAAAGCTTAGTGTTAGCCTTATCTCTCCGTCATACCCTTCAGGGTCAACTGCACTCACTGGAAACAAGCCAGAACTGATAGAGACTCAGCGGTTGTATTAGCAGTTACCTGTGATCTCACAACTAGTGTAATACATGCATGGTTGCACCAGCAGCACACTGAAAGGAAATTTGTTCTGGAGTACATGGTGGGACTGTTCTTTCTTGTCTCCAGTTCTAAGATTAACTCACACTTCTTTAACGACTTACAAAAAGCTTAATTGCTTCCCATAAAACAAGGAATAAGTATGCAAGAGACAAAGCCAGAGTTGTTGTTGGCTTTTTGTTGGATGCCTTGGTAGTGCCTTTTGCAGACCGCCTCTTAGTTCTTTGTCTTCTGTCTTTCTCTATCCAGTTTTCTCGTTCTCCCTTTTTTCCTGTGTCCACCCTTCATCTTATCTCTGTGGCTGTAATTTGCGAGGTTTCTCGAACAAGGCGCCCAGTGTGCATGTCCCAGTTGTTGTAGGAATAAAGCGTGGGCGCCTTCGGGATGTATGGGACATGGAGCAGGGTATCCGGGGCAGCAGAGGGGATGTGTCCAGCCTGGCAGGGCCCTCAGATTTATGGTTTAGATGTTCCTTTTGCATTTATGGGCCACAGATGAAAAGATTCCCTTGTTCTTTTCTCACAAACACCCTCCCTACCCCGATCGTACCCCTCCACTCCCATTCCTTCTCTCTTTTAGACCCATCTTGCATGCCATGTTGCTCCGCTGGATGGGCAGTGGGTCTCACTAGAAGGGGTAGCGGTATGGTTTAGACTGGGTGGTGAAAGCAGACAGAAGGTGTTGTTTTGTTTGGAGCCATTGAGGTCATTGTGCGATATGTTAGATCAGAGCAGCATGGACAGAGGAGATCCTCTCGGAGATCGGTTCTGGCTCAGCCCGAAGAAAGGTAAGCAGGAAATATAGATTGATCATAATATGATACAGGAAAACAAGGCGGTGAGTGAATGGTCCCCAGCATTGGTCAGTTTAAATTTATGTCATAAAGAGGTGTGGCCTCATGCTGCCCCATTATGGCGAAAAACATAATCGCTGTTCCAGTATATGTAACATGATTGACCATTGACTTTGGAAACATTCTACATTTATTCATTTTTTTTTAATAAAGCTTATTTTATTTTAAATGGTAAATAATAAAAGAAATAGTAAATTATGTAAACATATATATATATATATATATATATAAAATTAGATTTAAAAAAAAATGACAAACCTATTTTGTATTATGTGTGCACTTCCACAAAGTACTTAAAATAATAATAATAATAACAAAAGAGACCAAAATAAACTGGATCAGATATGTTGCGGTGTACTCCTTAATATATATTCAACATTTTTGCTAAACTATTATCACCATATTCCAGTCAATAACTTTGCAAAAGTAGGTGAAATTGCAACAGTGTAAAGGTAAGGTGATGTGTGCAGGAATTCTCCAAAACAAGAGCATAAGTGTGTAATAGAATCAGCACAATAATAATTTTATCTCGATTTCTCAATCGTTGGAAGCCAAAATCATAATCAAACATACAGAGAGCAACACATTTTTTCACACTTTGGAATTTGGGGAGTTAAAAAGGGAGTTGCGCATAACATGGACCCGTCTTATGCAACAACAGTTAAGCCTTTTCTACCTCTTAAATGGTGTAATACATCTCTTGCATGCTGATTCTGATCCCTGGCTGCTGTTTAGCTGAGCTGGCATACGGCTCTAATAGAAAGAACAAGCGAGTCAAGAGAGGGCTGGTTTAAATTTTCTGTCCAGACCTCACTGCTGGAACTTGTTTACAACACAAAGCGTTTTTGTAGCTGCAGATTTCCCACCAAAAGATTTCTGTTACTCTAGTCACACTGGAAAGAAACAGTCTGAGAAAGAAGAAGAAGGAAGAATTTACATTTTGCCTTTTCCAAAAGTGCTGGATAATAGATACAAAATGTTGTGAGGAATGCTTTGGCATCCTCTGCATCAATCATAGGGAACATTAACTATTATTATCCACCACTGATGCTGTTTCTAGTGGTAGCCATGGCAGATTTGTCACATTACTGCCCCTACTTTCAGTTCGTCCTCATTTACCCTGTCATGAGTGGGCCCTGTCCAAGTCTGAGAGGCTGCAGGGGGAGTTGTAATGCTGGACACCTAGAGACCCCACCACTCACACATGACAGACAGCTTGCTGGAGAGAGTGTGAGGAAGAATGAAAGGGACTTGGCAGTCTTTTTGGGTGCTCCTGCTTATTTTTGGTCAGTAAAGAGGGTGAAGGGAGGCATAATCTGTGACTTCATCTCTTTCCACTCTGGAAAAGGAGAAGTCGGTGTGATCCGTGACTCGTGGAGTGGAGAACACAAGCAAGGCTTGTCATTTTTACCTCAAACACACATCAGTTTATAGATTTTCCATGTGCATTTATGTGTATACTGCTGAGACAAAAGCCAAGAGTTGGATTTTTTTTCTCTGCTCACACAGTAGGCTATTCTACTTCTGACGTCAGTAAAGTTTTATATTTCTTACCCCAAAAATGACTCTTTCCTGACATTTTCTTTCACTTTTACACAAAGATTTCTTACTCCACAGTTGCTTTTAACAAGCCTTATATAACTCCAAAGATATTTTTAGGGCAAGGAGAGTTTGTGTTGGCAAAGCAACAATAACAGCTCCTATAGTGTCTTGATTGATTTCAGACCTTGTCTATTGTTCTTGCCCCTCAGTTCTGAACACAGCATAGAATTTTCCTCCCTCTAGTGTAATTCGCCCCTTGTTTTTACCTCAGTCATCCAAGAACAGTTGATTATTTATTTTAGCAGCAGTGTGAGGAATGCCAAAGACACCTCTCAGCCTCCTTCTGAACACAGGGCTTCTTTGTCTAAAGCCATTCTGTGGTTTAACACACTTCTGTGGGTTTGTGTTTGGCGGGAAAGTATATACAGTTTTTTGCACTGGCTTCCCCTCAAAGCATGGGACTCACTGTTCCCTGCAAGTCATCAATGTTTAACCCCACTAGATTACCCCAATTACAGCCAGAGTGGCCAGGGAGCAGTCAGTGTCAGGGGTTAATCCCTGCAGATTCATCCTTCTTGCATTTCTAAGACTGTATAAGCACTTATAGACACTCTTGTTCATGCTGTCATATGATACAAATATCAGTCAAGGTTGTCTGGGGACAGGTTTAAAGCTTCACATGCAGTCAATCATGTCAAGTGACCAAGTCATGTTTATATATAGCCCACTATCATGAAGTGGTCCCAGAGGGCTTTACGATATAATATGCGACACAGTGAGTTGGTAGGCCCATGAAAACTATGTGAAATTATTATCACATGACAAAAATCTTCTAGATATGTCTTTTTTTAAAGTTCACCCACATTTAAAGCAACATTATTTAACTATTTCATCAAAAAATAACTTTAAAAAATAGCTTCAAAATCATCGTGATGCAACAGTGACTTAATCTGGAGAATAGTGTAATTCCCGCCCTTTTTTTAGCAGGTACAGACTAGCTTGTGAAGAGGCTTTACTGCACACCACCAGCCATGTCATTGATTTTGCCAAAACAGTATCATATTTTATGTACATAATATGCTCACAGTGACAAGCTGTTGATGTTTATTATGGTAATTATCTTAATTTAGTATATTAGCACAAGATTTTCTTATTAGCGCTAAACGATTTAAACCCCAACCAACCTTATGGTGGTACAAGAAGAAAAGTCTCTTCATTGGTACTTCTCAAAGTCAAGTCCTCATACGGCTGAATTTGAGGGATACTATGTCATCAACACCTGCCAGACTGTTCCCATGTCAAGGATACTTGACCGAGGACAGAGTCCTTCTTTCTGTGAATTAAAAGTAGGACCTGTCCAATTACACAATGACTCACACCTCCACTCTTGCAAGCCCATTCCATGTGTGTGTTACACTAATGATTGGAAGGGGTCTTGCCTTGCCTCTGTAGGACCCGACTCACAAGAACCTGTCCTGTCAAGGAAGCATCCTTGTCTTTGAGAAGCACCAAGGGGATCAACAAATTCAGTAGGCTTCATCCCCTGGCGATCATGACTGTCTGTAGAAAATCTAACCAGTTGTGGAGATATTTCAGTTTGGACCAAAAGTGGTTGAGCAACCAACCGTCCACCAGACCGACATATCATCAGCATAGGATAGAATGATGAAGACATGCTCTTTTTATATACAGTATATATCAAATTTAATCAATAACATCATAATGTTTTACAAACACACTTTGCTTTATATTAAGGTCCTTAATAACCATTAATTAACAAGTAATAAGGCATTGTTCTCGCTTTAGATCCGGTAGTTGCAAAAAGTATAGATAACTTATAGTTAACTTATAATAGATGAGCAATAAAGTATATTTTAATATCAATAAGCAAACAAAATAAGATTAATAAAGGCATGGCAAAGACAATGGGTGGGTCATGGGTGTTTGTAATGCCATTATTAACACTTATATAAGCTTATAAACACACAATAATGTTAATAAGCATCTTGTAAGGACTTACAAGGGCCTTATTACTTGTTAATTAATGGTTATTACAAGGACCTTAATATAAAGTGTTACCAAACACTTTTCTGACAACTGCATCCACTTTTGGAATTTGTAGCTTTTTTGCAACAACATCCATATTTGAAGCCATATTGTCTACTGCCGTGGCAGCATATGAGTCTGGACAAACATGACAGATGTAAACTGCAACTTGGCTGCTTGGAGGAGGCTCACAACCCAGAGGGGGTAATTCTTGTTTTATGTATGTTTTTTTTTTTTATTGCAACACTTTAACTTGACTACTTCATAATTAGTTAAAGCATCAAATCATTAGTCAATTAAAATTGATTGCTGGGAAATCCTATAATTACTGTGGTGACAACCCCCGCCTCCATATAAAGCTGTTTACTACAACCTCTAACTTTAGCAGGTTCCCGGGTCAGAGGTGTTTGTGCTCTGACATGTGTCAGCTCTGTCAGGGGGCACAGCTGTCCCTCCCCAGGCTACACCCAGCCAGGTGAAAAGCTCCTCAAATGAAAATAGACTAAACTTATGCATTGCAGAATGATTTGTCACAAGTACCGAAGTGCAAGTCATGATTGGCCAGCCTTTCAAAGGAGATGTTAAAACACTTTATATATTGGTTTATCCACTCCATATGCTTTCACAAGAGGTTTCATGTTGTACTTTTAAAAATGTATGTTCATCAATGAGAATTTGTTCCAATTACTACTGCTCAGCTAGACAGCATCAGTGTGTCATCAGTGGCTGGCAGATGGCAGACTTTTCTTCTTTCAAAGCTCAATTAACTTGATATTTTAGTCATGTACGAATATAACCTGTCTATCATTCTAACTTTAGTTTCACCATAGGTTCCTTATACTGTAATCCAAGCACATACATTAGTTGGTAAGACATTCTCTGCTGACCTTTGCTTTCCCTGGAAGTAGCTTGAGTGGCTTGGGTCTGATATCAGAATTGGGGGCACGTGTGTAAGACCAATACACTCCAGGGTGGCAGGCCTTTACAGTGGGCCAGTCGCCAGCCACCATCAGTTGGTGATGACAAGTCTATTCTTGGACTTGTGGAGGTCTGAACCATGGAAGCAGAGGTGGACTCCTAACCAGGAAACTATTCAGATACTCTTCCCCAAAGTCTTATTACTCCTTTATCTGCTTCAATCAATCAAATCATGTTTCTATTTGCAGCTGTCTGCTGTTGCGCTCTGTTTATAGTCTAAATGCAATTAGACACCATTAGTTCTATAGTGAGCGTAAGTCCCGTTCCCGTCTAAGAGTCTATTCCTGATCATTTATTATGTTGCTAATGCCATCTCAAAGCTGCACACAGCTATTGTAACCACCAAGTTGCTGTAAAAAGCAGCATGTTCATTGGCGGTAGTTCATCAGGCCTGCCGATACAGTTTTTCTCTTGATGCGGGCATATTTAATATTTGGATGGCTGAAGGGACTGGGCCTCAAGCCAGAATCAGGGTCACTGTGGGGAGTTTGAAGTTCACTGAGCACTTTGTGCATAAACAGTGCATGAAATCACACTGATATGCAGCCAGGAGAGCAAAGCACCATGCATGGTGATGCCGATTACCCCAAATGAGAAAGCTTCAGGCTTGAAATTTAACACATAGTTAACTGGTGGATCATTGGGGCTGATTTACAATGTATCCATTGTGCTCTGTTTGGATTAATTCCTCAGATGTTATTTTATATACAGGTATAATAAGTAAAATATCCATGTTAAAATGTAAAAAAAGACTAGACCTATCTATATTTATAGATTTTATTGAGTACTTACATTATGCCAAATGTTTCCAACAATGTTCAAGAGAAATCTGTAATTGTAATCTGTGTCCCTGGCCTGTAAGTGGCCTCTTATTACTTTTGTGCTTGTGTCAGCGCTGTGGTTGTGTGCCAGAAGTTGTCTGGCACACAGTAAACTTTAATCCCATTTTAAAACACATTTTAATAATACACCCTTTTAGATCTTAGTTATGATATGTATATATTTTAACCAGATGAAGGATTTTAGTCATCGGACGTCTGGATCCGAAGAGAAACAAACTGAGCAAATGATAGCAGCAGTTTGGCTAGCAGTCGATGTGCTGAAATACTGATTTTTTTACCTGAAACGTCTTGATACAGTGTCTTTACCTGTTAAAATCAGCAGGTCCAGATAATTCTGCTTCCATCAAAACCTCCTGAACAATGAACACTGCAGGTATTTAACTGGGAGAAACTGCAATGAAAACAATGGTCTGTCTTCTGTTACTGTTTTGATTGAGTGACCAGAAAATTAAATGTTAAAAATGTAATCCCCAACTAGACACTCAGCAGTGTAGCATCAAATGCTCACTTAATGGGATGAGTGATACAATGCTTCAGAATCATCTTCATGTGACTTGTATACACTAACTGAAGCCCAGCTTGCAGATCCACACATGCAAATACACAACTGCCATCAACACCTCCTCTGCTTCAGTGTCAGGCAAACTGCAGCATGCAGTGATAAAACATTTGTTTCGTAATACACAGGAATGCCTCTCTTCTATAGAACATCTCAGGATCTGTTTGTTCTTCCCATGAAAACTCTTCACAGCTGCCAGTCTGAATCATTAACTTTGCTTAAGATAATATAACATCACAAAGAATGTTTTACAGCATATCTGCTATAGGTGGAGTACACGCATGGCCTGGGGCATCGCCTCTGAGTCTGACAAGATAGATGTCAAAGTTCTTGTGTGACAGGAATTGTTTTCATTAAAGCATTAGTGAAGACATAGCTGAGGTTCACAAAAACTATTTTTAACGTGAATCTTTTTGGTGATTTCTAATTTTCTTGATTGCTGATGAAAGCTTGACAACGTGCTAATGGCTTGTCTCAGGTCTTTGCAAATAAATGACAGTTCAGTCCAGCTGTCCAGGACAACAGATTTATGGTCTGCTGGGCCACTGCAGCCCTGAAAGCGGATATGTGGCTTACTCAGAACTGGCTTACTTTATTTGACTGTTGCCATGGCAAATAAAAGGAAAACAGTTTCCCGCCAGTGTTTGGATGTATAATAGTGTGTGTGTGTGTGCGTGTGTGTGGTTTCAAACAGCAGGCGGAATGCATCATTTCATCGCCAGTGCAATTGCGCAACAAGACTGCAGCATAGTACCGTGTGCTCTTCAGTATCTCCTTTTCTTTTTCAATGGGATAAGTGAGCATGTACTCCGATGGTCACTTTTCCTTCCAGTTTGACTTGGCACACTGTGAAAGGACACTCACTGACACAGAGAGACGAACTGGAGACAGATGTACAGAAGAGTGAAATGATCTAGGGATAGAAATCTGATATCATGTTCCTGGGAGTGCTGAAAAGGTTAGCTATAATGCGCAGTTCTTTATATAGTTTCGCAAGACAGATTCTTGGTTCCCAGCTAAATGGAGTCCAAATGTTAGGTGTCTGAAGCAGCAGCACAACTTTAGAGCACTTTACAGCCTGTTGCATCATTTTAATAAGGTGCAGTGGGAAATTTGCCTATGTCATTTCCTTCATTTGGCGATTTGGTGACCCTCCAAAAATCACAGACAAGAATAGAAATAAACTTAAAATCTCCCTCTGTGAGACTATATCGGCGTGGGTCATGTATTTCGCCCTTTCATATAATATATGATCCTAGAGACCAAAATACCTTTATGGTGATATGTATTTTCTCTTCAAATGTCAGCTTTACTACATTCAAAGACTGTGACATGATATCTGAAAGCCACACCTTGTGTGTAGAGTAAAAGCTCCTCAGTGATACCTGATCGGGAAACATGTAAAAGGAGACACCTTGTATTTGATAATCTACATGCACCCGATGGCCAGGGCAGGATAGATGTATGCCAACTGGTTGACTCTCTTTCTTCTAAACTAATCCCTGTTTAGAGCAGCTCATTTGCTGAGACGGTGTGTGTGTGACACGCCAAAGGGTGTGTGTTTGCCAGTGTGTGTTTAGAGGTGTGTGTGTACATTATAGGGAGGCGTGTGCTTTCGTGTGTGGGTGGGCGTCTCCGTTAAAGTTTTAGAGCTACAGAACATGTGCTCAAACACACTCCACAAGTGTGTTGCTCCATTCATTTGACTTTGCGCTTTCTTTATTTTAATCAAGTTATTGCTTTTTCTTTTCTTTGCTTCCTACTTCCTGCTCTACTATTTACTTTAGTGAGGATTTTTTTCCATGCCGGTTTTTTTCTGAGGAATAGAGGAGAGAAGGTAGGAGGAGCCAGACTGAGAAGTGTGCCTCACTCTCTCTCTCTCACACTCTCTCACACACCCTCCCTCTCTTCCATTCTGTCATTGCCATCTCGGCAGAACGGAGACTGTTCATTCCCAGCCACGCTGAATCTAAGTGGGGGGACAGCACACTTTTGACTTTGTTAAAGTCAGATTTCACAGAGGAATATACTTTTTCTTCACGATATCCAAAGGATCAGCAAGAAAACGAGGAAAAGAAAGTAAGCTGACAAGGATTTCTTCTTTTATTTTTTTATTATTGGATTGAGAAACACGTGACAGCCGGTTTTGCCACTGGATCCTTTCACACAACAAGACGTGAGATTGTCTTATTTATCTTCCTTTCATGTTGTGGTTTTCAGTTTTACTTTGAGAGCATACTGACATAAAGCACAATGGTTGCTGGAATGCTGATGCCCGTGCGGGAACTGAGGGCCATCTATGAGGTCCTCTTTAGAGATGGGGTCATGGTGGCCAAGAAGGACAAGAGGCCTCAGACCAAGCACCCTGAGATAGAAGGTGTGAGAAACCTACAAGTAATCCGTGCCATGGGGTCTCTTAAGTCTCGGGGCTTTGTGAAGGAGACATTTGCCTGGAGACATTTCTACTGGTACCTGACCAACGAGGGCATTGTTTACCTGCGTGACTACCTCCGCCTGCCCCCTGAGATTATTCCTGCATCCCTGCAGAGGGTCAGAAAGCCAACATCCACCCTGGCCATTGCCCATCGGGCTGCACGAGTCCAATCTGTGGAAGGTCCTACATCTTATGTTCCTAAACCAGGACGCAGGGGTGAAGCAGAGAGCCAAGAGTCTCTGGCCGAGCGTCAAGGCTACCGCCATAAGATGATGGGTCCCGGAGAAAAAGAGAGCTACTCTGATAGGACCCCCAGGTTTAGGGGTCGGCCAATGGCTGCAGAAGCAGTCAGGCCAAAAGCATCATGGGAAGTGGAGGAGCAGCCTCAATCTTTGTTTAGGAGGGGGAACAGAAATGAAGCAGCAATGATGGAGGAGAGCAGGGTTAAAAGAGTCTCTCGTCAGCAGCCTGATGTGAGCAATGAGAAGCCAGTAGCAATATCACAGGAGAAGGTGTTTGAGTTCCAAAGGGAGAAGGCACCAATGTCTGTCCAGAGTCAGAGAGCAGCTTTCAAACAGGATGCGCCACAGACCAGTCAGACATCAGTGTTCTCCAAAGCAGCCCTACCATTAACCGTGGCTGCTGTCGCTGAGGCTGCAGGTGCTGCAACATCAAAGATCCCAGCTGAACCCTCTACTCCCAAAACAAATAAAGAGAAGCTCAAGATTGCAGATGAAAAAGCTTCCATGAAGCCTGAAATGGTAACAAGCAAGTCATCTATCACAATGCTTGCTGTTAACGAGGTCAAAGAGGAGAAGACAAAAAAAGTAATAGTGGAGCCAATCAAATCAGAGGAGGTCAAGGCTAAAGTTATAAAAGCAAATGATAAAGCAAATCCCCAAACTGTTGTTACAATGGCTGCTACTCAAAAAACTTCCAAGCTCCTTAACGACACTGCCAGCCCTGGCCCAGTCCCTACGAAACGTGTCAATGACGATATCGAGGAAAAGACAACCAATGTGATTGTGGATCCAGTTAAATCTGCAGAGATTATGGCAACAGCTGAAAAGGCAAATCCCCAAGCAGTTATTACAATGACTGCTGCTCAGGAAACCTCCAAATTCTTTACTAACACTACCACCACCACAACCACTGTCATCACAAAACCTGCCAAGAAAGAAATCAAGGAAGAGAAGACAAAAAATGTGACAGTGGATCCAGTTAAATCTGCAGAGGCCAAGGCTACAGCTGAAGCGAAAACCGATAACTTGGAGACCCAGGCAGTTATCACAATGGCTGCTCCTCAGGAAACCTCCAAACTCCTTACTGACACTTCCACCACCACCCCTGTCATCACAAAGCCTGCCAATAAAGATATGAAGGGAGAGAAGACAGTAAAAATGATTGTGGATCCAGTTACGTCTGCAGAGGGCAAGGCTACAGCTGAATCAGCTCATAACAAGGTAAAACCTGAAGTAGTTATTACAAAGGCTGCTGCTCAGGAAACCCCCAGTGTTGTTACTGACATTACTACTGCTGCTCCCGTCATCACAAAACCTGTAAATAAAGACACTAAGAAAGAGAAGACAAAAAAGAAGATGGGTGATCCAGTTAAACCTGCAGAGGCCAAGGCCACAGCTGAAATGGTGACAGATAACATAAATCCTCAAGCAGTTAACACAATGGCTGCTGCTCAGGAAACTACTCCTCTCCCCAGTGCTACTCCTGTCATCACGGAAATTGTTAATAAAGATATTAAGGAAGAGAAGACAAAAACTGTGACGGTGGATCCAGTTAAATCTGCAAAGGTCAAGCCTACACCTGAAACAGCAACTGATGACATAAAAGCCCAGGCAGTTATCACAATGGCTGCTCCAAAGGAAACCTCCAACCTCCTTACTGACACTGCCACCACCACACCTGTCATCACAAAACCTGCCAATCAAGATGTCAAGAAAGAGAAGACAAAAAAAGGAATTGTTGATCCAGTTAAATCTGCAGAGGTCATGCCTGCATCAGAAACAGCGACTGATGACATAAAAGCCCAGGCAGTTACCACAATGGCTGCTCCAAAGGAAACCTCCAAACTTACTGACACTGCCAGCACCACCCCTGTCATCACAAAACCTGCCAATGAAGAGATCAAGGAAGAGAAGACAAAAAAGATGACGGTAGAGACAGTTAGATCTGCAGAGGCCAAACCTACAGCTGAAAAAGAAGCAGAGGCCCAGGCAGTTATCACAATGGCTGCTCCAAAGGAAACCTCCAAACTCCTTACTGACACTGCCACCACCACCCCTGTCATCACAAAACCTGCCAATCAAGATGTCAAGAAAGAGGAGACAAAAAAAGTAATTGTTGATCCCGTTAGATCTGCAGAGGTCATGCCTGCATCAGAAACAGCGACTGATGACATAAAAGCCCAGGCAGTTATCACAACGGCTGCTCCAAAGGAAACCTCCAAACTCCTTACTGACACTGCCAGCACCACCCTTGTCATCACCAAACCTGTCAATGAAGAAATCAAGGAAAAGAAGACAAAAAAGGTGACGGTAGATCCAGTTAAATTTGCAGAGGGCAAGGCCACAGCTGAAATGGTTAAAGATAACGTAAATCCTCAAGCAGTTAACACAACGGCTGCTGCTGCTCAGGAAACCTCCACTCTCCCTACTGTCACCACTGTCATCACAAAAGCTGTAAATACATATGTCAAGGAGGAGAAGACAAAAAAGATAATTGTGGATCCAGTTAAACCTGCAGAGGCCAAGGCTACAGCTGAAACAGTGAATGGTAGCATAAATCCTCAAGCAGTTAACACAATGGCTGCTGCTCAGGAAACTACTCCTCTCCCCAGTGCTACTCCTGTCATCACAGAAATTGTCAATAAAGATATTAAGGAAGAGAAGACAAAAAATGTGACGGTGGATCCAGTTAAATCTGCAAAGGTCAAGCCTACACCTGAAACAGCAACTGATGACATAAAAGCCCAGGCAGTTATCACAATGGCTGCTCCAAAGGAAACCTCCAACCTCCTTACTGACACTGCCACCACCACCCCTGTCATCACAAAACCTGCCAATCAAGATGTCAAGAAAGAGGAGACAAAAAAAGGAATTGTTGATCCAGTTAAATCTGCAGAGGTCATGCCTGCATCAGAAACAGCGACTGATGACATAAAAGCCCAGGCAGTTATCACAATGGCTGCTCCAAAGGAAACCTCCGAACTTACTGACACTGCCAGCCCCACCCCTGTCATTCCCAAACCTGTCAAAGGAGAGAAGCTTAAGAGAGCAAAGGTTAATGAGGAATCAATTAAACCTGCAGAAATGAAGATGCCAGTTGAATCCAAAATAGATGTTCAGAAGGCCAAGAAAACTGCCAAAGTAACTGTCACTCAGGAGGCCACCAAACCCCCACCCGACAGTACCACCAGCGAGCCAGAAATGTCCACTGATATAGTAAGGGAGATGTCTAAAGGTACAGTGACTCAGGAGCCCATTGATGTTAAAGTGACCTCCAAGAATATCCCAGCAAAGCCCAAAACGGATGAAACACCACAGAAAACAACACCTGAATCCTCAATACTTGAAGTTAAAACTACCATTAGTACAACTCTCGTAACAACTATAGCTACTTCTGAAGACACAAAACCTGTCAAGGGGAAAGCTACAGTAAAAGAAAAGATTACAAAAGAAGAGAAGACTGATGTAAATGTGACTCCAAATGTCAAGAAAGATGAAAAAATAGTGCCAGAAGAGGCTCCTAAAGTGTCAGTAAAGGGCATCACATTAGTACAAAAAGATACACCTAAGATCAGTGAAAATGTTGACACCACAGAGGTGGCTACGGAAACCAAACAAGTGGTTGAGGGGAGCTCTAAATCAAAAAGGAAGAAAAAGAAATCTCAAGTTGAGATATCCAAGAGTATCAATGCAGAGGGACCACCTGACTCTAACTTTGAAAAGGAAAAACCATGTGTAGACAAGCCCCCTGAGGAGGTGGGGGAAAATACCCTCCAACCCACTCCAGTAATTACCTCAGAGCCACTGACTGTGTGTTCCAGCCTAAAGACTAAGGGACCTGTCAAGGAAAATAAGACTAAAAAAGAGATTGATGGGGGAAAAATAAAGGAAGGGACACAAATAAAGAAAGTCCCTAAAATACCTAAGGACCAGAGTGTTTCTGAAGTAGATCAGATCCCAGCAGTGCCCCCAGTGGCACTCCCAGATAATGCACAAGTAAAGGTTGAGGGGAGCAGTGTCAGCAAAATAACACATGAACCATTATGCTCTGAGGACAAGTCAAATACTAAATTGCCCTGTGTGGAGCAAATTAAATCTGATGAAATCACTGTGACTAAAGTGGAAACGGTGACGGTGCAGAAATTAACTCAAGTGGAGCTCATACAGGCAAGTCCTAAACCTGAAGAGAAAAGCCCTGTGCCAGAAACTCAGAAACCCACAGTTGAGACTAAATCCCCAATAAGCACAGTGAAAGCTGCAGAGGAATCTTCAAAGGGGAAGAAGAAAGGGAAAGGCAAGAAGCAGACATCAGCATTAGACACCATAAACAAAAAACCTGAAGCACTACTCTCCACTAGCATTACATCATTGCCTGGGGACACAGTTAAAGAGAGCCATGTCACGACCTCCGAACTGACACAACTCAATGTTTCTCCAAAGATGACTCCTGAAAGAATGTGCAGTGAGGAAACCAGGCAGGCAGCAGCTGTGCTCTGTGAGGCCCCGGCAGACAAAGGGGAGGTGGAGCCAGCGCTGCTCTTTGCAGAAAAAATCAAGCGGGAGGTTCCGAAACCAAAAACATCCTCCACTGCGAGGGAAGCACCCGCAGCCGGAGAATTAGCGTCAGCAGCACCAGCGCAGGCAGCTGTAGCTCAGGCGCAGGCCAGCCCCCTCGACAAGCAAGAGGAGCCTCCCAGAGTTGCACAACATTCAGCCAGTCAGGCAGCAGAGCGCAGCACAGAGAAAAGGCTCTCTGTTTCTGAGGCCTTAAATCAAGAGCAAGAGAAGAAGAAGGACCCGGAGAAGGACACACCCTCTGCCACTGCCACACCCGCAGCTGCCCAGCCTGACCAGCTTCACCTAGGGGACACCTGTGAGTCTGCAAGCCCCGACTCAGACGAGGCCGCCATGAAGAGGAAAATTGTAGTGGTTGAAGAGATAGTTGAGGTGAAGCAGCTTATTAGTCCTGATGCAACTGGGCAGCAGTCGCCTCCTCCACCTGTGCAACTGGATGAGGAAGGAGAGGAACTGGACCTGGATGTTCTGGAAGAAATTGCCATAGAGAGAGCCCTATTGACAGCTGCACCAGAGGCCAGGGTGCAGGGAGCCTCACCTGAGCAGGACTGGGACCATTCATTGGAGGAGCCAGAGAAGAGGACATGGCCTAACTTCATTGAAGGTTCGTTTGAATCTGTGCCAATTAACCTACTTCCTACTGTCACCATTCATGTGATGTAATTGCTCTCCCATCAAGGTTCTCACCTTTCTTTGAAGTGTGGGAGGTCTTAGTTTGGGTGTTTGATGGCAGCTTTTTGTTCCTCCTTTAAATTGTAATTGCAGTATTTCATACACCAAAAGAACATTCCCATGCTGTAACTGCTTCTGGCTTTCCTTCCAAAGTGTTATTTGGGGTGATTTGATTACAGTTTATGGCTTAAAGTTACATGTTCCAGAGCCCTGGCTCGACTTTGTGATGTGGACGAGAGGCAGTCTCTCTTTAGGAATAGTATCACTAAGCTGGTGAGAAGAGTCAGTTCAGATGTGGCTGTGATCTAATTATCTGTGTGTTAAAATAGATAAAGTATCAGTAACACTGTCATAGCACTGTTTGTAGTGTATTCAAGACAGTTGTTAGATTTAACACAGGCATTATGACTCATCATCACAGGTGAAAGTTAGACTATATATAAAGCAATACTTCAGGATCAAGACATTTACTTATAATTTGCCACACTGTTGACATGCAGGGCATGTTGCAGTTGCAATGATCATACTATTAAACAACCCCAAAAGTCACACTTTTTTGGGTGGGTTAGTCCATTGTTTGGCAATAAACTGAACTGTGCACATGTGTCAGTGAGAGCAGTAATCTCTGGAGCCATCTGAGTGTTTGCCAAATGAAATTATGCAGACCTGCAATCATTCCAACAAGGTGGGGCTGTTTGCTGAGATTCAGCCTCGCCTGTTCCCTGTAGAGATAGTTGTGCGTGTGTTAAAGCCAAACGTACTTAGAAAGGGAGGTGTGGTGCTTTTGGGAGCATTACTCCTCTTTGCTCCAGTAAGACTGTGTCCTTGGCACTGGTTTCTGTTCCATGGTTGTTTTCTCAGCTCTCTTTTCGTACTGTCTTGTAGAGGAGATAAGCATGCCCCTTGCATAGCTTTATGTAATGGTATGCGTAGGGTATGGGAGGTATGTAGACAATGTGATAACTGTAGTATATGCTGGCCTCTTTTGCTGGATCTGGAAAGTAACAGATTCAGTATGGCCTGGCAAAGGTGCCATTTGATGCTGAAGTGAAACTTATGAATCATGATGCAGAAGCATGTTCATGTGACTCTAGATTTTGGGTGATGACTAATGTTTCCTAACTTTCAAAAAAGTGCAATATGTTATTTTGACAATCGTGCATTTGGGTGTACACTATAGCAAGGGCTTCACATGGGCGTTGTCTTTTGTGGGTGTGAGCAACGGACAAAGAGTCAGGAAGTTGGAATAGCTTGCTCTCAACTCACAGGGTGTGTTTGTTTGGTTCCACACGTGACAGCAGGCCTGGAATCAATTAGCAGCCGGGTTCTTTTATTCAATCTGTGGTACTCATCAGGAAAATAAGTCCCTTTTGCACTTTGATAAAAGTTAATTTATGACTTGCGTATACAGTAAACAGCACATGCAACTCATCATAAACAGAGCGTAGATTAAAGTTGTTGCTGTGATCTTTATCATCTAATAAAGCCTGAACTCTTACACTGATATTTGGAATTGTGAACATAACAAAGATTTCAATTGTGCTTTTGATTATGGAGGTCTGTGGCGTTATCAGATATGGAGACAGCAGTGCCAGTCTGTCAGATGACCAAAGTGTTTGGTGACCCACTGCTGACATCTGCTGTCCAACCATTGTCATCTGTCACAGACCAAAGCCCCAACTATAGTCAGTTCTGATAAAACTCCAAGTAATGCATATTTCACACCATGTGGTGAATAAAAATCGTTTTTTTAAGCTTTGTGATATCCAGATTTATGCACTGCTGCCAGAGAAAACTGCCTCAGATTTGCCCTCAGATACTGTAGGATGAGTAGTGTTAGATTGGACAGGGGTTTACTGAGGTACAATTTTTAGTGCTCTCATCCCACTGACTGTGGTATTCTTGGTATGTTACCTAATCAAATAGCTGTCAGCAGACTCTGCTACACCCTAGGATGTAGTTACATGCAGTTTGGTATGTCTGCTTTTGTCTTGCTACAATTTCTGTCTGTCTTTTATTGCATCAGTGAAACCAGGAAGAAGGAAAGTATTTGAAAAACCGACTTATGCCACAGAAATGTCGCTTTCAAAACAAGGGCTGTTTAAGCTGGTTTAGATTTCATGGGAACACTTTGATATTATGTGTAGCACTTTTAAATTTCTTGAATGGAGGATGCTTTGCAAGAAATGGACATGCTTGAGAGGCCATTTAAACTCTGTCCACACGTGGCACCAGAGGCAATTAGACTAAATGACATGCCAGACATGGCACTGAGGTCCTGTTTTGTTTTTTTTAATCTCTGAAATCATACCCGATGCATTCTTGTGTGATTGGCTAAATGAAGAGCTACAGTGTGCTGCAGCGTTGTGCCTTTCATTATGGTGGCACATCATTTCAATGCAATGACTCACCCAGTCCATTCTCAAATCTTCAGAGCTTGAGTTATGCGTCTGACCTTTTTGAATAGAAAAAGAAAAGAATGGGGGACATAATGAATGTTCAATCTCGAGCTTTCAAGAGCCTGTGTTGTGAGCTGTCATGTTAATCTGCTGCTGCTCAGTCTGCTGTTGACCACCACTGATGTTTTGCTCAAAACAAAGTCAATGACCTGAGCTGCCGTGCCCTATCTTTTACTGCTGACTCCGCCTTTGAAAGCGCTTTGGATATTTTATTGCACTCATAAGTGTCACAACTTGTGCCTACCTTTCATAAATTGAGACACAAACATTTTGACAATGAAGATGTACTGTTGACACAACAGTCAGTGCCAGGGCTGAAAATACAGAGTCAGAATGGAACTTGAGCGGTCGACTGTAATCCTCCAAAGCTGCGTTATTTCTGTTAAACCAGGATTTAGTTATATAAAAAGAAATCCTTAAACATTTTGTGATATCAGTTTTTTTTTTTTTTGGAAGAAGCACATGGTGTGAAGAAATGACTAGTCAGGGTAATGAGCAACTAAAACATAATCCTCTCCCATGGGCCGGCTGCGTGTGATCTTCCATCATGGAAGTTTTAGCTGCCAGTTTGAAGTGCCGCGTTGGCGAAGTGTTTGATATCAAATTTTAATAGCGGACCATTGCAACATAATGACTTGAGGCTGGACAGTGACGCAGAATCCGAAATCTGTTAAAGCAATATAACACTTCACGAACTGAAGACCAAACCCCGGAACACATTGATAGATAACATGTGGAATATATTGAGGGTTTGGCCAAGATGGTTATGATGTTAGTCATTTCCCATGATACTTGTCAGGCCGTGTTCAAGGGGCTGACTAATTCTACTTCAGTTTAGTGTGTGAGTTGGCGGAAGAGTTGCATTTTGTGAGTGTTCTGTAAAGAAAATAATGTATTTATTTGGATATAATTTGTTTTATCTTGACTCTTTTATCAAGTCAATCCTGATTCAATTGTCAGTGGCTGCCTCTTTGTTGAGGGAAACAATTTACATTTGATAAGTCAAATTTTTGCTAATCAAATCACTTTTGCTTTGTGAAACAAACTTGTATGGAGCCTATGTAAATCCAATCTTTTCCTAAGATAATCAACAAAGACCACACCTTTTGTTTACCCTGTTGTTCCCTGCAACTCTGTTATAAATACTGGCCAGCAAATAACTCACTCTAATCAGAGAAAGTCTCCAGCTTTGCTGTGAAATGATGTCTCCTCTTCACAGTGAGTAAAAATAATCTGAATCAGCTACATAAGTGGACCTCGACAACCTTTATGTCAACTAAATGCAGTGTTTTCTCTAGAGAGACCTCACCACCCGCTTAGTCAACACTGATTGTTAACCCATAACAAATTCAGCAAGGGATGGGGGACTGGGGATGTTCAGGGGGAGATAGCAGGTAGAAGTGGTGTACATCATCTGAAAGGTGAGAACCTGAAAATTTTAAATGTGTATCTTGTACATGAGCATAATTGGACCAATTGAATTCAGAAGAGTCACAGCGTTTCAGTCATACCCAATTTATGCAATTCGAAGTCTGTTTCAGGGCCCCATATGCAGTGATATTCAAGTAGAATAGGTAAAAAAAATAACACATTTGTGTCAAAAACTACATTGTGTCTGTTCCAAACGGCATGAGATTTGCATAAAGTGGGCAAGTCTGTCAAGAGGAGACTTCTGGGTACCATAGAACCCATTTTCATCCAGATATTTTAAAGTCAAAGATCAAGGGACCCCTGTGAAAATGGACATGTAATTTTTTCCCATGCCAAAATATGGCCTAAGCTGTTATTTAGTCCCCTTGGATTCGTTAGGTTGTTTCATATGATACCAGTATCTTCACTGCAGCGCTAAAACTCACCTGTGACAGCTTCTGAAAGAAAACAGCCATTGGGCCATCGTTAAAGGGGTTAGAGGAGAACAGTGTTTACAAAATGGGGCTCCAGCAGTATCTGGGTGTAGATTGAGACAAGAGGTATTCCCCTCTGGACACAATCTTCAAATACCTTTCGGCTATGTGTCTTAACATGAATGATGTGTGCATGAGGCTCTGTTAGTGAAGGATGTTCACAGAGGAATTCTCTGCGGTCCTCTGTAAAGCCCCTACATGGTTTCTCAGTATAGCTACCTTGGTTTCACACAGGGCATCCATCTATAGTGTCCATGAGAGAAGACAATCCCAGCTCTACTCTCCAGACACTCGGTGGAATTGCTTTTACGTAGAAATGGAACCAGTTGTCAACGCTACAATTGACAAAGCCATATGCATATATTAGACAGGCTATATTTAGAGAATGTTGTGCATTGCTGCAATCCCTAAAGCAATAGGGGATGGACAGTGAGAGCTAAACTCTCTTACAATCTGTCCATCACAAAACTCTGTGTGTGGCTGCATGACTTAATAATTATTCCATCAGTTGTAGCTCTAAGTTTTCATATTTTCTGACTTTGTTGCTATTTCTGTCCACTAAGTGTTCCCGCCAGTGGTTTTTTTTCCCATAATGACACTGAATTTATCCAGTTTAACCCATCTCATTTACAGTTTAAATGTCAGACATTGAGTAAACACTCTTGTTTTAAGTCATGCATCTTTTAAGGGACAGCAAAATAAGGCCTTGTCCACACAAACACGGGTATTTTTAAAAGTAGGGCTTTTCCCACATTCGTGTTTTTAATCTTGATGTGGTCAATCACAAGTCAAAGCTCCATTTTCAGCGACCTACCATAAATTGCCCTTTGTGAGTGTACAAAAGGCAAAAACACATAGAAAACGCTACATTTTAATACATTTTGTACCTGTATATGTGTGGCCTGAGCCAAAGCTACTGTGTGAATATGAGAAATGGACTTTTTAGATCTCTAAGGCTGTATCCCATCCCATCACATGTGGGATTTTGTTTCATCATCATTTAGTGAACTATGTACTGCATGGCAATGCTTCTTCTTTCGCATAAAAGTGATGAGTCTACTTTTAATGTGTTGACATTATTATGTCTAAATGATATCTCTAGCATATGTTGAAATCTGTTTTCTGGCTGAGAGCTGTGACTTAGTATCACAGAATAAACTCTCCCCCATCATCATCATCAAAGAAAAAGGGGGGGGGGGGGGGGGGGGGGGGGGGGTGCTTGTGTTTGTGGGGCTGTCTCTAGGGGGGAGTAAAGCCAAGTGTCCCGCCAGAGCTCTTCCATCAGTTTCTAACTGTGACACTGTGATCATCTGGCTCTGGTGGATATTTATAACCCTCAGTCAGCCCCAGCTCCGCTCCCCCTGGCCACCCACCCCTCTCATCGCCCCCCCCCTCGCCCCTGCCCCCTTTACCCCCTGCTCTGGTGTGTCGTCCCTCCTCCCCTGGCCACGGGAGAGAGAGAGAGAGCAGGCTGACGGATCCAAGCAGCAGGCACAGGCTGTCAAAATTCAACACAAGGGAGAAACAAGGCAGCTCAGAGCAAACAAACAGGAGCCTCTCCTGTCCGCTTCATTCCCCCCTCTGTCCAGCTCTCTTTTTCTTCGCCCTCGTCCTCCTCTTCCTCTCTATACCGTCTTATAGATGAAGATCATACCTGGTAGGTCCACAGAGTGGGGTTGCCGTGGCGTGTCTGTCTGTGTCTAACCACGTTTGTCTGTCTGGCTGCTGACCGTTTTGGCAGACGCGCTGTGTGAAGTCTTGTTGTTGTTCGGTTCACACGCTCAAACGACAGACGGACACTTTTGACAAAGAGTAACCTTCAGCTACTGCAGCACAGATTGTATTCCATATTTAAACCCGGCTACAATGTGACTCACTTGAATTATGAGTGAGGTTGGCTGCCTTCTATATTTTCTTTTATTTGATGGTATGTAGATAGAAGTGGGTGAGGGCAGGGGTTGAGGAGGGAAATGTCACCCCCCCAGGAGGTGTCTCTCATGTCAATCATGACATCTGATGGACGTCAACAAGCAGGGTGACTTATACAGAGTGTATTGTATTCCAAACCTTTTAGTCTGTGTGTGAGACAACTGTGAGTGAGATCAGATAGCCATAAAAGCTATGACCACTTGCTATAGTATCAGTGTCAAAAAGTCGGCTAAAGTGCGGTTGTTATTGTGGTTGTGTCCAAAATAAAGATAGGGACTTTTTAATTTGTAGCTTTTTATCGCAGGTCACCTTTATAATAGTAATTTTTCTGTAAAACATAAAAAAATTAAAACAGTCTTAATCTGCTGTGTCAATATATTAAATATTAATACTTTTTGAAGAGAATTGTGATAATTACAGTCTTTATAGACTTAATGTGTTAGAGCCAGACCAACATACCAGTTGGTTGAAATTATCATGGACTTATCTGTATTTATCTGTATCGGCATAGGGGTTGTTTTTTTTTTAGATGTGCACCAAAATAAAACATATAATGCAGAACATAAAGTTTGGGGTGATTTAGAAATGGTGTCACAGTGTGCTGATTTAGCTATTTATTTTCTTTTTATTTTGTATTTTCTCAGTTTTCATTCTGAGACTTGTTTGTTATAGTGCATAATAATGTTAAAAAAAAAAGTTATTTGTTAAGGCACTTCTGAGTACCTCTGCATAGCCATATTGGTGCAATTTCACTCCACAATCCACATAGAAAAGGTATATTTTTATTTAATCTCAAAATCCGCTGTATCAACCATCATATCAGTAATGGGTGATGTTTCCATCTTAAAATCTGTATCATTCTAAAAAAAAAAAATACCATATCAGATGTGCTCTAGACTGTAACAAACAAAGACACACAGGTTAGACTTGCCTTAGGATATTTATGCCTGTCATTGCTTCACTGGGTTTGACCCTGTTCTCTAGAAACGAGTAAGCTGCCAAGAATGCAGATAGAAGCCCAACCTGCGTGATAACATGAACCAGGTGTTGTAGTAAAAAGAAGTAAGTCACAGAGGTGCATGTGAAAAGACACAATCAAGTTATTTTTCTTCCTGTAAATGAATACAGACATATTTCTAAGAGATCTTTATCACAGAAAAACTTTTAAGGATTGAGAAAATACAGAACACTTTTGCTCTCATAATGCTGCCAACACATTTTATCATATGAGTTGCTCTGATTGTGTTGTATACACTAGTCAGGGAAGTGTCTGCAAACAGCTGAACAAATCAGAAGGAGCAGACCAGAAGAAGACTTTCAGTAATAGCTTCAGGGTGGGGAAAACAGCAGGAATTCCTGTTTGGGGCGTCCTTTTTTAAAGTGTCCCTGCCACACCCACACCGTCCCCCCCCCCCCCCCCTTCTCAGTAAAGGCCCACCTGTCACTGCAGCCCGGGGCTTGTCCCCTCATCCCCTCTACCTTATTTCTATCTGTCCCAACAAATGCCTTCAAGCCCCCCAGGACCTATTCTCCCCGCCCTGGTGGTTTTGGGGCACTTAGTCTCCCTGATTGTATTCTGGCGCTTGAGAAAACCCAAGAGTAAAGGTAAGAGTGTGGCATGTTGCAGAAAGAAGGTGGTGTTGTTAAGGTTCAAAAAGCAATGAGAGGAGCATCAAAGCCTTGATGAGGCTGGATGCTAGAGGGAGGTTTTTCTGTCTTACCTGCTAATGCTGAACTCTGTATCTCATTTGTTCCTTCATTATTATTGATGCTTTGATCTTGGTAACGCTTTATAATAAGGTCCTTAATAACCATTAATTAACAAGTAATACGGCATTGTTCTCGCTTTAGATCTGGTAGTTGCAAAAAGCATAGTTAACTTATAGTTAACTTATAATAGATGAGCAATATAAAGTAATATAAAGTATATTTTAATGTCAATAAGCAAACAAAATAAGATTAATAAAGGCATGGCAAAGACATAATGGGTGGGTCATGGGTGTTTTAACACTTATATAAGCTTATAAACACACAATAATGTTAATAAGCATCTTGTAAGGACTTACAAGGGCCTTATTACTTGTTAATTAATGGTTATTACAAGGACCTTAATATAAAGCGTTACCTTGATCTCTACAGGTCATGTTGCTCACTCTCACTCAGCTTCACATGTGGTATGTTTACCCTGTGCATTAGTCACGTCCATGTGTAACCTCGAAACCTGTCAGCCGTTGACCATCATGACCAGTGGAGGCTGCTCCCAGGCCTTTCCGTGCCACTTTCACAAAGTGTCTGTTCTTACTTGCAGCTGCAAAGAGATTAGCCCTCATTAGGCTCAGACTGCGTGGGAGGCCTTCTATTTGGCTCACATCGCAGTTGCCCCAAGACTGACAGTCTGACACAACCCAGTCCAGGCTCCACCAAGCCAAACTTAGCTCGCTTTGTTTTGTGGTGCTGCAGAATGGCAGATGAGGGCTGTTGTAACAACTACTTATTGGTCCCTCCCAAACCTGTCTAGTCAAGTTTGGTTTTGCATCAAAGCTGGGTGTGTTTGGCGTTCTTGCTAGAGGGTGTCCTAGTTTCCTCAATGAGATCAATAGATTTGGTTAATTTAGTACACCTGTCAGGTTGAGGCACTGCCAGTCTCCAAACTGGCTGCCAGCCTTTGAACCAACAGACGGCCAGAATATCTGTTTAATGGCAACACTTTGATGACTTTATGTTGGATTCAGCCTGATTTTCCAACAAGCTGTAAATAAACAGTAAGCTGTTTGATCCTGTGACTGTGCATTAGTCTTTGATTGCATCAGAGTTTGGTGTAGCGCTCACAAGATGCTCAGTGACTCAGTGTGACGGTTTAGCCATGTGTCTAGTGGTGTGATTCAAGTATTGTCAGTGTGTCTGCTGGTCATTAAGGTAGCTCCAAACTCAAAATACTTCCTTTCCTCCAAACTGTACTCAGCTGAAGTACTTCAGTGCATTTACTTAATTAAACTTGTGTTGTCACATATATATAGGCACCAATTTATATATATCAAAGTATGAATACTTTTGTGAGCCTTATTGGTAAAGCTGAGCAATATAACTATATTATTTTGGTTTTGTGATTTGAGACGATATTTTGGCTTAGTAAGTTTGTCTTTTAAGGGTTGCAGTACAGTAAAGTGATCCAATTTTCTGAATTCACCAGACTGTTCTACTTGCCATTACACACTTAGTCATTATATCCACATTGCTGATTATTATTTATCAACAATCTTGTTGTGCAAATATTTTGTGAAGAGATAAAAAAAAAGGTGATATTTTATTTTCTCTATATTACCCAACCCTAATGGTCCTGACTGAAATACCTAAATAACATGGATGGAATTTCATACAGACATCCATAATCCCCAGAGGATAAATCCTACTGACCTCCATCACCGCCATCATTAAGTCAGAATTTAAACGTGCCGGATTAAACCTGCTAAACTAATTATATTTTCATCAGCCTCAGCTGTGTGTTTAGTACCAACTTGCAAATGTTTGCATCAAACTGAGATGCTAAATGTGCTTGCTAAATATCAGAACATTAGCATTGTCATTGGAAGCATTTATGCAGGCACTGAGTAGGGGTGCCCCCTAGTAAAAGCATTTTTATAATCTTATCTAATCTCAGATAGCTTTATTGAAAGTAAAGTCACTGTGGTGAGCGGCTAAGTATGAGTATATATAGTATATATATATATATATATATATATATATATATATATATATATATATATATATATATATGTATATATGTTGATTTGTTAGAGTAACAAAATCAAAAATATTTTTAATAGACATTTGACAGCTTTAATGGTAAAGGCATAATGTGATGAGTACTGACTGATATTAATACTAAGATATTTTTATAAATGCATTTTCATTCATTCATCATCCTTAACTGATTATCCGCACTTGGGTCGCGGGGGCTGGTGCCGATCCCAGCTAACATTGGGTGAGAGGCGGGGTACGGGCAATTTAGAGTCACCAATTAAACCTAAGTGCATGTTTTTGGACTGTGGGAGGAAGCCGGAGTACCCGGTGAGAACACACGCTGACAACATGCAAACTCCACACAGAAGAGCCAGAGACGGGAGGCGAACTGGTGACCCTCTTGCTGTGAGGTGAGAGCGCTAAGTAGTAGTACTAAGTACAAATTGTGTGATTTTTTATATATATATATATCTATATATATATATATATTTTTTTTTTTTTTTTTGGGGGGGGCATTTTACTGCTTTTATTATATAGTGACAGATAGAAAGGGGGAGACAAAGGGGAAGACATGCAGCAAAGGGGCCTCAGGCCGGATTCGAACCCAGGTCAGCTGCAGGGAGGACACGGCCTTAATGGTACGCGCTCTACCAGTGTGAGTACCACTGGGACGCCCCAGCGATTTTATATTTTTAACACAAAATAAAACCTAGAATAAAATTGGATCACCTATTGAAGGCCCATCACTCTAATCTGTGATGACTGATATTGGCTCCATATTATCTGCTTCACAGTTGTTCGACCGACCCTGACCTGACATTATCATGTTCTATCTGCTAATGTTTTATTGTTCGAGATACTAAAGAGTTAGATGCAGCTGCCGTCCCTTGTAATGTGTCCTCTTCAGTCCAGGCCTATCGTGGGGCTTTCTGGTCTTAGCTGTCCCCTTTTCACTGGCATCCACTCTGCATGATGACAACTCCGTCCTCTAGTTAGCTCCCAAGCTAGAGCTATCACTTATTAGAGCAGTGAGAGCAGATACCACACTGCGGGGATTTCCTCCGCCTCAGCGGTGCTTCAGCTGTAAGTCAGATGCAGCACGCTGGGCTGTGCGTGCAGAGGTGGGAACAAGGATCTTAACATGCTCCTATGACCATGTTGGAATGAGGTCATCTGAAAGGTCATGAGGAAGGGGGCATGGGCGGCTGAGTGAGACTGTGTCAAATACGAGGGGCATCACTTGGCATTCTGTCGCCGCACTTTAACCTTTCATCTGTGTTTGTTTTCCCTTCCTCAGACTGCACCATAGAAGCAGATTTTCTAACTCAGACTCAAACTTTCGAACTCTGGGTTTTCCCCCAAGCTGCTAATGGGACGTTAAGTTGCTTTGCATAATTCGTTGGTAAAAAATACAGGTATACATAGCCGATATTCTTAGGCATAACGGGTTGAACAGGTGGCTCTTTTATTTAAAGAGAGCTCGCCCTCCATCCCTCTGACACAGGAGCTGAAAGTTGAGAATGTGCCAAGTCATTTTTTACAATGCTGGTAAAGTGTAACATCCATGTTAGACATGCGAAGCCTGCAAGAGCCAAACAATTGCTCTTAGAGATGAATGTTAGACACAGAGCTGTGTGGGCAGAGGTGGTTGAGCTCTGGCTCTGGCGTTGGCCTGGTTTGTGGAAAAGCCAGCATTCTTCCTGGAAACAGCCACAACTCCCCCTCTGGAGCGATCCAGAGACTTTACTGTACACCAGTGTGTGTGTGTGTGTGTGTATGTGTGTGTGTTTTTCCATGAGTGTACATAAAACAGCCTACACCACTGCGACTGCTGCTGATGAACCAGTGGGCATGAGTCATAAGAAAAACAGTGAACTTGCCTCTCAGGGGCTCGTCGAAACCCAAAGGGGCCGTGGATCCAGTTGATAAGTCCTCCGGGGACAGTAACCAAACCCTGTTGAGACAGAAAGACACATGGAGCACATACGGGACGTTCATTTAGAGCTGATATTTTATTTAAGAGCAGCAATGGGACTGTAGAAACACATCCGGTCCTGTGCTGGGAGTGTATTTATGCCCCTTGTGACCTCCATTAGGGATTTCTCAGCACTCCTCGGCCTGCATAGTATACAGTGACATCAGCAGTTTACCTAAACATGCTGATGTGTTATATGCAAGTGTCACTTCATGACTATAGTCTTTGTATGTAGTAATATAATTAATGACGACAGAAAAAAAACAGTTCTTAGTCAAATAAACAAAATGTGATTGCTGTCACATGTTAAATTTTCTTGAGTCATTTTTAATGACTTTTTTTCCAGGCTCAATCCAGCTTTCCTCCTCTCGAGAGTAATCTGTCGGCCCTGTTCAGTTGGTCCTCTCACAAAAGCAGCATTTTGACTTTAGTACAGTTTTGGTTCAAAAACTTTAATAGTTTAAAGAAATACCTTGACATTGCAGTACACAAAACTCATTCTTGCTATTATATGTCCATTCAAAAGGAAGCTATAGCCACTTAGCTTAGCATAAAAATTTGGGGTGAAACAGCTCAAATACGTCCAAAGGAAAGAAAATCTTGGCCTGGAAGAGGGTTTTTCTTGAGTGTTGTCACCATGAGGTGGCAGCCAGGGGAGACTCTGTAGACTCTGAGTCATTGTGCCCGACCAAGAAAGAGTCCTGCACGTGTTAGTCCTGGCTGTATCTTCATGTTGAACAGACATCGGAGTTCCGAGTAGTTTCAATCTTCTTATCTGATGCTCACAGGAAGAAAACAAATAGTTATTTCTTGAAAGGTCAAACTATTCCTTTAATACATCTTTTAACGTCTCAAGGAAGTGAAGTGATTTAATTTCATAAAAATAGGACCATAGTGACTAAAGTACTCCTGTCATTCTTTTTCTTCAGTTTTTCAGTTCATTTTCTGAAAAACATTTCCACAGCTATGGCAGAGTATTTGACTTCATTGCCTAGTATTCAGCTCATATCTGAAATTTCAATTTTTTAAATATCCAAACCACAGCTCTGTCCAGCTTGTTGCAAGTAAATGACGTCAATTCAATTCAGTTAAATTCCAGGCACTTTTAATACAGTACTGCAAATTCCTAAATTTGCCATCAGATTGTATTGCATATTGTGATCGGAACTTGTTATCAACAAAAGATTTATGTTTACTTCCTGCCACTAATGTTTACTGTAAAAAGATCCCTAGCATGTCATTGAAAATAGTGTCTCTGTGAGTGATTGTGGTCAGAGAGTTTCCTGTTAGGTCCTGGGTCAGAGGTCAGCGGCCTGTAAGAAGAGAACTCAGCATATTTAGGTCGCTTTCCCTTTTAACTGTGACCCAGGAACAGCCCAGCTGTGCCCTGTCGTTAATCTCCACGTGCTAAAGATGACTGACGACAGTAGGTGTGTGTGCCACATAGAGCTGACTGCTGCTCTTACAACATATACAATCATTACTCTGATCTTGACACAGTGAGAGTTTGATTGTATTCAAACTCATCAGTCCTCATGCAATTTGTATGATCTTTATGCTTTTAATGTTATATTTTATAATACCATAAGAGTATGTTGCTCCAGGGCCAAGGAACATGTCAACAGTCACAAAAACCAGCACACCCAGAGGATCCTGAGCACCTCCCTCTCACACTGCTCATGTGCGTAGAAGCTAAATATAGAAAAAAATAGTGGAGGTTAATATCGTACAACCAGAGAGTCTAGTTTTAGATTGTATGATAGTAAATATTGAACAAATACATCACTGAATAACTGTAAAGTTGATGATTAACAAACAAAAGAGCCTCTGACAATAATTAATAATTCAAAGGCCACACACTTCCTGGATGGCCTAATTTAGAGCAAGATGAATCAGACAGAGGACATGAAGATAATGTTGATTTACCTGTCTGTTATCTATTTTGCCGGTTCATGAGGGGGGCAGGGCCAACTGTTCGGCTTTCATCTGGTAGAAAGTGGTTCCTGTTTCTTTTTTAAGTCCCCTCACGCCAGCTGGCACGGTGTGTCTGCTACACAGGAGGCTCCTGGGGGACCTTATATACAGGCTCATGATGGCTGCATTATGGGATCAGGAGAGAGGGAATTATCTGCATGAGATGGGCTCGTATGGAGAAAGAAGCAGATATTTGTACAGTAAGATGTGCTGTGTAGGTGAGTGGAGAGGTGACGTGCTGTGGGGGGCCGGGTGGGGAGGAGTTAGACTCTTGTTCTGTGGTGTTTGAGCAAAGTGAAACCATAGGTTGTTGCTACTGTACTAGAGCCGTACACACAGAGAAGACTGAAGTCAGTTCAGGTTAAAATGTTTGATTGAAACGACTTATTGTAATAAAGTATTTCAGTGGATGCATCATAAAGTGAGTAGTTGCTGCTATCATCAGTATCATCAGTGCATCATTAAGATAATGGAGGGATTGGAGAAAACGTGTAAATCATGTAAACAGTATAGGATTTGGCATTTTACCTGGGATTTCCACATGTTTTATGAGGTGTGGAAAATGTGATCAGTTTTTAAGTGCACACTGATTGCTTTGAGTATATGTTTTGTTACTTTTTCAGAGTGAACATAACACAGACTCAAAACTGGTTGTGAATTTTGTGTGTTGTCTGGTTTAGACACAAAGCCTGCATGTAGCCTGATATATATAAACCCAGGGCAAATGGGTCCACAGTACAGTCCCTGCTGCTCATAAAGCTCACTGAAGCTTGAAGGTGAGTTAACTAAGTAAATATCTGAAATATAAAAGCAAGATTCATTACCTGAGGGAATTTAAACTGCACAACTTCACTTTGAGTTAACCTGCACAGCATATGCTAAGGGGACGCACATTTCTAAAAAGAACTTTTAAATTAAGGGTGGCCCTGAGAGCAGGTAAACTTAGATAACCTGAATATAGGATGGGGCTCCATCACATTGACAAGACATTCATCTGACTGCAGGTTTTCATTCATATTTACATTTAAGGAGAGATTACTATGTCTGTATATCAATAATGACCTGTATTTTTAATTACTTAATTATATAGGTAGGTGCATTTAAATAATAGACAAAATGGTGCATTTGCAGCTAATTAATCAAATCAATGCATTAAAAAAGAGGAATACTTCCTTTTCTTAGAAGTTATACCTTTAGTGACACTTAACGCCATTCCTTTAAACATTTTGTAAGATGAAGAGATGCACAGACATTTGCCTCTGGCTGCTGCAATAAATCTTAAGAAAACATACTTTCTTATGCAACGCATACATTTGAACCATCAACAAGCACCTTGGAATTTATGAATTATGACGGGGAGGCAACGTAGCTATGGGAACTGTGTTTTAAAAGTTGAGCCTTGAGGTGTGGTAACATGTCTGAAGATAATAAAATGTAGGTGTAATGTCAAAGAAATTCAGTCTTTAGATTGGCTCGTAGTATTGTCTGATTGTCAATAAGTAACTATGACAGATATGGAGTGGTCTTTATGGTCTGCATTATCTTTATTAACTGGTTTAAAGCAGCATGTCCACCCTGATAGTTATCCTTATTTACACAGTCAATGGTGTTATCTCGAAAATGTTACATGCAGGCTGGGAATCAGATATTCATACAGAACAATGCCCTTATCTTTTCCATTTCCAACATTCAGTCAATGAGAGTGTTCATGATAAACTATACATTGCATTATCGTTCTGACCATTTTGATTTTCTTAATTCTAAAATATTGCTATTGAGAGTGATAGGACATCAGTGTGTTAATATTTATATATAAGTTAAGGCAGCATTATTGGATAGACCTTGAAGCAAATGGTTTGTTCTTAGGAGGGGGAGGAGGAAAAGCTGAAGGCCGTAGTGTTGATTGTGTCTGTCACTATTAGAAAAAACGATTTGGAAAAAAACTTGGACTGACATTGCAATAATGCTATGATTTTACTCTTTTGCAAGGATATTTTGCAAACAAATATTTTTGAAGTCTGCAGAATAACATGTTTAGGATGGCATATTTTTTTAAACAAATATTGCACTCCCTGCTATTTGGATATTACAGTACTCCATAATGCATTTTTTATGAAATTGATTAATTGTGAAGCCCTAGGTTTCTTTTTTTTTAATTAAAATTAGTTCTACATTCCTAAATATTTTTGGGAGTATTTTTATTTTCAGTTATTGTAAAATTTGCTATAAATCCCTGTAGAAAAGTACTGTATTGTGATGGTATATATGGTATTTTGCTTTCCATAGCATGCTTGCTATAACATGCACTTGCATAGCAATGTTACTGGGAAAAAACTTTTTTCTTATCTCACTAATATTTAAAAAAGAAACGAAAAAACAAAGTCATACTTCTTATCTGGAAATCTTTATCCTGAGTTCATTGCTTCACAGTTGCAGAATGTACTGGGTCAGAAGTTGGGTGTGGTTGTGTTGGGGCACCATCTAGTGGTGAGAACAGTGTATTAAGTTCTGTGAGTGAGGAGAGAGACGCATATTGGGCGGAGGACGGGGTTTTCCTTTCCGTCAAATCAGTCAGTTATTGGAGACTCCTCTGTCCCTGTGTCTAAAAATACAGCCATGAGTAAGAGTCAGTCACAGCTACTGCACATGCTGCTGTATGTTTATAGCTGTTGTCATGGAAACATCACTCAGGTTCCCCTTTTTCCACATTTACAGCATATGGAAATACCATTTGTCATAATAATGGATTAACAGAACACAAGGGAAAAGAGAACCAAGAGTATCTGCTTCCAGTTTAGTGATATTCCTTATTGATTCTTATAATGAGACACTCCACTTGTCTCTGTGTTCTAAAGGTTGGAAGCAACACATTATTCACTCTTGTGACTGAAATTGAGTTACCTTTTGTGCATTTCTTTCTCTCTTTTTTCCCCTCTAGTTTAGTTTGAACTCATTATCCACAACATATCCATAAAAAAAATATAAATTTTGCTGCACTTCAACACAGATTTTTAAAAATGCTCTCTATTTGGTTTAGAACTAAAATATTTAGTTGATTAATCAGTCAATTGACAGAACATTTATTGGCTACAATTTTTTTATTCATTAACCATTAAAGCAATAATTCTAAACATTACCTTCTTACAGCGTCTGTCAGAATGTGATCTGGTTTATATAAGAGTGAGGTAACTAGGTTTTGGGGTTTACACAAGTTTCAAAAAAGTTGTAAAAAAAAAAAAAGGTAATTAAAACAGAATGCAACAGAACAAAGACAAGACATTTAGTGTTTAAACTAATATTTTTTTGTAAATATAAGCTTATACACTCATTCTGAATTTGATGCATTGTGTTTTTATGTATGTTCGACACAGCGTCTCAACTTTTTTGGAAGGAGGGTTGTATTTGGAATAAGTAAGAAACGCAGTGTTACCCTATGTATGTAAAGCAGTCTATAAACAGGACAACATATTTTTTTTACCAATCTGACCATGTAAATATTTTTTCTAATGTATTTTTTGCTATTTTTAATATTAAAATTTAGATTTGTATTTTTGTATGAGAGACAGAGCGACAAACTAACTAATTCCTAGTAAGTACACACATACCTGGCCAATAAAGATGATTCTAATTCTGAAAATGAGACAAAGTCAGCATGAATATTCTGTGTTTGTTGCAGTGCTGTGTTTCATTATGTTTTGAAGTTGGTGGTCGAAATCATACATATTTTTGAGATTTATAGCTCTGTGATTGTTGTTTTGAGTATGACAATTCAAAACAGTAACAAGCTATAAACCTGCACTTTATTTTGGCACTTTGGCACTTTTTAAACTATAAACTCTGTTCTAATTAAAAGAAAAACAACATAATTACTCTTAATACTTACATTTTACTTACTTTTTGGCAAACAAGGCTCAGTTGACTTAATAATTTGTAAGTTGACTCAGTAATTTGACGCTTGCCTTTTCACCTATAAGTGAGAGCACCTTAACTTTGTTGCTCTCACCTGCAGAGGGAGACATATGCTGTTTTAATGTTTTCCTGTGTGCCTGTCGCACTGCAGCTACATCAGCTATTTCCTCATCACAGTGTTGCATTTAAATTTGCCAAATTAAACATGAGAAACTGACACAAACCCAGATGTTGGGCTTTCCACAGAGGCTTGTAAAGCTCAGCACTGAGCTATTTTAAAACTCAGCTGCCGTGGCTAATCCAATGGCCTGTTGAGTCTGAGTTAAACTGGGTTTGCAGCCTCATCGTCAGATCTAATTCTGACAACATTATCTTGAGTCTGCTGACAGGTTCTAGATCAGGGCGGTTAATAACCGGACAGTGCATCATGGCACAGTTATGACACACATCCCTGTGAGGAGACTGAGCAAGTCTTCTAGGTTTCCCTTCACAAAATAAGATTAGAAATACACTGCATTCTACCTGATATATTAAGCACATTTAATGGCTAATTTAACACAATTATATTTAATAACATAGCCTCAGTGCTCTTATTAGCTTTGCTTGACTGAAATACAGCTGCCATAGACTGCTTATTTCCAGGAAATCTGTTTTATTTTTTTTACTTTTCTTCATTTTGATGATTTTCTCGGGAACATTAATTCATGGCACATTAAAAAAGGCTTAAAAATTAATTAAATTTGGTGTACCACATGCCAAAGTGATTGAGTCATGTGCTGAGCATCACTGCTTGGATAATACCGCGTTTGATCTTAATAAATCCTTTAAAAAGGACAGTTGCACTGCCAAGGATCTCTCCTTACATGGCGTGAGGCTCTTTTTTTCCCCCGCTCAGCTGCCTTTGTATGCTAAGCACAGCTGAAATGTGATCCAGCTTGTGCTATGATTCAGGTGGCAGCTACTCTTCTCCACCTCCTCCTACTCTCTTTACTCCTCCTTCACCTTGTCCTCCTCCTCCTCCTCTAACTGAGGTGATAATCCAGGGTGTGTTTAGGCTGCTCCTAGTTTTATCAGCATTCCTTTCCCCCCGTGGGGTGTGGTGGCCAGATATCACAGTAAATGCTCAAACTTTCTCCTGGATTGACCAGGTGAGACTAAGGGGCTTAAAGCGAGGGATCAGGAAAATGAGAGTCTAAGATGGAGAAGAGAGATAGAGCAAATCCTTTCTGCAGCTTTTTTCATCCTCTACAATGAAAGGTGTTGTCCATCCTCCCTCTGTGTAAACCCTTGGAATTGCTCTGTGGCTCAGCACTTTCAAAAACCATAATGACATATTCTTAGAATTCTTTTGTCCTCTAATGTGTTTGCTTTGTTTGGGAATGGAGTCCCCAGTGCTTAAATACAGGTTGTTCTAGCTTTAAATGGCTGCAAGCTTAACCATGTGTTTGTCGGTATTAGAGGCAGACTGTGCAACAAGCTGAACGGGCAACACAGTGTGCTTTACGTAACTGTAGTTTGATTTAAACACATTAATGCCAAAAGATAAAAGTAAAGGCTAATTTTAGCTGTCAGGTCCATATTCTCCACATATGAAATGTTCAACTGGATTAATTCTACTGTCCCTCATGCAATAGGAGCAATGCACAAGTTGATAAAGATTGATTTCCTTTGGGCGCAAAACAAAAATGGCGACAGCCAAAGGGTTTATGGGGAATGTGGTTTTCAGGACCACAAGCGCTGGTGTCGACTAAGAGCAACCCATGAAGCTGGTGGTCAGATTTGTTTATGGTAATTATACCAAACCATTTTCACAATGATACAGTATCTTGTTTTGTGACAAGACTAACAGTCTGCAGCTCTGTGAGGCTTCATGTACAGTGGAGTTTCTCTACAGTTTGAGAGAAATGATAACGTCATAGATGGATGGATGGATGGATGGATATTTCATTTTTTGATTGATTGATTTTGAGATAGATAGACAATTGATGATAGAGATATAAATGGTTTGATGGACAACTATGTAGATGGATAGACAAATAAATGGACAGACAAATTAGTTTAGCATGTTAGCATCTGCTAGTTAACAAAAAGTAGAGATGGATATTTCTTTTGATTTGCAGGTACCAAAGTAATAAACAAATAAAGATTTTGACCTGATTATGGCGCTAGATGAAAAGTCTAAAGATCACCAAAGTGGCGGGCCAACCACACAACAACTGACAATGTCATCCACCCCTAAATTCCTTGGAATAGAAAAATACAAACAGACGTTCAATATTCCAGTTTACCCAAGCTTCCTCTGAAAACACCCTGTAAGCATTCAGCTCGTAAAAAGGTGCATGTTGCAACAGTCTGTACAGTCCATACAGTCAAAATGTCTGCTGTGTAATGCAAAATCAGTGTGGTAAAGCGAACCCCAACTTCTTGTCACTTCCATGCTAAAAAATGATCAAACCTCAAACTTGTCATTTTGAAAGAAAATACTTTCTCCTCTTATTTTCACTTCGAGCTCTCTCTTTCCTCTTATAAAAAGGCCCAAAGTGTTCCATCTGGTTTTGATGAAGCCAGATGAGGGAGCAGTGTAATAAGCATGTTGAGACCTTAATGATATGTCTCCTTTTTTTTTCGTGGAAATATCTCATGACTAAGATGTTCCACACTTTCTGCATCCTCTCCTTGTACCCACTTGGGTCCGCTGCTAGTGTTTCCCATGAGGTTAAGAAATCCAGCTCTAGTAGGTGTGAGGACATGTTCCACTGCCAGAACGTCACTAAGTTCTCAGTTACCGTCTTCTGTTGCCTCTGCATCTCAGATAACCTGGAAAACCATTAGTCGACTTTTCTGCTTGATTTAATTACATTCTATTATATTCATTTGCACACTGTATATTGTTGATTAAAATCTTTTTAAATCTCTCTCATTCATTAAAGCCTAATATGTTAGAACTATTTGAATCAGATTACGCACATTTATAAGTTCAGGCTGTTTGGATAAGCCTTTCACTTCTTAAAATGAATTCTGTATTCGGTGTGAATCCTTTCCTTTTTCTCAGTTAATTGCCTGCCCACATACCACTCCTTAATTCCTTAGCTTGCCTAGACATTGTATGGAACTACAAAGGTGTGTCTCCGAAATTTGCTAACGTGGCTCAAAATGAGTCAACACTCACACACCCACACGGACACACTTACACTGACACTTTAAATACCTTCATGTTCATACAGGTCGTGATTAATTCCAGCTCTCTGGAAGAAAAAGTGCTTTTAGATGCCTGATAAAGTGTTGTCAGTCAGGGTGGGGGAATGGGATCTATTCCCACCTCAGGGCAAGAGGGGCAGGATTTAGTGGAGCGAGGACACGCCTTGCCCTCCAGCTTAGCTCTCAGCATATACTAGCCCTATAGGGGACTGTTATGGGTTGATTTAGCGAATAAAAGACCAAGGTTCTTTCGGAAAGCTAAGGAATGTTGTGCTGGAGAGCAAAAATAAGTAACTTTTAAAATAAGAAACAACACAATGTCCGTTTTATATAAAGAGAAGCTAAGGGTATACTATGCAGCATTTTCCTAAATGACAATGTTAACTTCATAGTAATCCCTCTCAATTATCACTTGACCCACTCAAAGTGTCTGATTGTGACTGTATTTGAGTGTATTTTCTCTTTTCATTTTGTTGTGTTCTGGACAATTCTGGGTGTCACTGTTCAGGCAAAAAGCAGAAATTAGCGGACATAACGGCAAAAAAAATGCAAATATTGCAAAACAAAGTTCACTTCAAAACTATTAATCTGCAACAATTTCTGCATAGTATGCCTTTGAAGTCATTAGCAACAAAAATGCACCATGCTGCTAGAGCCTCTGTTGGTCTGGTGTGAACATAGACTGTAGTCACTGTGATGTCACCCATTTGAAGCCTCAAGTTTTGCATTTTGGCCATCACCATCTTGTTTTGTGTTGTCCTCCATATTTGTTTTTAGCAACCAATGCATGCAAAGAACGGATCAGGAGCCGGAATGAGTCTACATCATCAGATAACGCTAAGTCCTGACTAGCTTGCGCAAGGGACAATTATTATTTAAAGTGAACAGCCGACTCCTTAGAGTGTCTTTTAGTTCAATTGAACACTGAACAAGACATTTCCCACCCCCAAAGCATACCCTGTTTGACTTTCTATTTTACTCTAAATTGAACCATCATTTACAAAATGAACATTATATTGAAGAAGACTTGATTTGAACCCAGCATTTGAGACCCTAAACCTATTAGGAAAATGTTTATTAAGGTAATAACTCAAGTGAGTAGGGCCATTCTTCTATTGACTTCATTGTTCAACCAGTGGAGTCACCCACTGCTGGCCATTAGGAAGAATGCAGGTTTAAGGCATTTCTACATTTGCTTCACTTTTTAGACCCTGCCTGGGTATGACCAGTAGCTTATGGTGTCTAATTTTAGCAAATATTAGCAAGCTTCACGCATATTGCTGTGTGTAATCTAACTTTACTGAGTCACTGTACTGACCTCATGGCACTTGTGTGGAACTATTAACATTTGTCACCAGTCAGCCATTGTAACTTGTTGCTACAGGTGCCACTGTTTAACCAAGGGTACATTATTGTTTTAACAGCAATTTGGCTGGTTAAACTGCCAAAAATTCCTACTTGTCATTTGGATTTAATGACCGATTTAACAATCCAAAGTGCTTTGGTTCTGCAGATTAATCAGTCATGCTAAGAATTTTCCATTGAGAAAACCCAGGGTGATAACTTTTAACAACGTTCAAGTCATGCCTGTTTTATTGCAATTGCTGTTGTGCCTGCACCTCCCTGGCAAAATCCTCTGGAGAACAGGAAGTGATGCATGTCATGTTCTCTAATTCGTAAGGATTAGATACCACAGAGCAGGAAATGTGTAGTTAGGCTGAGAAACAATAGTGACTGCGGCTGAACAACCAAAGAAAGGAGCTCTGGTTACAGTAACTAAAACTAAAGATTGTATACTGTAGAACTGGACATGTGCTTTAAAAAGGTACGGAGTAAAACACAAATGTAGGCAGAAATCAATGCTTCAATGCATGTGTGTGTTGATTTCTTAAAACAGTCAGTGTTTAAACACATATGAAAGCATGCTCAAACAGTTATAAGCGGCTGTATTTCTCAGTAATCAGTGATGTTCAGGGTGTGGTTATTCATCACTGTCTGGAATCCAAAGTAGCCCTTCCCAAAACTATCTCACCCCCATGGCTTCCCCTTTTTTTGTCACAGTGAGTAACTCTGAAATGCCTGAGGAATGCTGTGAATAAGTAATGATTAACCACGAAGATGTGTGTTTGTGTGATTTGGTCTTTTACCTACTTAGGATCTTGTTGGATGTCTTTGTTTCTTCTGGGCGTACATTGTATACTTCATTAAAGTTCTATTCAGTGCAATATAAGCTATAAAAAAAAATCAGCTCAGACTTTTATGATTTTTTTTTATTATGGTTAGTGAGTCAGCTTGTGTGTGCATTTTCTTGCGCAAACGATTAAGTGATAGTCCATGCAGGTTACCACACCTCGTCCTTCCCCGCCTCAGCGACGCACACAGCAAGAGGAAGGGGTGTGTTCACAGCCCTGCCCACCATGTCCTCCACACACTAGCACCACTAAATACACACTCGCTCATCACACACAGGGACAGGCCCAGACTTCATAGCCCACAGGCACCATTTCCTATGAAAGGAATAGAGTGAGCGGGAGAAAGAGAAGAAGGGAGAGAGAGAAAAAAAAACACAAGGAGGAAAAAGAAGGGCAGAACCCAACGAGGGAGTGTGAGGCAAGAAGGGGAGAGAAATCATAGGTTTGTGAAGTGCTGAGTGGATTGTGGCCACAGGACTGCGTACTCTGGGACGAACCGAGGACCAGAGGGACAGATAGAAGCAAGAAAGTTGCCAAGGATATTTTTTATCATTCATAGGATTATTACAAAAAGTGACAATGAACTCACAACAGCAGAGGTACAGGAATGTATCGTCTGGCAGCATGGGCAGGGACAGGATGCCCTCAGACGATGGCTATTACCAGGGGATGCTGAAGGCGATGGACGGCAGGAAAGGTACCAGTATGGTTGAGGTTAATGGGAAAGAACCTTGATCTTGATCTATTTGTTGACATATGAGTGAGAGGCCCCTGGGCAAGGACTTATGAAGAGTCTTTGATGCAATTTAGGCGTTGGAACAATGTTCAGGTTGTTGGTTTTTCTATCTGTTAGAACTTGAGGAGGATTATGCGGTGAGGCTTGATTGATTGGTAGTTTGTTGTGTAATGCATGATTTTGCACATCAGTGATCTGATTCCAAAGGTGATGGTGTCACAGGCAACCTGAATGACGTTACAATATTCTGCAGCAGTCTCATTCATAAAATGACAGACTGATTGGTCTATAGTGTCCAGTGTCTCTCCACACTGTGACTTAAAGGAGGATACTCCCCTTTTCTAATGCATCAGCAGCTTCCTCACTTCGTATTGGTCAGCAAAGCCCATTCACAGTTTTTGTTGTGTAGCATGCATGTGTTTTGGGGTGAATGAATCACTGTAGCTGCAGTCTGTTTGTCTTTAGTTGTGCTGTAGTCAGGATGAATGGTGTGCTGTATGTTCTTCCTTTTTTCAGTACCAGTTTTGTTCCTCTTTTTTTTTTTTGTCCACGGAAAAAAAATGTACGCCCTGTTTACAGTGGTATACATGACACACTGTTGTTTCTTTTCTCTTGTGTGACACACAGTACTGATAACTATTGACCAGCGGTGGACAAAGTATTCCACTTCTTAAGTTAAAGTATAAATCAAACAATGTGAAAGTTCTGTTCTGAAGTTCAGTTTTAAGTAAAAACTGCATTCAGAACCCCCCCTCAACCAAATATAAATAAATACCATCCTGTAAATGTAACTAAAGTAGTTTTCATAAAGGAAAATGACCCTATTGGTATTAATTACACTAGTATTACTCATGCATTTATGTGTATCTAGTAAGGGCGGAGCTAATTTTGGCAAGACTGTTGGACCATTTCATTGATGATATTGGCTCATTGTTGATAAGTTTGCCATTTTACAACCTGCTTACCCAGGGAGGGTTAGGGTAAAACACAACTGAAGCTACATCAGTTCAATCACACAATCTAATCTAATCCTAAACCTACCCCTACCCTGCACTGGGGAGGTGGGTTTACGAGGGTGATCATATATTTTGTGTGTAAAAAGTTAATCTGCAAAGTAACTGAAGGCTTTCAATATGGTGTCGTAGAAGCATTAAATGGAGATCCTCAAGTAAAGTGCCTTAAAGATACCATTACTTTCCACGAGGTTGATGACATTTCTTATCTATGGGCTTTAAACTCCACACCTCACTGAAACCTGTTTGTGTGTGATGACATTTGATACTTGCCACAGCCCCTATCCACCCTGCCATCACCTATAAAGAGCAACGGATGCACGGTGGTTGAAACAGGATTAGGTAACATGATGTAAACAGAAAGCAGCTTCCCAACAGGTCAAGGTGCAGCTCCTCTCGGAACCTGCTTGTATGTGTGTGTCACCAATCATCACACTTCCACTCTGGGTGACATTTTGCAAATAGAACCACAGAGGTCACATAGTAAATCTCTCTCTTGATTTAAAAGGTAAATGAGAAGGTTAAAGGTCTTTGGTGTTCATGGTAATATAGCTCCATTACACATTTGCAGAAACCCTCTTGAGAAAGTAGCCTCTGGGAGCCTACTTTGTTGAATCACAGCTCTTTGCTTTTCATTGCTGGGTGTGTCACTATAATACAGTTGGATCACTCCCTTAAAACTGATAAGACAGAGGACTTTGTGTTGCTGTCCGTAGTCCATTCGGACTTAATGTGTGAGTCAGTAAAGGTGGGTAAAAGGCAGCATGGAGGGAAGAAATTCCTAAATGTGTGTGGTTGGTTATCAGAACTTCACTTGTCATCCTGTGAAATAAAACCTGCTCACTAACCCTTAGGATGAAATGGGTTCACATAGCTGAGAACAGAGCGATCCATCCACTGTTACAGTGCCACACCTTGTGGTTTTGGAACACGGGTGTATGCAGGTTTGTTGTCTTAGTGGGAGGGTTCCTTGCCAAGATCTTGTTGTTTCTTGTTGGAAAATTGCACCCTCTAATAGTTATGCCATGCCTTGTGGTAGTCATGCAGTGTATCTTCACATTTCAAGAACGTTCGACCTTTACGATGGAATCCTTATATGAATGTTGGTGTCTAATAACACAGCCGGTGGTGGTGTCATACAGAGAGACACCACCATGCAAATACAAAGTTTCCTAAACAATGGAGGCGCATCAGCCGACGGTGAATGTTCCCTGATGCGGTCTGACTCAGGTGCAGGCGTGCACAGTCAAGAGACATTTTTTCACCCAGTGATGAATCTGTTTGTCCAACAGAAATCAAACATGTCTGGTATCTTTCCTCTTTCTCGTACTGTCTTTATGTCAAATAAATGGAGCTTTCCATTGCTACACATCCATCACATACTGTTTTCCTTTTAACTTGCAACTGAGGTTGCCAAAACTACTAATACTTTTTGAATGCCACTTGATTAAAATGATACAATATCAACATTTGATAGTTTCAAAAGTAACAAAGAGATAAAAGGGAAGAAAATTCACTTTCTGTATCACCACTATGTAAAGATTTTATCAAAGTTTTAAATTCTGGTATTGTGTCAACCCAACTTGCCGCTTAGCTGCAGCACATGTTTTTAAATGCTCTTATTTACAAAGATTGTTTTTCCTTCTCTATTTTTCAGATGAACGTGATCGAGTACAGAAAAAGACCTTCACAAAATGGGTGAACAAGCACTTGATAAAGGTAAAGACCTGTCCTTGACTTTCATTGTTTCTTATAGTACTCTTAAGGCACATTGATCACACATGCTGACAATGTCATGCACCATACAAGAGCCTGACTGATGCTGGATTTTCAAGGCTAATATGGATATTAGATAACATTCTGATATCCATATATCAGCCGATATAGTTTATATGTATGTAACATAACTGTTAAGCTCCTTTTTAAGTTATCATACATAGGGAGAATGGGCTAAATAGTTTGTTAAATTTTCAGTTTCGTGTTCCAAAATGCAAGTGTTAATTTTCTTGATTGTATTTTACTGCAGTGACTTTAAGCTCCTGTTCCATGTTGAATGACACTATAGAGTTGACACATCACTTAGAGCAGCTTTCTGTTTCTCATTCTGACTGTTTGCCACCTGATTGTAAGTCACAGTGTGTTCTTCTGGACAAATTAGGTGATCACACCTTTTCTAAATTTTAATAAGCATCTTTTTTCTGCACATCGGACAACATTTCTGATACAAATCCTACATTTCACCAGTGTCCACAAATGTCACTTTCTCTGAACTTTATGAACATGTGGTTGTCTGCTTTCTTACATAATGACCGTAGTGGATATTAAAGGGTACAATCTCCTGTTTGTGGTCCAGGTCGTAATAATACAAGCTACAAACAGCAGATGTTCTCTCAGTGAATCATTGCACTGACTTGCCTCCAGCCACAGGATGCTATGTTGACTGCTGATGTTGAGATATTATTGATTTCCATTATTTAGAGTGAAAAACATGAACTGTAATTACATGTTGGGGCTGGGCAATTAATCCAATTTTATTTTATTTTGGCTTTCAGCAATTTTGAAAACAAGATAAAACAAGAAAGATAAAGCAGTCATTGTGCTGCATTCTGTTTCATAACAATGCTCTTTTGTCTTGAGTTATAAATCAGGCGCACCCATTTCCTTTGACTGTTTAATGACTGGAAATAATTGATTATGGTTTACCAAAATGTTGTATATATTAATATGAGTTTTCAGTAGTCTGTTGCAGTGTACTAAAACATATATGATCTAATTTATTATATATCCAATTTTTTTATTTAGTATTTCTCACTAGGTTGTGAAAGTGCATGTGGCAACATGCCTAATCTTATTTATTTTGATAAAAACGTTCTAATATTATTTATTTAAATATATATTTATATATTATTTGTTTTATTTATCTTATTTTTTTACATTTATTTTTTTTTATCTGTTTTTCAGTTTAATTATATTTAAAGCTCATAATAATTCACCGCAAAGACAATTGAACAAAAACATAGAAAAAAAATAAATAAATATTAGATGCCAATAGTTTGGACTTGATTTATATTGGTGTTGGCAAGAATTTTAATGCAGTGTTAATATTTTACAATCTGCACAATTATGGGTAATCAAAACAATAATCACGGGGGATAACGTCTGTAGAAGGAAGATAATGTTTCAGCTTGCAGGAGGTTTTATGAGATAATGTCAGTTTAAATATTAAAGGACGTGACGTCCTTTAGCAGAACCACCTGATCTTTATGGCAGCAGAGTCAGATGTCTCAACAGATTTCCAGAATCCAATGCTTTGTTGTGGATTATTTTAAGTGACAGGCCATCATTATGTAAAATGTATTCCAGCCCTCACCTGTGCATTGTGGGAATTATTACCAACACCCCACCCCCCCTCAGACATGAACACACATTAGCTTGTCAGTTATTTGATGAGGAGGCTTAGCAGAGGTCCAGTCTGTCATCAGCTGAGAGACTGTGTAAACCATCCATCAGCACACATCCACTCTCACCTACCTCACTTTATTCTAAAACTACGACCTGAAAGGCCTCCAATGCATCACACAGTCAGTGAGGTAAACAGGTCAGGGTGGAGGCCCAACTCCTCACTCTGGAGTTCCTCATTAGGAATGAAAAATTAGCCCCTGTAACACAATACCCCTCCCACAAAGCAGTAAAAATATCCCTGCTTGTGCCACTTTTCTTCCAGGAAACCCCCCGATTGGCAGCAATGCGTTCACAGCCTTTGACATTAAGTGCTTCCACATTATTTGTTGGTTCACTCCACAGACACAGGGCCATTCATTCTTTTAAAATGGAACAAGAGGGGAAAAAATAAGCAGAAAGAAAGTGTTTCCTTTCCATGAATGTGAACATATTCTGCTACCACAGCATTAGAACATACTGCAGTTTCTCTTAAGTGTTCACCGTGAATGTTGGACGGTGACTCACAGACATCTGGACTCACTTAGATCCTACTGAAAAGGCAAATTCTGGTCCTGGCCCTGAGCCCATGGTGGTTAAGGCCAACGGTAGCACATGTGCTGCACAGACTCCAGGGTCTGGATGGTTACCTGCGTTCATGCCCCGGCCTAAACTGAAAGGCATGCATTGAAGCGTGGGAAGTATGGGGTTACTTCTGTGTCTTTATTATGCAATCATAATAGATATGAAGGCTAAATTATCAATAGGCAGGTAAAATTTATTTGGGATTACAAATGTTTTATTGCAGATACAAAAATAGTTTACAAACCCCAAAGATTATGTTTGCAAATCCAAAAATGTTGTTTACAAATCAATGCTGTCACTCTAATCAAGACTGGCCAATAGAGACGTGTCTTACATATTTAAATGAAGGTCCCGCCCACAAGATTTAGCTCAAGAGCGAACAAACCTTGTGGATATCCAAACGTTTTTTTACTTGCAATAAAACATTTTTTGATCACAGTCTTGATAGTTTTGCTCTCAAAACTCTTCTGTTTGATTGCATAATAGGAACAAAAAGTAGCCCAATGGGGAAGTTTTGGATATCAACATTGTTATAACTATATGTTATTATTCTGATTAAAAATGTAAATTATAACTAAGAAAAGTATCAAATAACAAGAAAAGGAGCAGCATCTCCTCCTACAGTCAACAATTCTAAATCTCATTGAAGAAAAAGGCACATAGTCGGTCAGGAAAGTGTTAACTCTGTGACCAAATGTGCAAGACTGCTCCTCTAAGGTTAAACTGAAGTTAAACTGATTTAATGGCTTAATGGTTGGCTTGACAGGGGCAGACTATAGGTTGGGTGCAGCCATGAAAAGCTGTAAAGGGCCACTGAGAGCGGTTTCCCTCGCTCAGTAAATCTTTTTTTATTCTGTGGAACGTCAGAGCGGCTGCAGAACAGAAATCTAGCAGAATCTCATGTTTGATTAGATTACAAACTACAGTAGTTGCAGATTGTTTTCAGATTATACCTCATTTAAATAAAAGGACCACATAGAGAGTTTAAAGGAAACACACAAGATGACGTAAACATTACGTTAAACCTGAAGCATGGTAATTGTTTTGTTTCCAGACAGGGGATCACAGTAATGTGGAGGGAGCGGGATAAGGGGCTGTCAGCCATGTGTGCTAATGGTTTTCACCTTGGAATGTTTACAGAGAGTTTGAGAGGACGATTTGTAGCATAACACCTATAGCTTTCAGCTGCTACAGTGTGATCACAGCCTCTTTAGCACAAAGTAATCAAGGGGTGACGATAGATGGTTTTTGAGTGCACACTAAGGAGACACACAACGAGATTAAAACAAAATTCAACATTTCAATAAAGAAAAGTTGTTAATGCTTTATATAAAGGTCCTTGTAAAAACCATTAATTAACAAGTAATAAGGCCCTTGTAAGTCCTTACAAGATGCTTATTAACATTATTGTGTGTTTATAAGCTTATATAAGTGTTAATAATGGCATTACAAACACCCATGACCCACCCATTATGTCTTTGCCATGCCTTTATTAATCTTATTTTGTTTGCTTATTGATATTAATATATACTTTATTGCTCATCTATTATAAGTTAACTATAAGTTAACTATGCTTTTTGCAACTACCAGATCTAAAGAACAATGGCTTATTACTTGTTAATTAATGGTTATTAAGGACCTTATTATAAAGCGTTACCGAAAAGTTTGATTGAAATGTTTAAAGTTGTATATAATTGTGTCAAATCTAAAAAATACCGATATTTCTATTACAGTACACAATGCAAGTTGATCAAACCACACAGCATGCTGTCTTGAGATAGTTTTAGATGTGTAGACAGTGAACCCTAGTGGTCACAGTGTTGGCTTCAGATCCACACTGTTCATGTTCACTCTGATAGGGGGAGGAGCATATCTCAGGTTTGGATAACTGTGTTGAAATTCTTGCCAACATAAATGAGCCACTGTTGTAACTTGCAAGGGAAATGTGCTTTCATTCCATTTGAGGGCCGAGGCCTCAATCCGTCGCCCCCATGACCAAACAGATGACAGATGCATGAATTGGATTCTGTCGTAGAAGGAAAAAAGTTTAATTATTCTGTCTTTCTGTCTCATATTACCATCATCTAAACTTCCATTTCATCCAAATCATTGCTCTTCATTTCATTGTCATTCATGTCTGCTTCCCTTCTCTTCTCCTTTTTTTCTACTTTGTCTGTTTCCCCATTGTTCATCCATCTGTTAGTCCAATCCTCCATCTCTCACCCAGCAGCGGAGGGCAGAGGTAGGTACTGGCAAGTCCCAGCAGGACTGTACTGAATGTGTGTGTGGTCATGGGGACTTTGCAGGGAGACCTCCCTCACTTGTTTGCACAACCTCCTATCCAAACTTCTGTTTTTTTATGGCATCACAACATCTTCCCTCACTATTTGGTTGCAAGTTCACCACACCTCAGTTTTATAGATATAAAGTATCTTAAGGGTTTTTTTTTGTCTGTTTTATGGTCCCCAGTGCATTTTTTTCTTTACCTCACTGTTTTGGCTTTACCAGCCCCATCTTTCACTTCTTCAGGGTTGACAGCTGACATTTGGCATTTGGAGAAGGAGTCAGGCTTGGCTGCTCAGGGCTATGCATTCCTGACCTGTGTAGAATTATGGTGGAGAGAACGCTCTGAGCACTGTCAAACTTATATAACACAAAATCAGTATAAAGCACTTCTGCTCCAGCTAAACGTGTTTAAAGTCATTTTTCCAAACCTATTTGCCACCTCATTAAATTTCACATTGACTGAAACACATTCTAAAATTAATTAGATACTGAATACTGATTTTGTGTTGTGCTTCATTCAGTGTTAAAACAATTTCACCACCTGCATATACATTCATGGAAAAAAATTATTAGACCATTGTTTTCTTAAATTTCTTATTAATTTTAATGCCTGATACAACTAAAGGTACAATTGTTTCATGGTTTTCTTGATAATAACCAAAAGCAATATCAAGAAAACAATGGAAAATGTCTAGATATCAGCTCTTAAATTAAACTCTTATAAGCTATTTTTGTTGTTATCATTATATTTGTCCAAACAAATGTACCTTTAGTTGTACCAGGCATTAAAATGAACACAAGATTGAAGAAAACAAGGGTGGTCTAATATTTTTTTCCTTGACTGCATAATATGGGTTCTTTGTGTTTTCTTCTTGTTTCTTGAATCCTTGTAACATGCGTTTTCCTTTGCCCCGCAGGCGCAGCGTCACGTGACAGACCTGTATGAAGACCTCCGAGATGGACATAACCTGATCTCTCTGCTGGAGGTCCTCTCTGGGGACACACTGGTAAGTATCATCATGATCTCTGATGTTTGACCTCTGCTAGGAGCAACAAATCTGCCTGAGCTCTGCATCTTTTTACCTCAACCATCTTCCAGACCAAAACACAATCCAGACTAATTATATAAGGAGCACTTACCCTGAGTAAACCTGAATAATCATCTTTGTGGCAACAAGTTCTCACCAATCAAAGCCAAGGTGTCAGTCAAAGGCTTAACCTGAACTGAACTTTGCTGAAAGAAGTCTTATTTACTGACACAAGTGATTCCTTTCTCTCTACCCCGCCTATCTATTGAACTGCTTTTCTTCTTTTTTATTCAAAAGGAATGTCTCATATAGTTCTGATTTTTTTAAGTAAGGGTTGTATAAGGTACTTATTCATACTGTTGGTATAGAGGCTAAGAAATGTCCTACTGTGGATGGGGGGCTGTGGCAAAACTTATTTAACCACCTTACACAAGCCACAACTAAAAAATTAATTAGCATTTTAACTGTACTCCATATTTAGAATATTTTCACTGCTTTACTTTGCTGTCCTGCTTAAGTTACGAAGGAGGAACTGAAGCCGTTCTACGGTCCTTTGTTCTTCACTAGACTCCTTTGACAAAAACAGTAGTTTTACCTCGCAGGACACAGGGGTTTCTGGTCTGCCACTGTTGCAATCACTTAGTTTGTTTGTGTTATTGTTTGACTTTGGTGTCTGAAAGGGGTTAATTTGGATTCCCTGAAGCCACACAATAACACAAACAAACTAAGTGATTGCGACGGCTTAACTTATATAGTTAATACACTTATATCAAGTTTATTTAGTTGTCTGTTTCCGTGTTGGTTTTTCGTCCTTCTTCTCCCATCTTGAGGTATGCTGACCTCCATCTACTGTAGGTAATACACTGACTAAGTACCTCATACAATCCTGTTTGTTCCTTTTAATGGTTGCATATCAGCGCAGGATACTTTTTACACCCTCTTTTAGATGTGTACAGAAGCTTCTCTGCTGCTGTAGTTCATGGCTCTCCTCCACCAGCTCCAGCTCTGCTCATCTTCTGAATGCCTCCATAGCCTTGACACATTAACTCCACTTTGGCACTTTGGTCTGTGTGTGTGTGTGTGTGTGTGTGTGTGTATGTGTGTGTGTGTGTGTGTGTGTGTGTGTGTGTGTGTGTGTGTGTGAACTATACTCCTATCTGATGTATGATTCTCCTTCTCTGCTCCTGCTCTTCTTCACACTCTCTGCCTCCTGTTTTCCTTCCTATAACCTCCGTCTGTGTGTGCTGATCTTTACCATCCGGCCTCTGCCTCCTCTCTTTGCACTGCTCTTGCTGGGGCTAGCCGAGGGAGAGAGACGTGGGCAGGAGCACTCGGGTGGTGAGTGGGTCGATAATTTACAGTAGACATCCTGTTTTTGTTTTTTTTTTCATTATTATTCATCCGCGCTTTTCCAGTGATTTGGCTGTGCATGGTATCCAGACGTCCATGGCGATTCAAGTGTTCTGTTGACTTTTTCCTTTCTCTCATTGACAGGCTTGCTTTAAGCATGTAGCTGCTGGATTTATTAATGTTAATGCAGACACCCATTGATAAACTTTGCCTCAAGCAATACCTTGTTTTGCAGTATTTTGATGTGTTTGTGTTTGTTTAGGAATTATTTTTATTCAGTATTGATTTACTTTTTATTTTATATTTTTCTGATTTACATTTGAAATTCAAAGGACAAACTAAACATTATGCAGAATAATTTAATCTTATCTGGCTGTCGGATGACCCATTTGATTCATACAAACCATTTTTCTGCTGAAATTAGTATTCTAAAGGGTCTATTATGTGTGGGATGGTAGTGAACAACACAACAAATAAAGCATTAACATTTTGGATCAGATATTAAGCACAGTATCTCTCTGGGGAAACTGAATATCCAAACAGAACAAACTCCTATTAAAAGATCTAAGATTCACCAGTTTTTTATCTCATTTATTCTTTCTGTTAAATGTCTTTCCATTTCATTTTCAGTTTTCCTTCCCCCAAGTTTCTCCGTTTTGGTTGGATGCTTTCTGTTCTCCTTCACCATGATAGCAACATGGATCACCTCTGACAGTCTAATGTGTATCTACTGTAACTAATCACCTATTTATCTTGTTTAACTTCCTCTTCAGCCCAGAGAGAAAGGCCGCATGAGATTCCACAAACTGCAGAATGTACAGATAGCACTGGACTTCCTCAGACACCGGCAGGTATGAGCTTTGAAAATTGGACCAAACAATTTCAATGCGATCTTGTCACATGACACCTCACTGAGTCTGTTTTCACATGATTCTGTAATCCTTGTTTTCTCAGGTCAAGCTGGTTAACATCAGAAACGACGACATAGCAGATGGGAACCCCAAGCTGACCCTGGGGTTAATATGGACCATCATCCTCCACTTCCAGGTCTCCTCATCTGTCAGTGTCGTGTTTTATCATATTATCGCTCTATACCTCTGTCTCTGGGATCTGCACCTGTCAGCTGCTATTTCCCATCTTCCTGGAACCAATCAGAATGGATTCTGCTCTTCAAAATTCCTCTCAAAAAAAGAAGAAAATTCCAATCAAAACAGGATACTTGTTGGATTGCCGTATTTCTAGAAGTATTTACAGCCATTGTAGCATACCAACACTGCCATCACAAATCTATGAACAGCATACAGAAACAAAATCAGGGTGTGTAAGTATGAGTCACACTCTCCCTGACTCCCAAGGGGAGGGTGTGTCAGGCAGAGTGTAAAACTTGTTGACATGCTACACTCCCAGCCACATCCCGTACAGCCAGGCCTTTTCCTGCTTTCCCTGCGAACGCCAAAAGCTGGCAGGCAGAAATACCCCTGCATCAGTCTAATAGACAGCACCACACCTTCTTATATCAGAGGATTCAGGTTCACAAAGTTTTGTGTGGGAAATAAAGGAGACGGTACTGTTGAAAGGAGTTTTGGTGAGGTGATCTGGTGAAGGTGCTATTGTTCCCTGTGGATACACCCAGAGTTTTTATACTTTAATAGAATAGAGGAGGAAAATAGCTGGGTTGTGGTTGCTGGTGAGTCACAGAGATCAGAGGGGAAAGGAAAATCCCCCTCTTATCACCGTCAATGTGATTATCCTTAATTAAATTAATTTACAGAGGAAAAAAAGTACAAAAAGTGCATGGAATGATTTAAATAGTTACTCCAACGCCTATATCAAAACAACCACATGTCTACATGGTTTTTATGTAGGTAATAAAAAAATAAAAACTGATAATTCCTCATTTAAAAATATGTGCAGATTTACAGGATAGAGGTATGAGAGGAGGATAACTTGAATGGTGCACATATGAGTACACATTCATTTACACACACACAAACTGGAAAAGCCAATGCCTGTGACTCATCTTTCCTACCCCCAAATTCCCCAAATGTAAAGTTATCTGGATGCCACAGCAGCATTTTCCCAGACTAGCCCAGACAGAAATCCTGCTGCATCCTGTCAGCCAAGTCAAAAGCAAAAATCGACTGAACTCCGAATAAATATGTTGACGGACAACCAGGGAAGATAGAAAAGAAGCAGTGTGTAGGATTTAGGGGAATCTGTTGGCGGAAATGGAATAAAATATGCATAATTATGTTTTCATTAGTGTACAATCACCTGAAACTAGGAATAGTTGTGTTTTTGTTAGCATAAAATAACCTTTTTTCAGAATGTACACCATGTTGTAATGTCCAGAACGGACAAACCAAAGGTTATAGAGAGGACCTTTTGATTTTTTTCCTTTTAGTGGTGTAAATTCACCTGCAGGTTCTCCTATATTCCTGGAAAGGGAGGGCTGAGCATGGGGGTATTCAGTTGGTGCAACCTCACCATTAGATGCCAATAAACCCTACACACTGGTTCCTGGTCAAGGTATCATAAAGTTATAAATGATCCAAGACTAATAATGGTATTTCTTTGGAAATTAACTGGGTGTGTTGATATCTGGTCGAAACAAATCTCTTGGTTTCCACTAATGACTAATTGACTCCACATTTTCTCAACTTCTGCACATCATCCAGCCTCCTAACATTGCATTTCTATACATCTAATGTTTCAGATCTCAGATATTCAAATCAGTGGCCAGTCAGAAGACATGACGGCCAAGGAGAAGCTGCTGCTCTGGTCTAAGACGATGACGGATGGCTACCAGAACATCCGCTGCGATAACTTCACCACCAGCTGGAGGGACGGCAAGCTCTTCAACGCTGTCATACACAAGCACTAGTGAGTAGTTGATGTATTGCAAATAATTATGTGATTAGAAAAATGACAATGCAATAAATTACATTAGCATGCTGGTCATTGTACTAGCATATAAATCATTCTTGCAGTACTTAAACTAAAGGGGAACTAAGTCAATTTTCAAAATGCACACATGTTATTTCTATGGACAGTCCAAAAATATTAGTAAACAACTCTTCCAAATCGAAAAAAGCTGTCATAAATTATAAATTCTGGAACTGCTCCTTGAACAGAGCATTGGATATACTATAGCAAGGTAATAGCATGTTTGAATTCTTAATTTATGGTGTTCCCCTTTAAAGACAAAGGCAGTACGACCATGAGCTAAATGCTTACCATGCAATGTAAAACTTTTTTTTTTAAAAAGCAAGGCTCTTTATTTGCTTCTGTAATACAACCAGCTGGGTGTTGTTATGACACATTAACGTCCACAAGTTTTGTTGAATATGGAGTGCACTGGCGCAGGAGTGGGACCTTGGCATGCTTTTTTATTACAATTCATAATGCCAGTTAAAACCTGCTCTGAAATTAAATTCCTCTCCCAGGATTGACAAGATGTATCTATTCTAGTCTAAGTCTAGATGTTATTATTGATGTCACGACTATACCATAGGTAGAAAGTGCCACTGAAATGTTACAATTGTTTCCCCAGCTGCAATGACAGCTCAGAGACCTGGAAACACTGACCACTCAGAACAGACTTGTTTTTGGTTTTTGGTTTTGTGATGGGAAAAAATATTTTAAAAAAGCAGAGAAAGATTCTGACATTGTTAATGGTGAGAAGGAGATGGGCTGATTTGGACACACAGAAAAGTCTCCTCTGTCTTGGCTTGGTAAGAAAACTACAGCCCATGACCACACACACTTCTTTGCTATTGGCTGAGGCGGCGACTCACTGGTCACCAAAGTTGAATTCCATGCAAAGATGGGATTTTACTGTGTCCCTTTCTTGGATAGAATAGAAGCTTTTGTGCATGTCTGCCTTTACTCTTCCCATAAACATGTCTTCTTTTGGCCTATTTTCTACTTTCTATACTGACAGTAAAGTTGCTTCTGCTCAAATCTGTTTTATTACCCTTCCATCAGCATGTTAGGCCTTTAGGCTAGGAATACCACTGGCAGGCGTTGGCGATGAGTAATACTGTACCACCTTAAGATGATAATTTCTCTATTAATCATGATTAGCCTTTTAGATTGTTGGGAACCTAGTATTAAAAAGTAAAATTTAAACTCCTTGCTGTTGTACACTAAATATGCTAACTCCTGCTAAGTTGTTGTGTGTGCTTACGGTAGAATTAGTGGTTAAGACGATGGCTTTGTGTGGTAGCATCCTGGGAAATGAATGTGCATTTATTTCTCAGGCTGATTTGTCAATGCAGTTCGCCATTTGTTGGTTTCTTTTAGACAAAAGGATTCTTGCAGAAGGGTCCAGAGAGCAAAAAGAAGAAAAGTGGTATCAGAAGAAAGAAAGTTAAAGTAGATCTTAAGAGCCATTATGTAGTGAAAGAAAGAGATGCCTGCAGGGGCAAGTTTCCTTGAACTTGACTGTTACCTTTTTTTCTCTCTCTGTCTTTTTTTGGAGACACCTGAGGCTGGATTAGTGCTGCCTTTCATAGCGGCCAGGGGTGTGGTGTGTGGGCGTAACAGCAGCACTCTGTTGCTGCTGCATGAAATCTGTGGCGTTACTTAGTTCGGAGGCATAGTTCAGGGCATCCTAGTGCTGAAAATGTGAATTCAAGATTGTAAAGGGTTTATGCAGAGGTGTGAAGGTTTACAAATTGAATTCACAAAGCTAAATTTAGGTTCTCTAGAAGAAACAAGGAAGCAGTGGCTTGGCTGTACCACTAGGAGGCTTTTTCATCACAGCAACCCTGAAGGATTAAGGGGATTTTCACATGATGACGGACACCTGAGAAAATGCATTGGATGGAATTAAATGCAACCATCAGGCCATGAAGCTGTAAGATCAACCCCTAAATATTTTTACTTGACACTGGACGAGGACATCAGATTTTAGGATGCTCGGTGTAAGGAAGAAGTCCAAGAAGAAGAAGGGAAGCATCGGCTTCATTGGTAGCAGGTCGGGATCCGTCAGTGATGTGGACGACCGGGTGATCATGTTGTGCGAGGATATCCCGTCAGAGGGATCCTCCCGGGACTCAGGGCGGGGTTCCCATAGCTCAGGGACCCGCTCCAGCAGTGACGAGCTGGGCCAAGGATGGAAATCTCGTAGCTTTCATGGAAGAGAGGCACAGAGCAGCTCCTCTCGGCCGACAAAGCATTACTCAGTTCGAGAAATCCGCCATGTGGAGGCTTCTCCTGTTTATGGGCAGCATGCAGGTCGTTCTCTACGCATCAGAGAAGTGTATGAAGCTGCTTCTTCTGTTGCTTTATGCACATATTCTATTTGCTTCCTGAAAATCATAATCAGTACTTTTGGAATAGACGTTGCACATTTGAATTTGTGGATTTGGTAATGCTTTTAAAACTGTTTATGATATTATACAGTTTTTCTAATACCATGCAAGGCAGGTGAGTTCCTGTGATGCAGTCAATTATGACTCTGAAGTCGTGAACTTTTGTTTCCTCTGGGAGTTAAGTTATGGGTGGCTGCCTACTTAAAATGTGTCAGCTTTGATAACGTTAGCTGCTCAATAAATTAAATTCCACCTTTAGATGCTCTGACATCTGCCAGAGAGAGTGAAACACCCAGAGGACAAAACGGCAGGTGCTCATCCATACCTGTCTGTCAGAAAGTGCAACAGATGGGCTTTTTAATAACATGTAGCCATTGGCAGAAGGAGTTAAAAAGCACAGCCATCGCCTCTAATGTATTAAGTGTTGTACCATGTAAGGGAGCAAACCTGTCCAGATTGCATTAATTCTATATGTCTGTTAATTTAGCCCTTCATTCCAGCCCATTTTTCATGTTTTAACTTTGATTCCTGAGGCTAAAATGTGACACAAAATAAGCAGATAGTAGCCACTAAACTTTAAAAAACAACTTTACAGTTGCACTTATACCATAGACTGTATAAAATAAGGGGGCGTTGCTACTATGACATCACTCTTTGTTTTGAAGCCTCAAGTTTGGCATTTTGAAGGTTTTTTTGGAGCTGCAAGTTATCAGCTACCACTAGCTAGCTAGCTTGGTTAGCACGGTGCTAAAAAAACAGCTGACTCTTCTATTCTACTAAAAGAGAGTGTCTTTTAGTAGAATAGAATACCAACATTTTTAGATGACCAATATGTTTCAAAACATGTTGTGAAAGGGGAAGAGAAAATGTCCTCTGAGGTAAACTCATCTGGACCCTGTTGGTGATTAATTGTCCATTTTTGTTTTCCCTTAGTCCCAGGCTCATCGACATGGGCAAGGTGTACCGACAGACCAATGTGGAGAACCTGGAACAGGCCTTCGGTGTGGCAGAGAGAGACTTGGGAGTGACTCGTCTACTTGACCCTGAGGGTAAGACTGACCCAACGTTGACTAATCTGAAACACAAGATTTGTTGTTCTTAAGTTTAATTTACATTTTTTGGGGTGTGGTATGCTGTATTACTTCTACAAGTTACTGACTGTAATTATTAATTATCAACATGAAATAATGAGATGGCTATAATGCAATGTGACTTTTCTTTTAGATGTCGATGTCCAACACCCTGATGAGAAGTCCATCATCACTTACGTATCATCCCTGTATGATGCCATGCCTCGGACTGATGTACATGATGGCGCCAGAAGTAACGTGAGCAGAACTTATTTTATACTATGACTCATGGTTGATGCATGGTTAGATTTCTTTGAAATGGTGTTGTATGATGTATTTATTTATTCAGTCAGTGTATTAGCTACAGTAGATGGAGTTCGACACGCCCCCAGTTTGCAGAAGCAGGCAGGAGTACCAGCATGGAAGCTAAGCAATGTGTTATGGCAGCAGCAAAATCTTTTTTTGCCACCTAAAACAAGCCTCACCTAAAAAAAAAATTACATCGTTTTAAGTGTATGCTATATTTACAATATTTTAGCTTTAGCTTGCAGTGAGAAAGCTCTTTCCTTTTTCTTCAGAGCCACCAGACTCTGTATCATTTTACCGCTTAGGACAGAGGAGTTGCTGGTCTACTGCTGCCTCGATCAGTTTGTTTGTTTGTGTTGTTGTGTGAAATTGGTGTTTACGTTAGGAACCAACAAATTTTACAAATAGAATAAGAAGGTTAGTGGTAGACCAGTAATTCCCATGTTTGGTTAAATGATGATATATCATCCAAACAATATAAAAATGTCTATCGTATATTTTTTCTCTATCGTTTCTATCATGATCATGAACAACCAGCAGCCAAACTACATAAGAGAAATATTTATACTTTATGTTCTGGTCCTTTGCTTACATTAGACATGTTTAGTAGTAACATGTGGTGATTGCATTTAGACAGTTTATTTATGAAACTAGAAAACATGCTATATCGTGATATTAGAGTTGTGAAATTATCTATATCAGGATTGATGATTTTGGCCATATTGCCCAGCCCTACTCCCTTGTTCTGCAAGGTAAAATGACTGGTGGCTTTGAAGAGAGCATAGATGATGTAACGGCTTCAGTTCTCCGTCGGGAAGTTTTCTTAGGCTCCTGCCTGCTTCTCCAAACTGTGTGCTGACCACTAGCTACTGTAGGTAACACACTGACTATTCCTTTAAGCTAAAAATATATGTAAGCTTAAGTAAGTAAATGTGTGTCAGGGTAACACAAATGTTTGCTCTAATCTGATCTGATTGAATGCTTGATCAGATTTAATCAAACCTGAACAGGCTTGTGACTCTGCTTATAAATGAGCTTTTATTAGCAGTGTGTTAATAAAGAGAAATAGAAGTCTTGTGAAACCAAGTATCACAGGAAATTACCAACCTGTGGTGTTTACGCTGTGTAAGCCAAGGGCTCCCATGTATTGTCACACATCATCTTGTTGCATTTCAAACCAAGTCCTTCAACTTCACAAAGGTGAATGCTGCGCTCACATTTCTTTAAATTAATAAGGATACAAGCTCACCCACTGACTCTGAGAGATCTGGAGAAATATGCTTCTGTCTGTCTCCCATCATTGTCCTCCTGCTCCTCCACCTCTGCCCTCTTCATCAACCCCTTCCCCACTATCTGCCCCCTTGTCTACTTACACAAGACCTGGATTGTTTGACTCCTAATTGAGTTTAGCGTGTTGTGTGGATGATCGAACATGGCGACGCAGGAGAAGAAGCACCCTCCTGTCTGTTGTTGTTAAACTCCCGACTGTCTTTTTCTGCTGCGTTGGCTGCAGGAGCTGGAGCTGCGCTGGCAGGAATACTACGAGCTGGTGACTGTTTTGCTCCAGTGGATCCGCCACCATGTCATGATCTTCGAGGAGAGAAAGTTCCCCACCAGCTATGAGGAGATAGAGGTGAGATGATACGTCTGTAGGAGAAAGATTTGTGATGAGTTTATTTGCAGTTGAGGTAAAAAAGGTTTCTCTAAATCTATGAAAACGTTCTATTTATGTTATTTATAAAAAGAAGCACAATTAAAACAATAAATGTTTGAATAATATTGTATTTTGGAAAAAAGGATTTGATTGTTAGATCAAAGAACACACTAAGGGAACAGACGCAACTGTATACAGACATATTGTTGTACTGTAGGTGGGGCAGTGTCAGATAAAATACAGCCAAAAGGCAGATAATGCTTAACCCAGTCCTGAGGTGAATGGTCGCTGTGCCACTCCCTGTCAGCGCTTCAGAACAAAAGCATAGCGTGACTTCAGTATTTTTCCTAATTCTCTTTGAACTCAAATTATGAGCAACGCAGCTTCATCAAAAGTAATGGTTTGGGTGTGTTTCTTTAAAGCAGTTTGGTCTGGTTAGAGCACAGGTCACATATTTCTTTGCTAAATACAGGCAGGAAAAGTTATTTGACTCATTAAAACTTAATTTACACCAGTCATGGGAAGCAACAAATGACACTAAAAGACAGCACCCCACTGCATACAAACTATTAGAACTGTAGCGTGATGTGTTACTGTAATGTACTTATCCTATTTAGGAAATCAGGATTTCAAATGCATTTATCCACTGCATGGCATTGTGTTTTACACAAGTACAGTCAAGGTTTCACCATTTGTTCAGTAAAGACTGATGCAGACCCATTTTAGTTAATAGCTATTTTCCTGCAAGGAATGAGATGATAATTGATAATGTTCACTAATTATTGGTTTAGTTTAACAGTTCATTGTTGCAAAATTTTTATATTATATGTAAATGATTACCAAAGTTATCATTTTAAGCATTAGATGCAACATTTTAATGGACATCTCAATAATGTTTATAGATAGTTTATTAAACAATGTTTATAGATAGTTTATAAAACAATTATCAAGTGTTTACTATCTAAATAGTGTTCATAGATGGTTTACAAAGTATTTATTAACCATTTAATAAGATATTATAATCATTATTTGAAGCTTTATAATAGCATCCAAATAATATTTATAGATAGTTTATGAATTATTTGTTGAACACTAACAAATACTTGATATACTATATAAAATGTTAAGTGTTATGAAAATGCATTTTTGAGAAGGAGTAAAACACAAATTAAAGAATTGATAAAAGGAAATCTAAATTGCCAATTTAAACTTTTTGTTTAATTTTCCTTTAGCTTCTTTGGCGCCAGTTCTTGAAGTTCAAAGAGTCAGAGCTGCCTGTGAAAGAGACGGACAAGAACCGGTCTAAACACATCTACCAGTCCTTTGAGGCAAGCTGACCCTAATTTTCTATTCTTCTGTGTTTTATCACGCTCTGTTTTGTTGAGCGATAGCTTACATATTCTGCTCTCATCTGCCAACAGAGTGCCGTGCATGCTGGTCAGGTGAAGGTCCCTCCAGGCTACCATCCCATTGATGTGGAGAAAGAATGGGGTCGACTTCATGTGGCCATCCTAGAAAGAGAACGGCTGCTCAGGATAGAGATTGAGAGGTTAGGACAGTAATGGATATACAGTACCATAATGAACCAACAAGTGCTGTTGTGTACAAGACAGGACAGTATAGAAATATATAAATCGGAATCTAATATCAGGATTTTAAAGCAACATTATGCATAATTTGTCTTTTTTTTCAGATTGAAATTCACTTGTACACTGCTGTCAAAAATATGAACAGTTGAAAATTGTTACATGATTACATTACTTATATCAAAAACTAGCAAGTCAACAACTTTGCTAACAGCCAAACAAGCAAATGCAGCAACATTTAACATAGCAAGCCAGCTAATATTACTTACTACCACCAGCAAAAACAACCTGAAACCTTCTCCTCCCCATGGTCCAAAGCTTCCATGTTCACGGTGTAAACAGCAACACTCCCTTGATTCACAGAGCTCCCAGCACTGCTCGCAACTAAAGTTAGCAGTTAGCGCTTAGCTTTTCTTTAGCTTTCTGTCCATTACAAAGTCCATAATTATGAGAGACGAGGTAAAGCAGTATGAGGACAACACAGGGAAAAAACAAAAAAAACATTTTTCTTCTTGAAATATGATCCAGTTTTTTGTGTGTGTTGATTTTAAAGCCACAATGTATTGGTAAAATTGTTAATGATGTTGTTGTAATTCAAAATGGCACCTAGGTAGTAGCCTAGCTTTAGCTTTAGGGTAATCTGTTAGCTAGCTTACCTTCCAACATCACCAAAACTGGGCTTATATGATAAAAAAAATACTTATTTGGACATCTTTTTTTCCCAACTAAAGTTGCTTCTTTATTTCACAACTCTGAATGTTATTTTACCATCATAGCTTTTCAGTTGCAGGCGTATTGCATCATTTTCCTGCTTTGGTTAACGATAGCCAAACATCTGTTTGTATCAAAACTAGAGAGATGTGATCCTCATAACTGGCCCCATAAAAAAGATATAATTAGGTCTGATGAAATCGGATGAGACATTGTAAATTGGTATGTATTAAGAGTAATGTTGCATCATGCCTGGAAAATGGGATGGCTCTGTGTCACGAGATTGTCCGGTCATCTCCCAGTCTGATAGTCTTGTTTACGGTTCTGACATGTGGAATGACTGAATGGGCAGACTGGATGTCTTTGTCATTTTCATCTCACTCTGTGCTGCGCTGGCGGAGTGTTTTCCTAAGAGGCAATGGGAATGTGAGGAGTAGTGACTTTGTCGTAGTTGGGACTGCAGTCTTTAGAAAGAATTGAGGAATGGCATTTGTGAGTGACCCTCATAAATTGGAGTATTTGCTGCAACACGGATGGCCGTAAGTTGTGATCTTTAGCGTCTAGCGCAGGTCCTCGTCCTAGAAATATCTCCTAGAAAGGAGTTGATAATAGCGGAATGGAACCACAATTTTCCAAATGTAATTTTGTTGTATTTTTCTTAATTTACCTTATCCAGACTCGAGAGGCTCCAGAGGATTGTCACGAAAGTCCAGATGGAGTCTGGTTCATGTGATGACCAACTCAGCCACCTGGAGACTCTGCTGCAGACGGTATGTCCTATTCATATCTAAAATTAGAAATACCATACTTTGGTGTGTGTTCACAAAGAAGATAAGATGAGATGATTCTTTACTAGTCCTGCAGTGGAGAATTTAAAGTGTTACTGCAGAAGAAAGAATCCACAAGATGATCATTTAGTCCATGTGTCTTTTGTTAATTTAATTGTGACCAAAGAGTTTGGGATTATACGTTTTTCCCCAAAAACATTTAAATATTTAATTGAATTCAGCAGGCAATGGTTGCTGGCATCAGCAGCATCGGTCATATGGTCATATTCCATCCAAGCACAGACTTCTTAAGCCTCTTTCACATCATTTAGTTTAACACAAAGTGACTACAAAGCATCCTTGTAATTAGACTTTGAAGAATACATTTTACTAAAGTTCTATAAAGGCCATCTTCCCATCAGATATGTAAAACTACAGAAAAATTTAAAAAATAAAATCAGAGGAATCTCTTCAGGCAGATAAATGCTGATGTGTCAATCACAAGTCTTTGTTTACCTTTCTAATGTCAGTGGAATCTGAAAAAGAAGCTAAAAATTAATATTTGTATTGGCTGTCTTCCCTTCAGGACATTCGTCTGCTGAATGCAGGGAAACCAGCTCAGCACACAGCAGAAGTGGAGAGGGAGCTGGACAAGGCAGAAAACATGGTCCGCCTGCTCTTCAACGATGTGCAGATACTCAAGGATGGGCGCCACCCTCAGGCTGAGCAGATGTACCGCAGGTGGGTGCTGTGTATATTGCATGCAAGTGAACTTTTAACATGAAATACAAAAACATTTAAAGTACTGTATTTTTTATCTCCACAGGGTTTACCGCCTCCATGAGCGCCTGGTGAACTTGCGCAGCGATTACAACCTCCGTCTGAAGTCCTCCGTGGTGACTATGACCCAGCAGACCACCCAGCAGACCATCCAGAAACCGCGGCCTGAGATGGATGATGTGACTCTTCGTTATGTCAGAGACCTCCTGGCCTGGGTGGAGGAGAACCAGGTTCGCATCGATCAAGCCGAGTGGGGCACCGATCTGCCTACTGTGGAGTCCCAGCTGGGCAGCCACAGAGGCCTGCACCAAACTGTGGAGGACTTCAAATCCAAGATTGAACGGGCCAGGGCTGACGAGGTAGTACTCTTATCAGGAGGGATCACATACTATCAGATGTTGTTCTGTTGATTTTATAAGTAACGTCTGTTTTATATCCTGCAGAACCAGCTGTCTCCTATCAGCAAGGGCTCGTATAGAGAATACATGGGTAAACTGGACCTTCAGTATGGCAAACTACTGGTAAATATGTTCATGTTTCAAAATGCACTGAATGGAAATGCTTTAATTTGTAGTTGTGGGTATTTGAGTGCCTAATTTTATTTATTTTTTTCTTATTTTTTCCTTCAGAACTCTTCTAAGTCCCGCCTGAGGAACTTGGATTCACTCCACGGCTTCGTCACCGCTGCCACAAAAGAACTGATGTGGTTAAACGACAAAGAAGAAGAGGAGGTCAACTTCGACTGGAGCGACAGGAACACCAACATGACGGCTAAGAAAGACAACTACTCGGTGTGTTTCAGAAGAAGATTTTCACACAAAATGTTTGCAGAAATGTACTAAAAGAACTCTAAATTGACTTTTTTTTTGCTTGTTCAGGGTCTCATGAGGGAGCTGGAGCTGAGGGAGAAGAAAGTCAATGATATCCAGGCTACGGGAGACAAACTTGTCAGAGATGGACATCCTGGCAAAAAGACAGTTGAGGTAATAGCTCTCGTCTCCGGAGCCGAAACTCCACATACTGAATTAAAGATAATAACTTTGGCCCAAACTAATGCACTATCATTCCGTCTGTTGCAGGCCTTCACAGCCGCCCTGCAGACTCAGTGGAGCTGGATCCTCCAGCTGTGCTGCTGTATTGAGGCTCATCTCAAAGAAAACACAGCCTACTACCAGGTATGGAACTGTGACATTTATGAAAATGAATCTGTTGAATTCTAAACAACCCTACAATAAATAGCCAATGATATTTATAGAGCAAACAATGACATTTTCTGTCCCCTGTGATGTCCTTTCCCCGCAGTTCTTTGCCGATGTGAAAGAGGCTCAGGACAAGATGAAGAAAATACAAGAGAACATGAAAAAGAAATACAGCTGTGATCGCTCCACCACAGCCACACGCCTGGAGGATCTGCTGCAGGACACTGTGGTGAGTGATCACTGCTTATGTTAATTTGTCAGCTGTGCATGCACATGGTGATCCCAGATGAGCTTCTTAACTAAATGTATGTTAATGTGATGATGATGTTGATTCAGAATTAACCCTTGTTTCTCATTCTAAAAAGGTTTGTGTGATCTCCTTTGACAAAATTGTCTATCAAAAATCTGTCTCTAAAAGTATACATTGATATTAATTTTAATTTAATTTTAATTAGTTCATTTTTTGTTTTGTTTTGACAAAACAGTAAAATGTGATTATTTTTTGTAGATTTAATGCTCAGCAATTTTTTCATAGTCTAGGATATGTCAATGATTGGCAACAACTTTTATTTTGATGCATTTTTATTTTTTTGTGCAGGATCAGATGAAATCCTTCCTAAAATTGAATTTGATTCTGTATACTAAATGGTAGGACAACAATAAAACTACAATATGAAGTCAGATTAAAAGCCTGATATAATAAAATTCATGATTTTTAGCTTTTGATTTTTTTTTTTTTAGCAATTTCACCAAAGACATTTTTGTCCTTAAGGGTCTGAGTGTCCTTATTGTGGCTACACAGTGTATTAAAGACTTATTATAGGAGCTGAGTTTGAATCTCCAAAACTGAAAAAAAGCACACTCTTGCCAAAATGTGTCATATGTCATATTATATTCGATTAGATTTTATTGTCCCCAGGGGGAAATTCATTTTCACATGAATTTGTCATGTCATATGCATTAACACAGTGGAAATAATCAAACATGTGAAAAACCAAACATGTCCTGAGTCAGCAACAAGGGTTAATACTGACCATCAGAAACTAAATTGTCATATATAATTTTTCAATTGTAATCTTGTTTGTTTTTATTTATTTTCCATCAGGAGGAGAAGGAACAGCTGAATGAATTCAAGACCCTTGCTACCGGTCTGAACAAGAGAGCCAAGTCCATCATCCAGCTGAAACCACGTAACCCCACCACCTCCATCAAAGGCAAACTGCCCATTCAGGCTGTGTGTGACTTCAAGCAGCAGGAGGTTAGTGGTTTGTTATTCACTCACAGTCCTGAGTTGCCATACATGTCAAAAAAACTTCAGTATGTAATGTGTGTATTGACCCATAATGGATTGTGTTTCAGATCACTGTCCACAAAGGAGATGAGTGCGCTCTACTCAACAACTCACAGCCCTTCAAGTGGAAGGTCCTGAACCGCTCGGGACACGAGGCAGTGGTGCCCTCCGTCTGCTTCATGGTGCCTCCAGTCAACAAGGAGGCCGTGGACGGTGTGTCCAGGTGAGAAGACAGAATCAGTCACATATATGGCAGTTGTGTATGTAAACTGAGTAATGTAGCTACTCAAACACACTTTTTTTTCTGGAACCAGCAAGGTTTATGGAAAATGTGTTGTTGTTGTTTTTTGGGGGTTTTTTTTGGGGGGGGGGGGGGGGGGGGGGGTAATGCTTCTAACTGGCAACTAATGTATGTTTCTGTCAAACAATCATTTCTCTGACACATTGCACCAAATACATAATTGGTTTAATATTCTGTATACAGCAAGATATATAACCCCTATTGTCCGTTTCCTAATTCTAAATTCTAAATTCTAATTCTAAATTCTAAATTTTAAATCCTAATTCTTGCACTATCTGTGTTCTTCTCTCTCCAGTCTGGATACAGGTTATCAGCAGATGGTGACTCTGTGGCAGACCCTCCATATCAACATGAAGAGTTTGCTGTCATGGCAGTATCTGATGAGAGACTTCACACAGATACGCTCCTGGAACATCAGCATGGTGGGCATTAATGCTTTTTATGCAACAACAAAAAAAAATAGCCATTAATCACAAGTTCACCTGTATGTGCAAGATGAAAGAACAATACAGAAACAACATACATTTACATATGGCAGCCCTGAAAGAGAGGTGGAAAAAAAATCTGTCTGAAACAGTTTTGTATCTTGAGTTTATGATATAGAATATGTGAAAATAAGGTTTTAGGATAAGGATAATATTTCTAAATCCCTTACATTTTTTGTCTGTTTGGAGAAAATTTGTTTTTGAATTGTTAAAAAAAAAGATTTTGTTAGGGTAATTTTTCTAGGTTATTTTCTTAATAAGTGAAAACAGCTTTAGCAGGTTATTTATTTATTGATTTAGTTACTTAGTTAATAATTCTCAGGATGCTTTTAGAAGTGTTTGTTGTTGTAATACTCAATTTGGCCACAAGAGGCTACAGTTCAACACTAGTTGTAAATAGGACTACAAGCCTTCACACATTTTTTTGGCTAGCTAGCTGACTAACTGCTATAGCTCACACTAACTGCAGATTATCGCCAATTAAAATACATATTTAGCCAAAGAATGACATGAAAGTAATGTTACATAACTTACTAACACATAATGTAGTGCATGGAGAAATAAAAACTCACCTGGAAGAAAACATGAATGTCTTTAGTCCAAACCAAAAGGTTCCATTAGCTGTAAATAGCTAATACAAGCTAATAAATCAATCACATTTTGGGAGGTAAGAGCTTTGTTATGTTTAATGTTTGGCATCACATTAAGTTATGGTAGGATAATTTGATAGCTCTAGAAAAAGAGTGCACTACCAGTCTTGATACAATTAACAACAAAAGCATTTTCTTCGTGCTGTAATGATTCTGTATATTTCAGTCCATGAAAAAAAGCTAAATAAGAGTATAAAGCTCTTACACAGCGGAAGTCCTGCCTCTTACCCCTACTCCATTCTTCTTCCCTCTGCGCAGTTAAAGACCATGAAACCAGAGGAGTACAGGCTGATGATGAGGAACCTGGAGCTCCACTACCAGGATTACATGCGTGACAGCCAGGACTCGCAGCTCTTTGGCCCAGATGACCGCATGCAGGTGGAGGAGGACTACACCAAGTCCACCCAGCATTTTGAAAACCTGCAGCGCTCCATGGAGAAAGGTAGAAACAATTAAAAATGTCTAAACAAAGAATGATTTGAATATTTGAATATTCGTGGATATAAAAAGGGAATATACAATTCATGAATAGGAGCTTTACATCATATAACTGTTGTTCACCTTTTAGGACTAATGGTTGTAAAACTCAAAGGTGAGTGATGTCCAGCCTGTCAAAGCTACAGCTCACCAAGTGTGTCCACGCTTTGAGCTTTGGAAGTTCAAAGATAACCATTAGAGCTAGATTAGAGTTCACTAAGAACTGCATGTTGTTTTGGCTCCCACCTTTTTCTTTTTTGCAGCTCTGCACAAAAACATATATTTTTTTAATGGGGCTAAAGTGTTTTATGCTTTGTGTCATGCAGCAGTGTCACCTAATGTGAGATTAACTGGGTATCAAATATTTGTCATATACTAGGGCTGCAGGATTTAGAAAAAAATATATTTTTATGATTATTTTGCTCGATTTAATTTTTTTTGCAATTTGATTACTGATATCGCAATTGCGATATGCATCGTTATTCTTATTTTCTTTGAAAAAATATATTAAAATGATTATGATGTGATTTCTTTTGTGAGGATCTCTACAGAGCAAAGATTTTTTTTAAATAGAACAATTTCTAGGCGGGGACATCTTGTAGTTCCACAAAACTTGAGTCAGAATCATATTTGAAGACATATTTTTCTTTTAACAAATATTGCTTCTCCTGCTATTTAGATATTACAATATTCTGTAGTGCAATCTCAATAAAATTTCAATTATTGTGCAGCCCTACTATATTTTGTATGCTATCACTGTAGTTTATATGGAGCTGCGTGTGTTTGTGTCACAACACATAAAGAGCTGCATGTATGGTCGTGCCTATGTGCACGGCAGATAATTAGTTGACCTTGCAAAAAAAGTAATTTAAGTGTGAAAAATGTTTAGAAGGACGTAGATATGAAGTGACTAAAGAAAGATGGTGCTGCCACGCAAGAAAAGATAAATTGATCAGTGTCATGTTATAACATGAAAAGTTTATTGTTATAAAATAATGTTTTGGGTTTTTTTTACATCAAAACAACATATTTCTATTTTAAAAACAAGATTTTTTTTTTTTACATTATTATGACATACAAGCATTTTGCTTTATAACAGAAAATTTGTCTTGTGAGTTTCTTATTTTTGTGAAAGTGGAACGTCACGGTTATCTCATTTTAGCATGAAACTTTTCACATCATAACAAGGTAAATAGTATATTGTTACAACAACAACATTTTCTTGTTATAACATGAGTTTGTATGTCATAATGAAATAAAAATATATGGATATAACTTGAAAACATCTTATTATAGCAATAAGGTTCCCACGTTATAATGTGATACTGATACATTTTCCTTTTTCTGGCATGGCAGCAGCTTGCTGTTGTACGTTACACATCAACACTACCAGATCATGAATGTGCCATATTATACTGTACCATAATGTGTGAAAGTATTTTTTTTATCTGTTCAGTAGATTCTGTTCAGTACATTATTGGCCCTTGAGTGTTTTAAAAAGTCTATTTCCTTTAACCAATTTAGGCCTAAAACGCCTGTAAAAATGCCTATAAAACATTTGGGCGATTTAAAAAAAAAACCTGAAGTTTTTCTGGAAATTCAACAGAAGTGTCAACGCTTCTACTAAATAATAGATTTTTCAGCCTCTGTAGCAGATAGAAATGAAATTCAAAAAGTATTTGAGAGCTTATACAAATACTACAAAACGACATATCCTCTTTCCCGGCTTTAATGGGTTAAAAACACTGAATAGTTTATTCTGCTGTTCTAAACTGATACATGTGCTGTTACACAGGTCAGAAGGACGAAACTCTATGTAAGAACTACATCTCTGAGATCAAAGACCTGCGTGTGCGTATCGAGGACTGTGAGTCCGGGACTGTGGCCCGCATACGCAAACCTCTGGAGAAGGAACCTCTGAAAGAGTGTGTTCAGAAGACAACAGACCAGAAGGTACTGTACAAAACAATGTGACCATATTAGTTAAAAATGAACACCTACTGGCCTTTATGTTCTACTCTATATTGTGTACCACAATGCTTGAATCAGCTGGGTTGCCTGCAGCCTGGATGATTCTCTCACAGGCTAATTTCCATGAGCTTGTCTTGTATTTTTGCTTGAGGGGATGAAGTGGAAACACGTATTAATATCCTCTTTGCAAAAGGATACACGTCTCAATGTAGAGAGATGTAGAGTGTTGGGCATATGTTTGAATGCTGTGGTCACTGTGTATTTTCCAGCAGAAATGTTGTACATTTTCTTGACCCTCCTGACAGTCTATATCTTGAGCTAGTTAGTTTTTATATAAGCCTGATGAGCCGAAATCTTTCAGTGCTGCAACGAATGAAATAATTGATTAGTCAATCGACAGAAAAATAATCACCTACTTTGATAATCAGTTACGTATAAAAATGTCAGAAAATACAGTTTTCAGATGCTCAAATATGTAGATTTTCTGCCTTTCTCTGTTTTATATCATATCAAAGTGAATATCCAACAAAACAATAGATTAGACTTAGAGAAACTGGGTTGGACTTTTTTTTTTTTGCTATTTTTGACATTTTTAGACCAGTCCAGAAAACAATAAGCAGATTAATTGATAGTGAAAATATATTGTTTGTTGCAACCCTAACATATTGGAAAGTTAAAAAAAAAAGGTAAGGTTCTTAGCGACCCACATGCCCTAAAGGCAAAACAAATTCATCAACATGGAGGGAAGAAGGAAAGATCAACAAGTTTGACTAGTTTTGACTCTTTACATGTTGTTAACTCTTGTTGTCTTGTTTTACAGAAAGTCCAGGTGACGCTTGAGTGTCTCAAGAAGGACCTTGATAAGGTTTCTGTGAAGACACAGGAGGTGTTGTCCTCCCCTCAGCCATCTGCCTCAGCTCCTGTCCTGCGCTCAGAGCTCGACCTCACGGTGCAGAAGTTCGATCATGCCCACATGCTCTCCTCCGTTTATCTTGACAAGTGAGTTTCCAGCCGATTACTGTTGAGAGTTTAAGAGAAAAATGCATTAATGTAGCTATGTTTTGCTACTTTATTTACATGTTGTTTCTTGCTCCAGGCTGAAGACTGTAGAAATGGTGATCCGTAACTCACAGGGGGCTGAGGGAGTTCTCAAGCAGTATGAGGACTGTCTGCGCGATGTTCACACCGTACCCAGCGACGCCAAGGAAGTCGAGTCTTACAGAACAACACTAAAGGTAAACAGCATATGATTCTGTTACTGTGTGTCTCAGGTCAGAAATACTGTTAGAGGATTAATATTGTATCATAGGAATGAGTTCTTAAACCCTGAAGTAAGTTAGCATTTTAGTTAGCATTTTAGCGCCATCCAGTCTATCCTCTCAAAGTCAATGAGGATTTTGAATGGGTTTTTGGTTAGATGCCTGAAATAAGTAACGTGTTTAACAAAAGCTGAAGAAATTTCAGCGTTTTGTTGTACGACATAAAATATGTTAGGAAATACTTTCGGAGATTTTACGTGTTTTTAAAAAAGTGGTTGCTAACAAGTGTCTAAATGAGACTACAGTGGTTGTTGGACATTAAACGTCATCACGCCGGACACAGACAACAACTCTCTCACTAGTCCCCCTTACAGCCTCTAGTCGCGTTTTTTCAATGCTCTTGCGCACTCTTGTAGATTGTAAATTATGTTAATAAACAATTTATTAGACTACAGATTTGCTAGTCTTAAGCATAATGAGTGCGACATAGAAGTCATGCGACCGTGGTGTAGTTCGCAATAGCATGACGTTAGCTTTTACTTTCGTCGGCTGCATTAAAGCTTCAAACATAATAAAAGTTCTGTTAATTTGTTAAGATTTCCCTGCTGAACAAAACGTGTAAGCATCAGAAACTTTTCTTTCCCACAAAGCTTAATCCATTTTCTGCCGTGATCCAAAATTTAATGCAAAAATCCAATAGGTGAATTCTCAATAGACCCCATGGAGATGCTAACTTCCAGTTTGGCCTACACAAATACGTCATTTCATTTGCTCTCTATGAAACCTTGTCTTGTCTCTTGAGTGATTATTCTGACTTACTAATGTATAAAATCTGCAGAAAATGCGAACTGAGGCTGAGGGCGAACAGCCAGTGTTTGACTCTCTGGAAGAAGAGCTGAAGAAGGCCTCCACCGTGAGCAACAAGATGTCCCGTGTGCACAGCGAGCGAGACGTCGAGCTGGACCACTACCGCCAGCACATGTCTAATCTTCAGGACCGCTGGAAGGCCGTGTTCACCCAAATCGACATCCGCCAGAGAGAGCTGGAGCAGCTCGGCCGCCAGCTGGGCTACTACCGCGACAGCTATGATTGGCTGATCCGCTGGATTTCTGACGCCAAGCAAAGGCAGGAGAAGATCCAGGCTGTGTCCATCACTGACAGCAAAACTCTGAAAGAGCAGCTGGCCCAGGAGAAGGTAGATCCAAAACTAAGAATACGTAGCATTTTTTATTATTATTATTATTATTATTATTATTTTCACATGAGACAATGAACTGAAGTCTTAATGTAAACCATTTTTCAAAACAGAAACTGCTGGAGGAGATCGAGAATAACAAAGACAGAGTTGATGAGTGTCAAAACTATGCTAAAGCATACATTGATACTATCAAGGCGAGTATAAAACAACACTAGTTTGCATTAATTATTGTAAATATTATAATTTGGAGCATTTATAGAAGTATTTCTGGCATAACTGATATATGGAGGGTGTCCTTTTTTTTCTCAAATAGGACTATGAACTCCAGTTGGTGGCCTACAAAGCCCATGTGGATCCTCTTGCTTCTCCCTTGAAGAAAACCAAAATGGATTCTGCTTCTGACAACATCATTCAGGAGGTGGGTTTCTTGGAACCCATCTTGGATTCAATATCGGGAAACTAGTGAATGTTTCGATAAAGGACAACTTAAAGGCACAATGAGTAGGAGTTGTCCGTCATGGCTTGTTAAGATTGATTCTTGTTTTGGAACGAGCTTTGCTTGGCAGTGTCCGCCATTTTTGTAGCTTTCTCTTGGATGCAAGTTCATGATACCAAAAAAAAATCCAGAACGCAGCAAAATGAAAAGCTTAACTTACTTAAGTACATTTTCAATGCAGGACTCTATTACTCTTGTGTTATGTGTATTACTAAAGGATCTGACTAATTCCTCCACCACTTTTCAGAAGTGATGATCGAGAAGTATTTTTTTTTTCATGAGTCCAACATTTTTTTAGGAATACGACTCATTGTGCCTTTAACCCAGAACTGATTTCCCTGTGAAAGATATTTGCATGAAGATAAAAATGACAAAGTGTTGTTTGTTTCTCCCTGTATCAGTATGTAACTCTGAGGACCCGCTACAGTGAGCTGATGACTCTGACTAGTCAGTACATCAAGTTCATCACCGACACGCAGCGCCGCCTGGAGGACGAGGAGGTGCGTGACAACTGGCTGAGGATCCCAAACAAACTAAATTCTAACATTAACCTAACCAACCAACCAAATAATCAACCAACCAACAAACGAGATTACCCGCCGATCACTGAAACGCATGCCTGCAAGCACTGTGTGTCACGCACACACATTCACACACACATTACATTAATGTACGGGTGACAAATAGTTCCTTTGCACTGGTTACGCTTGAAACTTTGGCATGCTGTAGCTGATCTTTTAGCTAGAGAAGCACATATTATATGCTCTTTAGATAGAGTGACCACATCAAGACAAAGGGTTAGTAAAAGAGCAAAAAAAGCAAAATTATAACTGTGGACAAATATGATGCATGAGGTGTGTGATTGCATTCAAGTGAATACAATATGTAAATAGATCATTCATCCAGTTACATTGAGACTATAATTCTCAAAAACTAGTCGAAAAAAATACAGCACACTGTGTTTGTATTAGCTTCTTCATCTCCATTCATTGTGTGTATTGTGACGTTTTAGATTCAAAGTGAGGGGTTCTTTTTTCACTACATTTTTCCTTTTCTTTCTTATCTGTCTGGCCACTTCATTTCCTGTGGTTAAAATCAAAGTGAAGGCTCTACATTTCAGTCTTAAACATGGTCTTCAGCTCTCCTTTTTCCCCACATTAACACAAGTTTGAAGTTTTACATTATTTTCTAACCCTAATGTTTTGTTTGTTTCTTTGCTTCTCTTAACTGCTTGCCAGTGCTTTGCCATGATGAATGCTTAACTTGTTTGAGCATTAAAGAGGTAAACTACTCACAGTGTTTCTACTGTACCGTATAATCTCCATTCCCTCTGCCATCTCTGTGTCTCTCAAACTGCATTTTGGCTTTTCATGGCTTTATTTTCTCGCTTTCAAGTCAGCCTTTTATAGAATTACAGTAACTACTATATCTGCACTGAGAGTCATTACTCTTACTCTCACTATGCACTCATTATTCTTTTAAACCCACTTTACTGCTTCCTTAAACTGCTTCCTACGGTGCTGCCTAGAGCTCTAAACTTGTTTCCAGACTTATATTGATCAGCTGAACCTGTTATCCTTGACTTTGACTTTCTTTTTCTATTCCATTTTATTGCAAATAGTGATTTAAAGAACCCCCAATGCATGGGTTAAGACAAAAACTCATGAATGGTGTGAATAATACTCTTACATGAGGCATTTATTCCTTTTTTGAAAAAAATAAATGAATAAAAATCCCACACTTGCACAAAGACAATGTACATAAAAAATAAAAAAATTATGTGAAAAAGTTTAACAGAAACACTTTAAGCAACTGAACATGGCATATCAATATTTGAATATAGATTTTAAAATAAATGTGTGGGAGATATTCTATGACATACAAGAAATTAGGAAAATTTCAGCCACTTATGCAATAAACATTCAAATGTAAACACTTTGATTAGAATTAAAGGTACATCATATGCATACAATATCACAATGATGGTGCAGTTCTAGAACAGTTAGTGCTACAGCTACAGTTGCATGCCATATGTTTTTCTTGCTGTGTTGTGAAGTGATATTTTGTTTCCATACATTAATTAATTCATCCCCATCATCCATTTTTTTCTGATTTGTCTTGTCATTAATTATTTTACTTGCATCGTGAATTTAACATCACTTTGATGAATGTGCATCTAATTTGTGTCCAGTGATTGATCTTTGACTTGATCTTTGAGCTAACTTTAACATTAACATTGCCCAGGTAATACAGTACATTAAGTTGCTCTTATTCCAGTGTGATTAGGCTGTGATTACATCAGTAATTACAATTCAAATCCACACTGTTTTGAGCTGGCTAATGTAAAGTGCTACCTTTAACATGTCATGCTTGATTGTAATCCTTTCTTTACCATTTGCTTCCACTAATGCAGAAAGCTGCAGAGAAACTCAAAGCGGAAGAGCAGAAAAAAATGGCCGAGATGCAGGCTGAGTTAGACAAACAGAAGCAGTTAGCTCAAGCTCACGCAAAGGCCATTGCCAAAGCTGAGAAAGAGGCTCAAGAGCTGAAGCTCAGAATGCAGGAAGAAGTAAACAAGAGAGAGATTGCTGCTGTAGATGCAGAAAAGCAAAAGCAGAACATCCAGCAGGAACTGCACGAGCTCAAAAACCTCTCAGAGCAGCAGATCAAGGATAAAGGTCAGCTGGTGGATGACGCTCTTCAAAGCAGGACCAAAATTGAGGAGGAAATCCGCATCATCAGGCTCCAACTTACTACAACAGTAAAACAAAAGACTACCGCTGAAACCGAGCTCAAGCAGCTTCGTGACAGAGCAGCTGAAGCTGAGAAACTGAGAAAAGCAGCTCAGGATGAAGCCGAAAAGCTCCGCAAACAAGTAAATGAAGAGACCCAGAAAAAGCGCATGGCAGAGGAGGAACTCAAGCGCAAATCTGAGGCAGAGAAAGAAGCTGCCAAACAAAAGCAAAAGGCTTTGGAAGACCTTGAAAACCTCAAGCGACAGGCAGAGGAGGCTGAAAGGCAAGTGAAGCAAGCCGAGATTGAAAAGGAAAGACAAATCCAGGTTGCTCATCAGACAGCCCTGAAGAGTGCCGCCGCTGAGCTCCAGAGCAAACACACCTCCTTTGAGCAGAAGACCTCCATGTTGGAAGAATCACTCAAACAAGAACACGGAACTGTTCTTCAGCTGCAACAAGAAGCAGCACATATCAAGAAGCAACACGAGGATGCGATAAACGCCAGAGAAGACGCTGAAAAGGAGCTTGAGAAATGGAGGCAAAAAGCCAACGAGGCCCTCCGTCTAAGACTCCAAGCTGAAGAGGAAGCTCACAAGAAGAGTCTTGCTCAAGAAGATGCTGAGAAACAAAAGGAAGAGGCTGAGCGTGAGGCTAAAAAGCGAGCCAAAGCTGAAGACTCGGCCCTGAAGCAGAAAGACATGGCTGAGAAAGAACTTGAGAGGCAGAGGAAGGTGGCCGAGAGCACCGCTCAGCAGAAACTCACCGCAGAGCAGGAGCTAATTCGACTCAAGGCAGACTTTGACAATGCAGAACAGCAGAGATCCCTCCTTGAAGATGAACTATACCGCCTGAAAAATGAAGTCATTGAAGCACAGCAACAAAGGAAACAGCTGGAGGATGAACTGGCCAAAGTGAGGAGTGAAATGGATTTACTCATACAGCTTAAGTCCAAGGCAGAAAAGGAGACCATGTCCAACACAGAGAAGAGCAAACAACTTCTTGAGGCTGAAGCTGCCAAGATGAAAGGAGTGGCTGAGGAAGCAGGCAAGCTTCGAGCCATCGCAGAGGAGGCAAAGCATCAACGGCAAGTCGCTGAAGAAGAGGCGGCTCGTCAGAGAGCCGAGGCTGAGAGGATTCTCAAAGAGAAGCTGGCTGCAATCAGCGAGGCCACTCGTCTAAAAACAGAGGCTGAAATCGCCTTGAAAGAGAAGGAGGCAGAAAACGAAAGGCTCCGGCGCCACGCTGAGGATGAGGCTTACCAGAGGAAAGCTCTTGAAGACCAGGCCAACCAGCACAAGCAAGAGATTGATGAAAAGATCATCCAGCTCAAAAAATCATCCGAGGCTGAAATGGACAGACAAAAGGCAATTGTGGATGATACACTGAAACAGAGGCGAGTTGTCGAAGAAGAAATCCGAATTCTTAAGCTCAACTTCGAAAAGGCTTCATCTGGAAAACTTGATCTGGAGCTGGAGCTGAACAAGCTGAAGAACATTGCAGAGGAAACTCAACAAAGCAAACTGAGAGCAGAGGAGGAGGCGGAGAAACTACGGAAGCTTGCCCTTGAGGAGGAGAAGAGGAGGAGGGAGGCAGAGGAAAAGGTAAAAAAGATTGCCGCCGCAGAGGAAGAAGCAGGCAGACAACGCAAGGCCGCCCAGGACGAGCTTGATCGGCTGAAAAAGAAAGCAGAAGAAGCCAGAAAGCAGAAAGAAGAGGCTGATATCGAAGCTGAAAAGCAGATTGTTGCAGCCCAACAAGCAGCCCAAAAATGCAATGCGGCCGAACATCAAGTCCAGAGTGTCCTTGCTCAACAAAAGGAAGACATCCTCATGCAAAAGAAGCTGAAGGAGGAGTACGAGAAGGCCAAGAAGCTTGCCAAAGAGGCAGAGGCAGCTAGGGAGAAGGCAGAAAAGGAGGCAGCTCTCCTTCGTCAACAAGCAGAGGATGCAGAGCGGCAAAAGGCTGCTGCTGAGCAAGAAGCGCTTAACCAAGCCAAAGCTCAGGAGGATGCTGAGAGGTTGAGAAAGGACGCTGAATTCGAAGCTGCTAAACGAGCTCAAGCAGAAGCTTCAGCACTCAAGCAGAAGCAGCAAGCCGATGCTGAAATGGCAAAGCACAAAAAACTGGCAGAGCAAACACTGAAACAGAAGTTCCAAGTCGAACAAGAGCTCACAAAGGTGAAGCTGAAGCTTGATGATACTGATAAACAGAAATCTCTCCTGGATGAAGAGCTGCAGCGCCTGAAGGACGAGGTTGATGATGCTGTCAAACAAAGAGGCCAGGTGGAGGAGGAGCTGTTCAAAGTCAAGGTTCAGATGGAGGAGCTGCTCAAACTAAAGAACAAAATTGAGGAGGAAAATCAACGTCTGCTGAAGAAAGACAAAGATAACACACAGAAACACCTGGCAGAGGAGGCTGAAAACATGAAAAGGCTTGCAGAGGATGCCGCTAGGCTAACTGTAGAATCTCAAGAGGCTGCACGCCTGAGACAGATTGCAGAAGACGACCTCAATCAGCAACGAGCTCTCGCAGAGAAGATGCTCAAAGAGAAAATGCAGGCCATACAGGAGGCATCTAAACTCAAAGCTGAGGCGGAGATGCTCCAAAGACAGAAGGACTTGGCTCAGGAGCAGGCACAAAAGCTGATGGAGGATAAGCAGCTAATGCAACAGCGTCTGGAAGAGGAAACGGAGGAATATCAGAAGTCACTTGAAGCTGAGAGGAGGAGACAATTAGAGATCGTAGCTGAAGCAGAAAAACTCAAGCTTCAGGTTTCTCAGCTCAGCGAAGCCCAGGCCAAGGCTCAAGATGAAGCTAAAAAATTCAAGAAACAGGCTGATAAGATTGCTGCACGTCTTCATGAGACTGAGATGGCCACCCAAGAAAAAATGACGGTAGTGGAAAGACTGGAATTCGAGAGACTTAATACCAGCAAAGAGGCGGATGATTTACGTAACGCAATCGCAGACCTAGAGAACGAGAAGGATAGGCTGAAAAAGGAAGCAGAAGAACTTCAAAATAAATCTAAAGAGGTATTGTGTCAAAAATGGCATAACAGAGCAGCTTATGTCATTGTTAACTCTTTCTGAGAACTAACATACTTCTTTCTTCAACTTTCCTCTATTCCTTTCTCTCAACATACTAATCATGAAACCCTATCTTTGATTTTAAATATTATTTCTTTTACAGTGCACTGTGCTCATGCAAATTACACCCTGAATGTTGCCTCATATCCTGGAATGTTTTTTTTTTTTTTTTCCTTTTTTTCAGACATCATTCAGCTTCATTTGTCTTTCAGTTGCGACTCAGCTCAAAAATAAACAATCTGTCTGAAATTATTAAAATAATGTTAATCCAATTGCAGTTTAGCCAAAATGTCTCCATGTGAGATAGAGAATTTAAGAGAGATAGTCTTGAATTTTAATACCTGCACCCACAGATTTACTAGAACTTTTAACCTCTAGGAAGATTTATGCCAGTGCTTAAAGAGCTGTAATGGAATGTTCCACTGCATTTATCAAAGATTGTCTCAAATGCCATACTTGCAGGATAAAATAAATAAATGTGAAAAAATAAAAGCATTTAAACACACCCAGTAGTAACCATGTCAAGACATATCAAAGAAAGACGCCTCAACCAAACAAGCCTCAACCCCTCCAGATATCTGTATTTCTTTTTTTTTTTTTCAGACAAACCAACACCAACACTAGTGTTTCCATTAAAGTCGATTTGAATTTTTGAGCTAATTTTTGAGCATTAAAGAAAATACGAATTAGGGATGTTTCCATCAACTGGTCTAGATCACATAAACAAAGCTGCATAAACATACTTTTGTAGGAAGATGGCAGTGTTATGTGTTAATGTAGGCTAATCTATCGGTAAACAGTAGTAGAAGAAGAGATTATGCAAGAAAGAAAACAGTAGAAGAAGAGATTGAGCAAGAGAAAAAAATAATAGAAAGAGGTTGCTAATCAGACAACTTTGGCCACCCATGAAAGAAAATATCTATTCAGGAATTAGATTCAATTGGGACTTTTCAAACTTATTCGCAAAAAATGTTTCCATCTCCTGTTTAGCATATTAACTATTTTTTGGAAAAAATACAAAAAAACACCTCAAATCACTTTTATGCACAAATTTCGAAAGTTTTTTTCTAATTTGGGTGTTTCCATCAAGCTTTTCTGGAAATTTCCAAAATGCACATTGAAATAATAAAACGCACCTAAATGGGACCATAGTTGGTATGCTCATTAGTTTTATTGATAGAATACGCTGAGGTGAAGTTGAAAAACAATGGAGTATTCCTTTATTGTTTTTCAGGGTTTAAAACTGATATTGCAGCCAGCCACCAGGGGGTGATCAGCATGTTCTGGCTTCACTTCTGGGGAGCCATCATGTCAGCCATCTTTATACAGTCTCGATTGCAACACTTTTAATAGCACAAAAAAACCTGTACAAACAAGTGAGAGCCAGCAAAATACTATTCTAATGAACACCTTTACCAATTTATCGTTATCACAGTTAAGCATAATATCATATTGGAAACTAGACTTAGTTGAATTAAGTTCATCTTAGTCCAGACCGACCGCATCAATGATTTTTCTCAACTGATTTGTAACACTTCCAGGCAGAGCACTTCTCTTATTACTACTTCTTCTTAAGTTGCAGAACCCTGAGCTTTCAGGGCCACCGTAGATTAGGAAATTTTACAAATGGGTCTGTTGTAATTGTGTTTCTGTCCAGTGTGACCTGGTGATATGCAGCGTCACCAGCAAGTTCTGACAAATACAAATATATTGTTTTGGACTGAATTTACTTAGTTTTGCAGATACATTACATAGTCACACAGTCATATGGGATTACACACACAATCTGTGATGAAGGTGATAATCAATTTCAAGGATTTGGTGCCATTTCATACTTTTAGGCAGGAATATCAAAAAGTTTGTTAAAAGGGGTACTCTTGTGACACACTGGTTGTAGATTTTTTGTAATTTAATAAGTTGAGAAGTGTCATTCTTATGGTTGATCTGGACTTAATAATGTAGGCGGAAATACAAAAAAATTTGACCAATACGACAATTTATTATCTGATATCTTGAAACAGTGATGCCAGACAAAGAGGACGTCAGTTAGGGCTTATTTTATCGCCATAAGCATAAGCAGAGTGCATTGTACAAATTGTATCCATTACAAAATAAATAAACAAAATATGTACAAAATATATGCCTTACCTGCATACCTGTTGTAACTTATTTTTTCTATGTTTATTCCTATCAGATTGCTGATGCACAGCAGAAACAAATGGAACATGAGAAGACAATGCTCCAGCAGACATTCCTGACAGAAAAAGAGATGCTTTTGAAGAAGGAGAAGCTAATTGAAGATGAGAAAAAGAGGCTGGAGAGCCAGTTTGAAGAAGAGGTCAGAAAGGCCAAAGCTCTCAAAGATGAACAGGAACGTCAGAGACGGCAGATGGAGGACGAGAAGAAGAAACTCCACGCTACCATGGATGAGGCCCTCAATAAACAAAAAGAGGCGGAGCAAGAGATGCTTAACAAGCAAAAAGAAATGCAAGAACTGGAAAGAATGAGACTCGAGCAGGAAAGGATTCTTGCCGAAGAGAACCAGAAATTGCGCGAGAAGCTGCAGCAGCTTGAGGAAGCACAGAAGAACCAACCCAAAGAAAAAGAGCTCATTTATTCAAAAACGGTTGAGACAACAAGAACCGTTTATAATGGCCAGAATGCTGGTGATGTGGTTGACAGTGTGGATAAGAAACCAGATCCCTTGTCTTTTGATGGCATACGTGAGAAGGTGCCAGCAAGCAGACTTCATGATGTTGGTCTATTACCCAAGAAAGAGTTTGACAGGCTGAAGAAAGGCAAAACCACGGTGCAAGAGCTTGGTGAGACTGAATATCTAAAGAAAATTCTCAAAGGAAAGGACTGCATTGCTGGTGTTTTGACACCATCTAATCAAAAAATGTCCATTTATCAAGCATCAAAAGAGAAGAAAATTACCCCAGGCACTGCCATGATCCTTCTTGAAGCCCAAGCAGCCACTGGTTACATTCTAGACCCAATTAAGAACCAGAAACTTTCTGTTAATGAGGCTGTCAAAGAAGGCGTGATTGGTCCTGAACTGCACAACAAAATGCTTTCAGCTGAGAGGGCAGTCGTTGGTTACAAAGATCCATACACCGGTGGGAAGATCTCTGTCTTTGAAGCTATGAAGAAGGGTCTGCTAGAACATGATCATGCCATCAGAGTACTTGAGGCTCAGCTCGCAACTGGTGGCATTGTCGATCCCAACAATAGTCACCGGGTACCCAATGAAACTGCCTACAAACAGGGTCAATATGATGCTGAAATGAACAAGATTATGGAGAAGCCTTCAGATGACACAAAGGGATACTTTGACCCCAGCACTCAGGAACCTTTGACATATTCTGAGCTGATGGCAAGATGCTCCACTGACCCTGACACCGGTCTGCTACTCCTGCCAATCACAGACAAAGCTGCTCAGTGCTCCAGCATCTACACAGAGGAGGAGACCAAAGATGTGTTCAGCAAAACCACTGTGTCTGTGCCATTTGGACGATTCCAAGGAAAGACTGTGACCATTTGGGAAATAATCAATTCAGAGTACTTCACAGAGGACCAGAAGAAGGACCTTCTCCGTCAGTACAAGACAGGCAAAATCACCATTGAAAAAATTATTAAGATTGTGATCACAGTTGCAGAAGATAAAGAGAAGAAGAATGAGATTACATTTGATGGTCTGAGAGCACCTGTCCCTGCCACTGAGCTGCTGGAGTCCAAAATCATTGATAAAGATCTCTACAATAAATTGCACAAAGGCAAAAAGACCGTCAAAGAGGTGTCCGAAATGGGGCCTGTCCACAAGGCACTGAAGGGTACAAACTGTATTGCAGGTGTAGTTATGGACTCATCCAAGGAGACAATGTCCTTCTATCAAGCTATGAAGAAAGACATGATGAGGGCAGGGCCGGCCTTACATATGCTTGAAGCCCAAGCAGGAACAGGATACGTCGTTGATCCTGTTCACAATCAGAAGTACACTGTTGATGAAGCTGTTAAGGCCGGCGTTGTTGGTCCTGAACTGCATGAAAAACTCCTGTCTGCAGAGCGTGCTGTTACAGGGTACAAAGATCCTTATACTGGAAAGACTGTATCTCTGTTCCAGGCAATGAAGAAAGATCTCATCCCTAAAGAACAAGGAATCCGATTGCTTGATGCCCAAATGGCTACAGGTGGCATCATTGATCCAGTAAAGAGCCATCATATTCCTCATGATGTGGCCTGCAAGAGAAATTACTTTGATGATGAAATGAAAGAGATTCTAAATAGCCCCACTGATGAAACAAAGTGCTTCTTTGACCCCAACACAAAAGAAAATGTGACATACTCAGAGCTCTTCAAGAGATGTGTCCCTGACAAGAAAACTGGTCTTCCACTTTTGCCTCTTTCTGACGAAGCAATCAATGCAAAGGAGGAACCATCTTACAATGAAGCCCAGACAAAAGAGGCAATGACTCAGGCAACTGTGGAGCTTGACTCTGGGCCATTTAAAGGCAGGAAGATGACCATCTGGGACATCATCAACTCAGATTATCTCACTGAGGAGCAAAGGCTTGACCTGCTCAGACAGTTTAGGTCAGGAAAGCTTACAATTGAAAAGATAATAAAGATTGTCATCACAATTGTAGATGAGAAAGAGGCCAAGAAACGAGAACAGTCCAGCTTCAAGGGACTTAGAGCTCCTGTCCCAGCAAGCTCTCTGTATGATTCCAAAATCATTGACAAGCCAACCTTTGACCAACTTCAGCAAGGCAAAACAACACCTAAACAAGTCAGTGAGAATCCCAATGTCAATAAATACCTCCAGGGATCTGATAGTATCGCTGGCATCTACCTAGAGCCAACCAAAGAGAAAGTAAGCATTTATCAGGCCATGAAGAAAAAGCTCCTCAGACAAAATACAGGGCTTTCACTTCTTGAGGCCCAGGCTGCTACTGGATTCCTTGTAGATCCAGTGAGGAACCAGTGTCTGACGGTAGACGAGGCAGTGAAGTCAGGCCTTGTTGGCCCAGAGCTACATGAAAAACTTCTCTCTGCAGAAAAAGCTGTCACTGGTTATAAAGATCCATTCACAGGCAACAAAATCTCCCTCTTTGAGGCTGTGCAAAAAGATCTCATCCCGACGGAGCATGGTATGCCTCTAATTGAGGCACAGATGGTTAGTGGAGGAATCATTGATCCTGTAAACAGCCATCGTGTCCCAAGTGATGTTGCATATCAGAAGAACATTTTCAGCAAAGAAACTGCCAAGACTCTATCTGAACCATCTGATGAAAACAAGGCATTCATCGACCCAGAAACCGACGAGAAAGCTACCTACAGACAGCTGAAAGACAGGTGCCATAAAGATCCAGAGACCGGCCTGTACATCCTTCCACTCTCAAAGCCTCAGTCTCCAACTGTTGTCGAGAAGACATACCTCTACACAGAGGAACAGACACAGAGCGACTTGACCAGCACCCAGATTGACATTCCAATTGAAGGTTTTGCTGATAAACCAATGAACCTCTGGGAAATCATGAACTCAAACTTGCTTCCAGAGACAGAGAGGCAGAAGCTCATGGATGAATATCGTGCTGGAAATATCACTAAAGAGCGGATGATCATCATTATAATTGAGATTATGGAGCAGAGAGAGATTGTCAGAAATGATAGCCCACTGTCATGTAAGACTATAAGGAGAAGGATAACTATTGAGGAGCTCTTCAGTGCCCGCATCATTGACTTGGAGACATACAACCTCCTTAAACAGGGCAAGAGGGACATTCGTGACATAATGGAGATGACCAGTGTGAAACAGTATCTCTATGGCACAGGCTGTGTCGCTGGGGTCACAACAGATTCAAGCTCCAAGTTAAGCATATACCAAGCAATGAAGAGAGGTTTTTTGAAACCAGAACTGGCCCTCAGCCTCCTAGAAGCACAAGCTGCTACAGGATTCATTGTCGATCCAATTCAAAATGAAACACTGACGGTTGACGAAGCTGTGCGTAAGGGTGTTGTTGGCCCCGAGATCCATGATAAACTTCTGTCAGCTGAGAGAGCAGTCACAGGATACAAAGATCCATACAGTGGGAAAATCATATCCCTTTTCCAGGCCATGAAAAAGGATCTTGTTCCAGAGGATTATGCTCTGAAAATGTTAGAGGCCCAAACTGCCACTGGTGGTATTATTGATCCAGAATTCCAGTTTCACCTGCCAGAAGATATTGCCATGAAAAGAGGATACATCAACAAGGAAACCAACGAGAAGTTGAGTGACAGCGTTAAAGGATTTACCGACCCAGTCAACAACGAGGACCTGTCATATGCACAGCTGATCAAGAGATGCAAGTTAGATGGCGGGTTGCGCCTCCTCTCCCTGGGTGACAAGAGGCTGATGTTTAAGGGTCTAAGAAAACAGATCACGATGGAGGAGCTGCTCCGTTCACAAATTATTGACCAGCAGACTGTCACTGAGCTGAATGAAGGTCTCATTTCAGTAGAGGAGGTTAGCAATAGACTATCAAGGTACCTTGAGGGCACAAGCTGTATTGCTGGTGTATTTCTAGAATCTTCAAAGGATCGTCTATCAATTTATCAGGCCATGAAGAAGAACATGATTAGGCCAGGCACAGCTTTTGAGCTCCTTGAGGCACAGGCATCCACAGGATATGTCATTGATCCAATCAAAAACCTTAAACTGACCGTCAGTGATGCAGTGAGAATGGGAATTGTAGGACCCGAATTCAAAGACAAGCTCCTCTCTGCTGAGCGTGCAGTGACAGGATATAGGGATCCTTATTCAGGCAAGACAATCTCCCTGTTCCAGGCTATGAAAAAGGGGCTCATCTTGAAAGATCATGGGATCCGTCTCTTGGAAGCCCAGATTGCCACTGGTGGAATCATTGACCCAGAGGAAAGTCACCGTCTGCCAGTTGAGGTGGCCTACAAACGTGGCTTCTTTGATGAGGAAATGAATGAGATCTTGACAGATCCATCTGATGACACCAAAGGCTTCTTTGATCCCAACACTGAGGAAAACCTGACCTACCTCCAGCTAATGGAGAGGTGCATCACTGATCCCGACACCGGCCTGGTGCTCCTGCTCTTGAAAGAAAAGAAGCGGGAAAGGAAGACATCTTCCAAATCCTCAGTTCGTAAACGCAGAGTTGTCATCGTAGACCCAGAGACTGGCAAAGAAATGACTGTGTATGAGGCCTACAGAAAGGGACTCATTGACCACCAAACCTACCTGGAGCTTGCTGAGCAGGAGTGTGAATGGGAAGAGATCACAATGACCTCCTCTGATGGTACTGTCAAGTCCATCATCATTGACAGGAGGTCAGGGAGACAATATGATGTTGATGATGCCCTTTCACGTGGCCTCATTGACCAGAAAGCACTTGATACATACCGATCTGGAAACTTAGCCATCACAGAATTTGCCGACATGCTTTCTGGAAATATGGGAGGCTTCCGCTCACGCTCATCTTCCTTTGGTTCCACCACTGGTTCCACCTACTCCTCTCCGATGAGCCCCATACCCTCAATTAAAGCACCTGCAGTAATGTGGAATGACCCATCAGAGGTGACTGTCCCAATTGCTGGAATACTGGACATAGACACACTGGAGAAGGTGTCTGTCACCGAGGCCATACACAGAAACCTGGTAGACAACATCTCTGGCCAAAGATTGTTGGAGGCCCAAGCCTGCACAGGTGGAATTATTGACCCCACAACTGGAGAGAGATTCCCAGTGAATGATGCTACCGAAAAAGGTCTTGTGGATAAGATCATGGTTGATCGCCTCAACCTTGCTCAAAAAGCATTCAATGGATTTGAAGACCCCAGAACTAAAGAGAAGATGTCTGCCTCCCAGGCTCTAAAGAAAGGCTGGTTGTACTATGAAGCTGGGCAGCGTTTCCTTGAGGTCCAATATCTGACTGGTGGACTCATCGAGCCAGATGTTGAGGGCAGAGTGTCACTAGATGAATCCATCAGGAAGGGCACAATCGACGCCCGCACTGCCCAGAAACTGAGAGATGCTGGTGCTTATTCTAAGTATCTAACATGTCCAAAAACCAAACTGAAAATCTCCTTCAAAGATGCCATGGACAAAAGCATGGTCGAGGAAGGATCTGGCCTAAGGCTCCTGGAGGCCTCCTCACAATCCAGCAAAGGCCTCTACAGTCCCTACAATGCTAGTAACCCTGGATCTAACTATGGCTCCCGGACTGGCTCAAGAACCGGATCCCGATCAGGCTCCAGGAGAGGCAGCATTGATGCTGGCTTCAGCACAACCTTCTCGTCCTCCTCCTTCACATCCACTTCATCTGGCTACGGCCGCAGATTCTGATTAGCTAGTCCTGTTCCTAACAATATCCCAAATGTCTAAAAACAAACAATACTAATGCACTTTACAGTTGCATTTTCTAAGGAAAAAAGGTTACAGTAACAAAGAAATTATAATTTATTTATTCTGCCCCACATCAAGATTTGCCCAGGCTATTGATTATTTTTTCATATATGATGTTAGATGTCTAAACGTGTGCCTCATATATGGAGACATAAGCATATCAAGCATTACTAGATATATAAAATATTATTAGTACTAATTTCCAGTCAGTTTATATTTTTCAAAGCAAAGCATGGCATTTTTGCTGTTTTTTAAGTGACTTTATAGTTTTCATTTTACACTTGTTAAAAAGTTGTATACTTGAGCTTTCTGAAACTAATATATACTTTATGTATGTCAAACAGAGATATTTTTCCAGTATTCCTTTAAAATCCAAGGATATTTGTCTATTTTTTAATCTTTTTCGACAGTCCTACTAAATGAGATACTGTACGTCAACGTAGTTATAATGTTTTTAACAGAAAATACATAGATGCCTTCACATTTCTGAATGTTTGTATAGAGTATGGAAAGATTTTGTGTTATGTTTTTATGTTAAATGTTAAATGTTGCCTGGGTAACTAAATAATAAACCCAGTAAGAATACACCTGTTAGGCACACATAAGAGACACTACAGGAATACAACACTGAAAAGAAATACCAGAATTAAAATTATGCAGAGCATTCAAAAACCAGTTTCACATCTGTCATTATTTTGTACTTACGCCCATTGATATTTAGTGAACATTTGCATCCTTTGGGTTCATTACACCATTCATTTACACACTCCAAGCTTTAGATTCTTTATGTTCACCATCAGTCAAGTGCTCCTGGTTAATCCCAAGATGATGTCAGACTTGATCCTGCTCTCCCATACAGACCTACATCCTGTTATTTTGGTTCTTGTAAGTTGAAATCAGTTTGTTTTCCTTTTGCTTGATTTCTTCAGTTGATTTTGATCACATCTCAGAGCCCAAAATATGACATTCATTTATGCCATTTTCCCCTACCCCGCATACTATCATTGTGATAATTACTAGTGAACTATTTCTATATTTCTGTCTATATTGACAGTTGTTTATCCTCCTGTTTTGACAGCTGCCTCACTCCCCCAGAATCCAACATATGAACAGAGATACTCAGCTGGCCGGAGCATACGATCCCCTGGATGGATTTGTGAGTCAATGTCATCCTCACACACTTCCACAGGTACAGTGTATAACTATTTAAAAAAAACATGTCATTTTCATTTCATTCGCAAAAGTTAAAGCTGTGTTTCATCAAGATTTGTTTTGCAGTTTCTATATAAGTTGTATTTTTTTCTCGCTTCATGGTTTGGTTTGTTCATTTTTGGTTATTTTTCTTTTATTTCTAGATCTGCCATTGAGTATGTCCTTTCTTCCATTGCACATCTCATTTGAAGAAAGCTGAGGCTGAATCAACCTGACACCATCTTGGGATACCTTTCTAGGAACACTCATTACATTACATTTTTCATATATTTATTACTTGAACTCTAATAGTGATATTTAAGTCGTCATATCCTGATTTTTTTTTTTTTTGAGAACACTCCTAAATCATACACGCATCTACATGTGTATTATTTCATATAAATTGGCTACTCAGTATATTTTTGTAATATCTCTGTAAATTCAGTCCTACCAAAGTGCTAAAAAGATACATTTGGAGAATTGACATGTTTTATACAACACCACATTGCATGAATGTATGTATTATATCAAGCTATCTCATCGCAGTTGACATTTTTGCCACAGATTTACTTTGCAAACTGAAAAAGCGCCCAAAGCTTTGTTTTGCTTCATTATTTTTCAGCTGCAAGTGTTTCTGTTATGTATCTCTAAAGTGTTTTACCTTTGTAAATCTTTATATTTTGTTTTCATCAAGTTTTTGATATATCATGAATTTGCCTTGCATGTTTCACTAACTTTACAATGGATTTTTTGAGGGGAAATGTTAATGTATAATACGGACAAGTGCAGATGTAGTTGTGCCGATTTTAATTTTTAGCAATATATCAATTCACAAACTAACTCGTTCGTGTTGCTTATGGGGCAGATTTAGCTTTGAATGATGTGGTGAGTGGATTCTGTTGTATGTTCTGAACATTAACACTATGTTGTAAATAAATATGATCTGAAGAGGCCCTCTTGTCATTCATCCATCAATACCCATCATCTGAATGATCTTTTTTTTTTGTTTTCTTTTCTCCTTTGAATGGAAATTAGATAGAAGAATAAACATATCCTGGATCCCCCCTCAACAGAGTTCCAAGCTAAGCCCTGAATTTGATCAAATTCTAGAAATGCCCCTACGTACACCTGACCTGTGCAGGGCTGCTGCGAGATTATTGGTCCTTTCATGGTTATTCATTTCATCAAAAATAATTTAAATGTAGATTTTATTGAGATCACATTATGTACTACTAGTGCTATATTTATTAAAAGGCAAAATATGTGTCAAAGTATTTAAACAAATACAGTACAATGTCTATTCTAAAGACTGATTTTGAAAAAAAAAAGATTATTTTTGTTTATATTTTACAGTGAAAGTGAGAAAAACTATGCAAAAATTATCATTGCCTCCAATATTATGCATCATATCGCAATTGCAATATCAGTAAAACACCACATGAGGGCACTGCAGGACTAAACTACACTCCAGGAGGCAAGTGAATTTGATTACATGTTGTTCTGAAATTGTATGTTTAAACATGCAAATGAGGCATTTTCTTATGTATTATCTTCAAATTACAGGCACAAATAGACAAAATAGAAAATAAACACCTAAATGTGTATTTCGTTTGTTTTCTTTCCACAAGTCTAAGAATCTCAAAATTAACCAATGCATAAAAACAGCTGTTTTAGCTCCACTCAAAAGCAAAAACCCTGAAACATAATTTAGATCATCATTAGAAATTGACTCCCCATTGGAAAATACTGCTATAAATGTAGATTTACACCCCATTCTTTCATACCAGATGCATACATATTTTGCTCTATGTGCCAACATTAGCCACTGGGTTTGATGGAGGACCCTGCCAACAGAAGAAACGGGGCTTTCACCTCCCAGAATTCTTCACTCAGCTCCCTTGACTACTCTGATCTGACCCTTTCCCTCCCACCTCTCCCTGCACCAGAGGCTGGGGACAGGGAGGTAAGAACACAGAAAGTGTGCAAACACTGTCATCACCATACCTTGTATACAGCAAAGAATTATTTAATGTACAGAACTGAACACAAGTACTGGTGCAAGTGTCTTTTTTCCCCCCAATGGTTTATTGCAGGATAAAGGAAATGCTTTCTTTGAATCACCAACGTCTACATCACAGGATCAGAGATATGGGTATGATAATGTATAACATTGTAATTTATTCTTCCTGACTTAACTTCTGTCTTTGACAAATTTTATCATTTGCTCAGACTCAAAAAATACAACCCCAATTACAAAAAAAGTTGGAAGGGTTTGGAAAAAGATTATAAAAACAAAATCTATTGAGTTGCAAATCTTTTATGACCTACATTAAATGAATACAGAACAAATGGGAACCTTTTATATTTATACAACATTCAAACTTGTAATTATTGTTAGACTTCTAAGTTATGTTCAATGGGTTTTCACAGTGATATATAAATATATATATATAACTATATTTGACTCATATTGTAAGAAATATTGGAATCCAATTAAGCATCACTGAAAGTGGCCACCAACAGTCAGTTAAAAAGAAAACAAACAGGCTGTGACGACAGTTGCTCAATTGTATCAGCTTCATAGACTGCTGCGTCCACCAACAACACAAAGACAGAGCTATGAATCATGAAGTGAGCACATAGTGTAAAACATCTAATTGAAACATACAGAAACAGGAAAACTAAGGTTCCAGCCCAGCAGACAGAGAGAGCAGATGCCTCTCTAATGAGATATTTTCTAAGCTCTGGTTATTTCATCCTTTGATAAAAATAATAGTTCTTGAAGGTTTTGTTTTACCTTCCTGATGTAGAACAGGTCATGACTTTGCTCTTGTGCCTGTTTTCACAATTGTCTGCTTCCTGGCGTCTGCAGTCAGAGTACCACGATAATTCCACAAATACACTGTATCACTGTAAATGTGATACACATGATACAAGGCTACTCGTAATATGACACAATAAACCTTGTGGCAGAAACAAAAATCTATCGATATATTACAAGAAAACATTACCATAACCAAATGAATAATAAGGTAATTAATAACATATGTTTGGCTTTTTAGTGCATGTTCCATTTCACTGACTATATGTTTCTGGCTCTCTGTTTCAGGAGAGACATGGAGGATTTGAGTCAATGGCAGTGTGAGTTCAGGGGTCAAATCATAGCGCTGAGACAGTGGCTGAATAGCATGGAGATGAGGCTGCCTCATCTGGACCCCAGGGTTAGTTGGATTACTGTCTGTCTGCCTTCTGTTGTCTCGCTACATTTCCCTTTCTTTCTGTTTCACCATATCTCATGTCAGAAAAGCACCCACAATGTGTTTGATCTGAACCTTCTCCACAGTAATACCTTTTCTTATTCTATTATCTTTAACATTGTAACTTCTGGTGCAAAACTTGTCACACAAGGGAGTTTACAATTAGCATCCTTCCATGCTAGTCCATGTGGACAGAAATCAGATCTCTGCTGTTTCTCTATCTCTGTCTCTCATTGCGTATGACCATCAATAACAGTTGTTCTGGAGGCTACAAAGACACTTTGTGTGTCCTTAAAGCAGAGCTAGTAGGCACAGCCGTGATTTAAGATGAATACTAATATCAGCATGCTAACATGTTCCCAATGTGAATGCTAACAAGCTAATGCTAAGCAGGTGTTATCTTTATTATGGTCACTATCGTAGTCTCTTAACTCTCTTAAGAATATAACCTACTAAAATAAAGCAAAGTATTTGAAACATTTCATTTTTACTCGAAGATGTTGCTGCTAGAATCAATTTGATCGGTACAAAACTAAGGTTTCACAACAAAATTCATTCAGCAATGTAGGTGTTGTGAGACTCAAAACACTTCTAACATTAAAACCACTTGACTTTAGTTAGTTTAAAAGAACAGGATTGGGCTTAGAAACAGTTACTTTCATATTTAACTAAATAACAACATTGACTCCCGGTTTCACACAGGACATGAACACCCGTCTCTTGGGTCAAAGTTTGTTTGACCCATCCACCACTGCCCCTGACCTTTGTGCTCTTTTGTATTATATCCTTTTCTCTCAGTGTCAGATACTGCTGTGGATGGGTTTACATTGGAGATTATGGATCAGATGCTGAGGGTGGTGACAAAGTGTCGGAAACTGATGAGTTAGGAATGAGACCGGGCTGAAAAATCACTGGGCTTCATCCCCTGGGGACCATATCTGTTTCAAATTTCACAACAAATCATCCAATAGTTTTTGAGATATTCCTGTCTGGACTGAAGTGGTGGACTAATGACAGATGTGACAGATGTGAACTAACAGACTGCTCTTAAAGATGGTTTATAGCTTGCACAGAAAGTGAGAAGAACCTGCACTGCCAGATGTTGGTTTAAACAATATTGCATGTGTAGGGAAGGAATTTGAATGTGACTCCTAATGAATTCACTGAGTTGTGTTGATTCATATAATCCACCGTCCCTATGGTGTGGGGCAATCATGCGTAACAGAGATCCTTTAGAATCTGTGCTCATGGAGAAAAATGCTGTCTAACAATTTATTTTAGATACGATTTCTTGTACCTGTGATGGAATAACTGCATGTATGAATATTCTTATTAGCGATAATAATTTTAATTGTTGTTGAAATTAATTTCTGATGTTTTTTGCCACGTAATATTTTCTGTTTACGTTCCATTTTTCTTGTGAAGGATCCTGTAAATATACCATCCTATTGCAATATCTGCTGCAACATCCTATTTTCCCTATATGGAGATAAATGCAGATTAAGATGTTGTCTCATTTTAAAACTGGCCCCTGTAAAGAATATCTGAGAATATGGATATTAGAGAGCAAGAAAAAAAGAAGAAAGAGGAGGAAAATGAACCAATGAGTCATGCTAGTCAGTATACTAACACTGAAGTTAATTGAGCATTACAAGAAAGAGGAAGGGGATAGGGGAGGTTTTTCAAAGTCCGACATACTCAGACGGACACTGAGGTGGTCCTCCTCCGCTCCTGCAGGGAGACTTCTTTAGGCCACAGGGGGACAGAGGGACTGGGGAATCAGGCTCTATTGTGCCTGGCCTGGACAGCAAGGCTCGAGAAGTGCTTGGCACTGGAGGCCCTTTGCACACATGAGCACACATGCTGAAAAGGCATTAGACTCAGATGGGAGGAAGGGGCAAGGGGGCAGAAAAAAGAAAGCATGGTGTTTTTGGTAAGAGCACTAAAATTTCACTATGGAGGCATTTATTGAACACCAACTGTAGATTTTTTCAAGCAACCATTTATACAAAGATTTGTTCAAAGATTTGTCATGATTGTGTTACCAGTTGAGTTCAAAAAAAGATGTGGTTGGAGATTTTTTTTTTTTTTAACTAATATCTCCTTAAAAAGTTCCGTAATTTTAAAACATTCTTCATCGTGTCCTATGGTCATGTCTCGATTCTCTACACTACCTGGATGATGATGGTAGTGCAGATCCATTTCGTGTCCGTCAGCTTTCAGAAAATGTGCAGAAAAACAGATAAAGTGAGAGCAGGGTACAGACACAAGGCTCTATCTGTATACATTGTGGCTTTTAGTGAAACACTGAATGAGACATTTTTAGACAATCTAAATGTTACATTTAACTTTCATGATGCTGAAGACACACCATGAAAGGGTCAAATGTCAAAAAAAAAAAAAAAAACATACAGCGCATTTTGGTCGCAATCTCTCAATCACAAGATAACTATATCAGAGCATGTCCTGCTTTATCCTCTATTTTACTCAAAATGGGACCATAATTTACAAATTGAAGAAAACTCTAAATAGGATATTGAGACTATGATGCATGGGGAACATGTTCACTGAGTTAAAAAAAATCAAGTAGGGTCCTTCTCTTATTGACTTTTATACAATCTGACTGGAGTCTCCCCCTGCTGGCAATTAGAAATAATGCAGGTTTAAGGAATTGGCTGCATTTTTCAAACCCGGAGGTTGGTGCTTGGATTTTATTGACTAAATATTGCAAATCCTTACAATGGAACAATGAAACAGTATCACTCTGTCTTATCTTGCCAGCCGTTGTTCATTGGCACTGAAAGAAATAATTCAGCTTTCAGATAAGAAACATTTATCTATTGTACAGCACCAACTGAAAACCACTCTAGCACAAAACATCAACATGTTACAGCTCCGTAGTGCAGCGAGATGGTGAGGTTATAATTTATTTAAATATCCTTAGTGAAGGGTGACTGCACCTTCTTCAGTGAGCTGTGAATCAATAACACAAAGGATCCGGAGTGTTTGATGTTTTTATTGTAATAGTAAAAATCGGTTTTGGTTGATTTAGTTATACGGCCCATTGAAGTAGACATGTTGCATTGTCCTTACTGAATGTTTGAGCCATTAATTGATTGTGTGGTTAAAAAGGGCCAAGAGACAAAATACGATCTATGTTTGAACCCGTATGACCCTTGAAGAAACCTACCGATTATGACATGAAGAGAAAAAAATTATTCAGCAGAGGACATTCTGGTTAGTTAGAAATTCTTTTTCCATGTTATATTTTGTCTCCATTTAAATAAAGCCTCTGTTTCCCTGGGGACTGACGTGTAAGATGCACAGGCATGTCTTATCACGTCAACTGCTTTGGAGAGCTTTAGTCTGACCCCCAATGAGAGTGTGTGAAATAACGGGGTGTCTTTTTATCTCTACCATGCCTTTATCAAGCTGCATCCGACCACAGACCTTTGTCATGGTAATGCTGTTAGTCTGCTGCACTGCTGGTTTCAGTCTGGGCCTGAGGGACTCGTTAGTTAGCTGCATGAATGAGGACATCCCTTAGCAGCCCCCCATATACAGACCCTTCCACAATACACAGGAGAGAGACACACACCTGCTCCTTAACACAAGGCAAGCACCGGCATATCTTAAACTGTTTTTCCTGTGATCACTGGGATATATATGACCCGCAAATTGGAGGTTGTCAAGCATGAATAATATAATCACCAATTTAAAATGAAATACCAGTCTATTTGTAAATTCATATCTTATGGAGCAGGAACAACTAAATATGAAAACAATTACACATAGACCAAGAAGTCAAATAACAAATCATCAGTTCAATAAATGTGCATGTTAGCATGATCTACAAAAAAACAACTTAAAGTTACCTTATGCTAACAACATTTTAAAAATACACTACATCGGATCATGAGATGTGTCCTTTATACATTACTACAGTACAATACAGTACTTGATATTTAATTTCTTATCACAGTTGCCACTCTACAAGGTCATTCCAGCTGCTCTGAAGCTTTCGGTTGTTTCAAATGGTCTTCTTTACCAGATGGAGTTTCCCTTTAAGGATTTATTTGAAGAAGGGCTTATTTAATAAGATCCTGTGATAGGATCAAAAGCTCCAAAACAGCTACTGAATGGAACTTGTAGTGGGAATCTTTTGTCAACTGCTGTTTCCAAGGACAAACACAAGCTCTAACCCTGATCCTGCCAACGTATTTAACATACACAGAATAAAGACTACCCCAAAAATGTACTACTGCAAAAAACAACCACCAAAATGGAGCAAAATGTAAACTTACTCCTCAAAACAGTAAAAGTTATTTTACTAGAACTACGTTTTTTATTAAATTAAAGTAATAATATAATCTAAAATGTATATATTATTTCAGTAAATGTACAGTAAATTTGTATTTTGTGTAAAAGGAAAATAGGCAGAGTATATCAGGAAATCTTTTTTGCTGCATCTGTATCTGTTTCCTATGAAATGAGTGGCCCTATAATGATAAAATAGACTCTATTCTATCATTCTAGGGCCACCCAGTCATCCACTATCTCATAGATGGTCTATTCAATAGAGCATCTATGAAATAACAAACGTTGTGGACAGTGGGTACCTCAGTTGGTAGGATTAAGGTGAGTATCAATGTTATAGATAACATGTCTTTAGATTAATGCCTGATGACTGACATAATTTAATTGGGTTAAGATGCTAATTCAATTATTAGAGAGGTTTTAAAATCGCCTAGAATCATAACCTTCTGTTTTGTGAGAGGCCTGCCATGCAATCTCCATTTAATTATTAAAATCTACTTCATCAACAATATAATAAGGTGTAGCAAGTGCTCATAACTTTCCATACCAATTGCATGCCAATGACGAAGACTCCATTGATAAGTACCTGTAAATTCAGTCGGACTTTTGAAAGCGTTTTTCTTTTTACACTGTGTCAGAATATTATGACAGTGACAAGTCAAAGTGACATCTCTTCACTTTGACATTCAAGTTAAGGTCAAAAGTTCTCCTCTCTGCTTCCCTGCCCCCCTGCTGGTGAGGCTCTTCTGGATAAAGGCTCTCTGTGTCTTAAAGGTCTCTGGTTTCCCTGGGCCTGTGGCAGATGCTGCATCCCAAATACGCCGTGTACACACAACTTACAAACAGGGCCAGGAAGAGGGGTGAGAGATCACAGCCCATTATCCTCTCCTCTCTGTCTCTGACAGCCAGCAAACAGCATCACTGCTCTCTGACGCTGTCATAACCTTTAAAGGAAAAAAGGGGGCTTGTTTTCATTGCAGTGAATCACTTATAAGACAAATGAATACTGAAGGATGCCAAGATGGCGGTAAAGTAAACTTTTAACGTTTATTCAAGACTTAAGTTGAGATTAAATACCACACCCACTTCACTGTTTTTCTCTATGCTTGGCATGTCAAATTGATTTTTATTTTATAGCACTTTAAGTAATCTCTCCCATAAGAGGTTTTTTGATTCACACACTTTATCAGGGTTAATGGCAATGTGGGGCCTCTCCCTTTATTGCCCTTCCTTCCTGTGCTCGACTGAAAATTGGACTTATGGCTGTAACCTCTCTTCCTGGGAGCAGTTGAACCAAATACAGAGCTGATGATGAGTTGAGTTCCTCCATTCCCAATGGCTAAATCCTCGTCTAACGCATGACTGTGATTTCCAGCATCCAGGCAGCGCAGCAGGGCCCGGGCAACCCAGTGGGGAAGCCCATCAGCCTTTCATCCACTTTTCTTGGAAGCAACCTCTTTTGGTGATAAATGACAGTGTGCATGCTGAATGGTGCTTCTGGTTTGACCCTTAAAAGGGACCCCCTCTTTTTTTCATTTCTCATGAAGAGGGCTAATTACCATGTGCTGTAGAGGAGCCATTGAGGTCTTATTTAATTTACAGGCAGCAGAGAGGTTGAGATAGCAGAGGTTGGGAAAAAACAAGCCTGTAAAATGAATCCTTTTTTCTCAGGTTTTTGGCACATGGGATCTGTGATCGAATTTAGGTTCCAATTGGATGCTAATTTGGAATCACATTAATTTTGGAAACTTTATTCCATGTCCCAAGCTGTGTCCACTCCATTAACGCATGCATTTTGGGAGGATAACGAGGGCTGTTTATTGAAAGATGAGCTTCCGTTCTTGCCGCCAGTAGCAGCTTATTGCATCACAGCATAGCTCGGCGTGCCAGCTGCTCTTTAACCACATCAGCTTTCGTCTTTTAAGGAACTGTGTGCTCTGTGTGCACCTAGCATGAAATGGAGAGAAGCGATTTTTGGCAAATTCATTTAATTAGTACAGAGGGGAATGGAGGATGCTGAAAGCTGGGATCAGGTGTCATGGTTTGACAACAATGTCTTCCTGGAAAAGTGGTGCCTCATCACTGCCAGCTCCTTTCAGATAAAGAAAGGGGGGACGGGGAATGTGGCCCTTACTTGCTCATTAAACAGCTTAAGACATTAGCTCTCCAAGTGACCCAAAGACACAGCTATGAGTGTGAGTTTGTGCACTTTTTTCAGTTGTCTAGGGTCAACTTAAGGTGTTCATAATGTATGCTTCCTTGGTTTTGTACCACTGTGTACATCTCCAAGATCGCAAGATCCTGGATGTCTTTTGTGGCATAACTAAGGCGAGACTGGGAACTCTTGCATCAGCACTGGAGTACTCAGGGGTTAAATAACTTGACCCCACAGGGGTCATTCTGTTCAATTCAGTCCTTCTCTCATCGGCCACAGTGACAGGCATTTTCAGTTTTCTTTTTCCTTTGCCTTTGTTTTTTTTTCCAGTATTTGCATAAATTAAGGTTGAAGGGGGATGTGGAGGGGGTCGTAACTGGGACAGTAATGTAAGGGGCTGTGGATTGCTCTGGAACCTGAAGAAGCTTCAAAGCAGAATTAATAGCCTATTTTCACCACCACCAGCATCTGATGTGGTCATTCATTGGGGACTGCTCATTGTTGCGACATCCAATTGGCCCAAAAGTCCAAAAATACACACTGTCGAATGAGTGCCAACGTGCTTCTGAAAGAATAATGGTGTGACAACACTGTGATTAAGGAATGGTTAGACAGGCACAAAAACCACTTGGTTAAGATAAAAGAAAAATCACTTCTCTGGACTATTAGGCTGTAGGACCAATTGGATGATGGAACAATGGCATGGCAGGCATTTATTGAGGTTTCTTAACATATTGAATGAATAGCCATGTGGCAAATAACAATCCATAATAGGGATGTTTTATGAGACTAGACCTGCGCTAAGAAATATTTCTAGTTTTCAGCAGTTATCTCAAATTTTAATCAGGTGCTATATGTGACAACTGGCAGAAAACACCTATATGTAATTATTCAAAATTTAACCTTTTCTAATCATTGCAGAGCCTCATCATATTCACATTCAACAGACCAAGAAAATGTGCATTTGTCACAAAATGTATTTTTTTCCTCTTTAGTCATGTTAGCAGCATGGTTCTAGGGTTGGTAATGTTGGTCCACCGCTTTTGTCCAGATTGAAACGGTGAATTAACTATTCTACAGATATTTAAGGTCCCTCAAGAAAATATTGTAATGACTGTGGGTCTAATTTGGCTTCAATTTGAATTTGCCCAATACCTTGGTTTACGACCCAGTACGGCACCTTCAAAACGAAAGACATTCCCATCAGCTGTACTTTTTGTCTGATGCTGAACAAAAATGTAAGCATGCTAACTAAGGTCTAATTTAAAATGTTGAGCATGGTAAATGTCATTGCTAAAAGATTTGCATGTTAGTATTTAGCTCAAATAACAGTTGTGTCTAAGAGCTTCAGCAGGCCCCTACCATGGTTGAAGACTATTTATAGTGTTTAACTATTACCAGTGCAGTGCCCATTCCCAATGGGCCTATTCAAAACAAGCTGATTGCTTGGCCACCAGTACTTCTGCTTGCAGTTCTCTCGAGATACGCTTATCCAAACAACTTCAAACTCGACACTGTGTTTCCTTGGGTCTTGAGCTATACACCTGTCATGACATAGTTGCTTCCCCTAGCGATGCTAGAGTAGACACCTCATTTGTAAACAGATCGCTATTTAGGACCAGGCTATGTCCTGGAACAGAAGCGTTCATTCTGAAAGTTACATCACTGTTGCTGAAAAGGATGATGTCTGAACTTGCTATAATTTAACATCACTGGTCTTTCTTTCTTCTTTTGTTCTTGAATGTAAGACGAAGAGCGAGCTGGACCCAGCATGCTGTGTGGTAGTGCAGTTAATAGGGGTCCCCACTCATACACATACACATTGTGTACATAATTCACTACTGATAAATACTGTATGTCCAGTAGATCTCTAGAGCTTGCAAACGACACTGCACTTCAATGGGTCATCAGCAATACACCTGATATATACATTTTATACAAATGGAAAAACGTGGACTTCTTAAATTTTTGTTAGATGACAGTAAAATAACAAAACTGTTTTCTTTGTTTGAACTAACAGTGTGCATTTAATTCTACAAGTACAAATCCTGCATGAAGCTACTTCAGAATATACTAAACTTAGGAATTTGTTAACAGAGTGACATCATGATCCTGTAGCCCAAACCGAATGAAAATGGACTCGGCACACGTCTCATGCTGAATAAACCAATTTGCATTGACAGGTTCAAAGAAAATTCCACTCACATGTAACACAGAAGGCACTTTACATGAGTGTAAGTAGTATTGATTTTATGATCTTTCATGAAGTGATATATGTACTTGCGCAGGGGAATGCAAGCAGCAAAGCACATGATCATTCCGTCTACTCATATCATTTCTGAAAGCACAGACTTAAGAGATTAAATACAGACAAATCACATAGTTTATGTAAAATGTAGCACAAAAATGTGAAATAAATACAATGTTAATTGAAGTCAATAGCAAGTTTTGTCCTCCTTCAGATGTCTTCTCCTTTCATCCGAACACTCAAAGAGTGACCTTGATAAGGGAGGAGGCTGTATGTTCTTTGGCGAGCCCCTGTGAGAGACAGTGTGTGGGTGTGTGTACTGTACATCCATGCACGCATTTGGTGGATCAGTCGATTGGTTGATTATTTGGTTGGCTGGAGAGAGACAGAAGGAAATGACTACAGAGGGCAGGATTTGGGGCGGAAACACTCTTTGTGAGACAGTCACCTGTATGCACGCCTCTGTTTGGTTTGGAACATCTGATATATTTAACAGAATAAGTTTACATGTTTAGTTCAAATGCCGGAAAATGGGAGTAAATGTAGCTGTAATTGTGTTTGCATACAGTTTTCTTGGTGTTCTGCATTTCCAAGGCAAATATTGTGACTTATTGAAATAGGGCATGATAGAATTTCACCATAGGGGTCCTTCCTTGGCTTTCCCATGCCAAAAAGAGGGGAAAAGACTCTGTATTATCTTCCCATTGCGCTCTATTTTTGTGTGTGTGTGTGTTTGCTTCCACCCTCTTTGTTTATGGGCCGGGTTGCAATGGCTGGAACTGAGTTGAAAAGTAATCTGAGATGTTTTACAGTAATTAGTCGTCTTTGTTGCTGCTGTGGAGACTGCTGCACTGGCTCTGAATGGGGAAAAGGGGACTGCAAGGGGGTTGGGGGGTGAATGAGTGAGTGGGTGGGTAGCAGGGTGGGTGTGGGTCTCTTCTTTTGTAGCCTGCACTTCTCTCCCTCGCCATCGAGAGAGGGAATGGACTGAGGCAGCTGTCACTTAACATGTGAATGTTCCGAGGGCGGCCCAGGGGTCTTTAGAAAACTCTCCTTTTTTTGCCCCCCACCCATCCCATTTTTCAAGCAGAAGCAGCATGGAGTTTTTGAGCCACAGTCAGGCCCAGAGGAGGGGCTTTGTTGGATGAGAAGGGGGAAGAGAGTGAGAGAAGAAAAAAGCTTTGGGAAGGTAAAGGGGGCACTTTGCCGCCTAGCTGCTTGGTACAGGAGCAACCTGAGCAGCAGCTGAAGCAGCAGTAGCCCTGGTGAAAATGCCACCGCCTCACCGTTACATGGAACTGGCTCAATCTGACCTCAATGTGAAAACTGCTCTTGGCTGGGAACTGTGGGAGTTCAACTGAGCCGTTGGAATACATTGTCTCCATCTGGGCGCACTATCCCATCGGCGGCGTTAACAAGGAAGGAATTCCTCTATCACAGCTCCCACAACAAAGAAGAAAGGGAGAGGAGCAGAGCTGGTGGGAGGAGAAGTGAAGTGAGGGGAGGGGAGGGGTGCACTGCGAGGGGAGAGGAGGACATTGTTTGCCTGTGACTGTGGGCAACGGAAAAGCATGAGTTATCAGGGCATGTGTGAGTGTGTTTAGAAAGTGTGTTTGTATGTGGGCATGTGTGAATGAGTGGACTTGATTGAGTGTGCGTTGGAGGGAGTATGCATGTGTGTGTGAGGTGCGTTCATGTTTGGGATGTTGGAGCTGGGAGGCCGTTCAAAGGATGCTCAAACAAAGCTGGATTTTTTTTCTCTCCTTTTTGAATGGTGATTGAGGACTGGCTGGATTCCTTTACTCATGCTGTTTGGCTCAACTGTGATTCAGGGTAAGTGTGGTTCACGTAAGCTTCAAACCGCCAAAACTGCCAGTAACCCAGGATTGGCTCAGGGAGAGTTTGGTTTGGACTTTGTGTTTGAGGGAGCCATGTGACAGTAGTAGTGACTGGAGGATCTTCACTTAATATCACCAAATTTAAAAATTACAAATGGAGCAGACAATGATATATTCCAGTTGAGACAGCATCAGTGTGAATGGATCATTCTGATGTAAGTATATTTTATTTAATTAAACAGTTTGTTCTTTGTAAACAGTATATTAGCTACTTGGATTTCTTTAAATAATTCAGAATTCTTGTCAAACATTCGAACATAGCTCAGTAGGCATGGCCATTTTTAGGAACTATCCATTCTGCCAAAGCCATGCTGACATTTGCCTGTAGCTTTGTGTTGCACTTTTAGACGTCTGTCTTTGAGATGAACGTGTGACCTTGTACCATATCCACCCTAAGATGTTATGAGTCTCATGGGTGAATGCACAGCTGCCATCCTTGATTAGGGACCACTACCATGATTACTACTTCAGGACCTCCCTTAACAGAGGCAGACATACAGCAGTGACACAACATTATGGCGCTCTACTGTTGTGATTTATGATTATTGTTTTGCTACTAATTACAAACCCGCCCATGCAATGCTTCTTGTTTTAAGTAAATGGGGCAATCAATACAATACATAAGACGACAATTAGATTTTTTTGTCTGGTATTTATTATAATATGTGAGGTATGTCGTTAGCATAGTGAAGCCTCTATACTATAGTTGTAATTAAATTCATCCAGAAATGGACTGCATTCGTGTATCATAAATCACTGTTGAGAGCAGAGAAAGGGCTGGTCAGAATTAAGGGCCATTTCAAAATAGGTTAAGTAATGGGATGGGTAGGTCATCTGCAGTATGAGTTAAATGGTGGAGTGGTTCCCTGGTTCTCTCTTTAGTATCATCATGGTAGAAAGTGAGAGGTGCATATTAGATAAGTGCTTGAGGCATTTTGAGAGGGCTTCTCTGGTTTGCTTTGATAGTAGAATAATGTAGGTCACGGCATTTTTTAATTCTTTAATGCTCCAAAATTATGCCTTTTATGAAAAGTGTGTTGTGTATAAGTGTCTGGGTGGCCCAACCTAGTAGACATAGTAAAACAATAGATTTGCGCTTTTATTTTAATAACATCATCCTGGTAGTGTGCCATGTGCGCTCTAATGAGACTACTCAGCATATCCTCACACCCATTGCTCCACAGTGAGATCACTGTAGAGGAAACTGTGTAATTTAGCAATCGGCCACACATGCACTGCAGTAACCAGACCCGACACACCCTCTCTCTCGAATTGTTAACCCATACTGTATGAACACGGCCACAGACACTCTCTCTGCCCTCCTCAGGAGACCGCTGGGCAGTGATCTGAGCTAACTGGGTAATCATTGATCTTGAGGCTGGGGCTTTTGTCTGGGCACCACTCTCTGATCTGAACTGTGTTCTCCCCTGTGGTTCCATTGACTGCATCATCTGCTCTACAGAGACATGCATGATGTAGGTAATTACTAGCCTAATGCACATGGAGCCATCATATCCAACTAGGTCATTTTTTGGATTCTCATTTAGTTAAAAGCCTCGATATGTGTATTATAATCAGTTTCATGTTTGGGAGACACCCAAATTAGATTTAATTTAAATATGGGGTGGATATTGACAATCGCACAATATGGAGTTCTCATTGTCTTTGTGTCTAACCTCTTGCAAAGATAAGAGAGCTGCATATTCAGCAAAATTCTGTCAGCCGACAGCATGACTGTAACATGTAACTGTACCCATACAGCATAATAAATCCACCTAGGATCCACCTAAAGATCCTTCTCAGTAGTTTGAGGAGCTTAACATCCCAATTTTCCAATTGTTGACCTATATTAGCCTCCCCCCCACAGATCTTTAGTCACCAAGCACGACCTGAGGTGACCTGTATAATTCTGAGTGGACCAGTCCAGCCCTGTCTCAGAGGGAGGACCCAGCCTCGAGAGGAACCCTCCCTGTGATCACTTGATGGGCTCACCTTAGCTCCTCTAGACCAAGATAATTACATTCACCTTTAACCCTTCTGTCAAAACAATAAGGGCACTGAGCTGAGGGGGAAGCAGATGGGTTGACACAGTTTGAAATTGTTATTGCCAATGAGTCTCTTCATTTTGGGCAAATAATATGTTGATGATATCATGTTGTGATTTTGAATGGCTGCTACTATGGCCAGGTCTCTCTTGGAAAATATATATTTTTAAATATAGTTTTAAAAAATGGATTGTGTAGTAACATGCCCTGTATCCTACAAGATGCTATTGGTAATCTTTATGGAAAAGCATTTACTTTTGCTTATTCACATAAAAACACCATCATTTTATAGTCCACATGAAGATACACTGTTGATTTCTGCTGTTTTCCTAACCACCCCCCACTGCCCCCTTGCCACTCTGTGTTCCTACCCCCCCCTCTTATTGTCACCCCTGAGAAATGAGGCGGTGTCTGCGTTTTTATGGCTGTCATATTTGATCAGATCCTCAGCGGGTTTCCCAGGACTGGTCCAGGCTGAGTGAGAGAAAGAGCTGGCTGCTTGCCACCGGTTCTGCGTGCCAGGCTCAACAGTGGGATCCTCGACAAGCCTGTCACATTGATTTCTAAGCCCAGAATATTTCAGTTGGTGATGTGAGATAGATGGGGAGCATGTGTGTATGTGGTCTAAAGGAAGACAAAGGGACAGGGAATATCCAGGCCAAGTATCTCTGTTGTAGATCCCTCTGGTCTCTCAGTGCCAAGAAAAGGGCAAAGTTGGCACAGAAATTTGCAAATAAAGGATGTGAGAGACTGGTTCATTTTGTCTCATAGCAGTTTTCTGTGGCACGGGGTACTTAGTGACTTTAATGCAGGGAAGGTGTGCTTTGACACAGAGATCACTGGTATGTTTTTTTAATTGACACACTTGTTCACTGCATGATGACCCAGAGCCCCCTTGTCTTATTTTAGGTAGCTGAAGGATCTTCTGCATGCATGGCCGAGGGGCCTTACCTCACCTATTACCTCACTAGCCTCTGGGCTGAAGGATTATGGGTAACCTCATCAGTCGACCCAGCTGCCTGGGCCAGAAGTCCAAGCATGTGAGGTCAGATGAGGACTTCCTGAAGGAGTGCTACCAACGACGAAGAGGGTGGCAGCCCCCGGAGCAACATGGGGAGGCCAAACCAGAAGTGGCTGCTGTCAAAGACAAAGCAACGGAGGACGCAAACAAGGGAGGAGAGGTGGAGAGAGACAAGGAGCCACAGGAAATCGATCATAAGAGAGAGGAGGGGGCTCATACTCCCATTTCGGATAAACCCCTCCGCAGCTCTCCTGCCTCCACAATCAGGAGCACCAGTACTCTTGATAATGCCTGGTACGGCACCCCTTCTCCAATAAAAACATCGCGAAACGGGACACTTACAAGGATAACAGTGCCTCCGGAGTATACCAGGTCCCCCTTGGCTCAACAGGACAAGAACTCTGCAGAGAGGAGGGCCAGCTTCCAGAGGAGAGACTCCAGGGAAGGAAGCCCCTGGTCCTGGAAGACTTTGGCATCACGTGAGGTTACAGAAGTGACGGAGGTGACAGAGACGACCGTAACTGAAATCGTGGAAGTGACAGAGTACCCATCTGGAGATAAGGGAGGGGACCCCATAGTCACCAGAACTGTTAGAGTCCTGAATGGTGTCGCCGAGGAACTCGCTGAGGTTGATAAAAACATGACAAATTTAATATGTCTTCCATTTCATCCTTTCCTCTTCTCATCTGCACTTAAAATGCTCACCTCGACTCTTTCTTTCAAAGCAATGTTTTGTGTCTTTAACATCCTGCTAGCTCTTTTTAAACAGTTACTTTATGAATTGAAAAATACATGTCAACTGTCTTTATTTTACAGCTCCAAAGTGATGGACACTCAAGCTCAGATCAGGATTCCAGCCTGGATAGATGGAGGGTATGTCTCCTTGTGTTGCAACAGTAAAACTTGTCATGTTTCCCCTTGGATTAATTGCAGTATTTTCATTTATTTAAAAAAAAAAAAAAAACAACAACTCTGTGTCAGGGTTCTACGCTGGGTGCTAAACAATCAAAAAAATCAATGTTCCAGTGGACTCCAGGATACTACTTTATCAATGAATCACATTAAGAGAAAGTTTTAATATGTCCTATTTAAATGTATCTACTTATCTTCTGCTGTCCTCGTGTATCACATTCTTCTTGAAATCTTATAAATTAGCATTAGGGTAGGCTGTTAACTTTTATGATTAATTTCAATATTTAACATATAAAAACATTAACACAAATAACACAAAATAGGAATTCAGGGCTGTAGGGGGTTAAGTTTTAAAATATACAGTGAAGATATTGATGTCATAATAACTAAAAGAGCTAAGGATTCTCTAATGATAATGGCAATGTGATATCTTGTCAAATAGGGTCCTAAATAAGACTCAAAGTTAGGCTTAACTTTGGCAAGGAAAAACTGGCATGACCATTTTAAGAGGTCATTCTCACCGCAAGGTATCTGAATGAAAATGGGTTCTGTGGTTCGAGGTGTATACCAACAAGTCTCCCCTTACAGACAAAAATCCTTTATCACAAGTAACAGTCCTAAGATGGAAAAAAAATGGAGGAAGTTAATCACAGCAAAAGTGCCACTAATTTGTTTTTGTTCAATTGTTGACGGCTCTAATTTGTATCGTTGTTTGTGTATTGGAATGGTAGTCGTTATTAGACACACCGGATGACAATCAAGCACAGAATTAATCTGATGCAGCAACATGTGAAATGTGTAGTTGGCTCCTCTTTTTTTTATCTGTGCTGGAACTTTGATTTGTTGATATGCGGCAGTATTTTCATTAATTCATACTTCCTCTGGTCTTTCTAAAGGGAACAAGATCTGCCTTGGCACTGAAGGATGCGTCAACAGATTCTGAGACATGTCTCCAAAACCTGGAAGCTTTGCTCACATGGGTCTGTGAGATAGAGGAGCTCACAGCCAACCAGAAACCCCCATCTTCAGAGGTCAAAGTTGTGAAAGCACAGCTCCAGGAACAAAAGGTATGTTATCACCACCATCACATCACCTCATTTCTCGTTCCGAAAAGCCTCTTTGAAGCACCATAGTGTTGGGAATACACCTGAAAGGTTTACCTATAGAAAGGTGTGCTGAGGTCATGTAATATGCTCAACTGCTTCCTTTATAATATAAATTCAGTTCTTTTCAGTGGTGAATGGGTGGTGTTCATAGCTACAATGAGCTTCAGTAAGTCTTTGTGAACATGTCCCGGGGGTATGAAAAAAGCAGGGGAGTCTCTCACCTTTCAGCTGTAATCACACCCATTGTGAGCTCTTTGGATGAGGTGAAACCTGCCTGCCTCTTGACATTGTAAGCTTGACACATGAGACAGGGCTTTCTCCACAATGACCCACAGGAAGAAAAAAACAAGAATGGGTCTTTGATAAATGTTAATTCTTACTGCAAGCCATGTCATTTCTCTGAAATTAAAACTCAAATATAGGGTAGACATTTTCTTTATTACTGATGAAAACGGATATTATAGATTTAATACAGAAAAGTCTTAAGGGTAAGGGGTAAATTTTATAGACTGCTCCATCTATCAACCGCTTTATTTTCATGACATGGTTTTTACCTGAACGCATTCTGTTGTTTTACAGCTCCTGCAGCGCCTCCTAACAGACCGAAGACGTAGTATGGACTCCATGATGTTGGCGGGCCCTCGGCTTGTGGAGGCCCACCCAGGAGAGGAGGGGGAGCAGGAAAAGATCAAGCTCTCCACTCTCAAACAGAAGTGGGAGGCCTTACAGCTGGCGGCAGAGCAAAGGTCAGCTACATTTAAGTATGGTAAAGCTACCCACATGATACGATACTTAAACAATGGTAACAATCACTGGACGTTTCTGTTGTTGGCAGGAGAGCGAGTCTGGAACTCATTCTACCTAGGGCCCAGCTCTTCCAGGAAGGAGTAGACAGCTTGCAGCAATGGCTCATATCCGTGGAACAGACCCTAGCTGAACTACGGAACGCAGAGAGAGTGATGTTGCATCTCACAGAGGCCACAGACAGGGCCAAGGTTGGAAATCTACCATGTATGGTTCAACTGCATATACAGTACAGTAAATGTGCATTGGGCTGTTTAAGAAGAGATTTAACGTTGACATGCTTTTACTTTCTTTTAGGCTGTTGTTGAAGAGATTCAAGTCAAAACTGCGGAGTTGGGTAAAATACAAAAGTCAGGACATGATCTAATGGAAGCAGTTTCAGGTAATGAGTACTATGTAAGGATATCAATCCTAAAACACTTTTACATTCACAATATTAATTTGTGTCAATATCGTACAAAAATATATATTAGCCTAGTCTTACCCAATGAGAGCTGATTTACCTAATGTTTGCGATTTGTCCTTTGTTTCAGAGGAGGAAGCCCAGCAGGTGCAGGAGAAGATGGATGCTCTGCGTATCCGTTGCTCTGTGCTGAGTCTAAGCAGTCTGGATGTGCTGCAGAGGCTGGAGCAGGCCCTGGAGGCCTCCAGCCGCTGTACCTCCAGCCAGGAGGACCTCCACCTGTGGCTGGGCCGCATTGAGAGGGAGCTCTTGGGGGCAGCAGGAGCACAGACACATGCTGGAGATGCAGTACTATGTGCAGCTGAGAGACAGAGGGTAATGTTCCCACACGATCCTACAATGAAACAGGCTGATGCTTTAGCAGGGCTGCTAACTATTCTCAATGGAACGTAGCTGAAGCCTACTTGAAAAAGATAGATTATGCCACACCAAATTTAACAGACTGACAAACTTTATCATTAGCAGTAATATTTGTTTTAATGGGTTTTTTTAAGTTGCTGTAATCTGACTACATTTCTGAAGAGCAAACATTTTTCTGGAAGCTAACATTTAGTTTCATTATCTTGTAGCTTGCTTATGGAAGAGGATTGGGGCCAGGTAGGAGGGAAAAAAATGAAAGGAGGATTTTTTTAATCCATTATGCAGTTTGAGAGAAAAGTCCAAATGTCGACAATAATGTCAAGTTTTTCTTTTGTTCGGTAAAGTTTAAAGATATTCACAGATTAGTTATTGGTTGTAGGCCACTACAACTATTGTTTTGAGAAAATCTGGTTTTATGTAATTTATGTGCATTTTTTAGACATATATTAGACATATTCGAAAAAATCAGGTTGTAGCTTGCAGTCTAATTTACCAAACTCAAAAAGTCAACACTGTACTTCAACTTTATTCTTAACTTTTATTCTCAACTTTTTTCTTAAGTGCATGCAAAAAATCTCATTATTTTTTTCTCCTACCTGACCCCAATCCTCCTCCGTACTTGCTGCTTTGGTAGCCAGCTAACTAGCTAAACATTTAAACTTAGCAAAGCAACACAGGATATGTTAACAATAATTTAGCATGCTAAATGCTAGGATAGCTAGGTAAAGTAACTTAGGTCGATTTGAAAAGTTTCTTCAGATAAACTTTACTGACTCGTGAAGCTAGCAGGTTCCCGGGGTACGACTTCCATAATTTGTAAACCCATTGTATTATTTGCTTTCATTTTAATTTTGATTATTTATAACCAATATTGTCAGTAGTTGCTGCCAAGTGGTGTTAGATTTAAGAAATAATTGTTTTTTAATGTTTCAATAAGGATATAGGCTAATATAAAACATATTATGATATATATTATATGTTATTAATGCTATGCTAACATACATACGTATATTCTTGTCAGCTGGAACAGGCAGTGGTGAAGGAGATGGCTTGGTTCAGAGACACAGCGCTGAGTCTTGAAAAGCTGAAAACCATCCATCTGGATCCAGAACTCATAGCAGAACAGCTCTATGAGCAGAAGGTTGGGACATTAAACAAGTATAACTTATGAACTAAATAAATAGTCTCCCATTTTGAAATAAAAAACACGACATGTTTGGGTTATTTGTCATTTCTAGGGTTTGACATTTTAGAAATTAATTGAAATGATGTTTGGCAAGTGAATTTAACTTGATGTGTCTCCTGAACAGATTTTGGCAGTGGAGATTCTCCAACACAGATTCAACATTGAGAAGATGGTGAAGATTGCTGAGATCCTGCTGACGTACAGTGATGAAGGAGAAACAATTGATTTGCAGGTTATTCTTCACATTTCATTTCATGCAGTCAATTTACTTATAATGTAAAATTTATTTTCATGGTGTATATATTTTAAATGTATTTATTTTGCTGTCACCTCTTCCATGCAGACCCCGCTAGATGCCTTACAGGAACAATGCAACACCACCTCAGCCACCAATTCCCATGTGGTTCTGCAGCTTGAGCACGCCCAGTCGCTTCTCCTCCAGTTCTCAGAGAGCCTTGCTGAGGTTTCCCCCTGGCTTGACGAAACTCAAACCCTAATTGGCCAGCTTTCCCTGAGCACAATTAGCTATGAGGCATTCCGGGAACAACAGGATCTCTTACAGGTACGAGAAACCTGCCTCTCAACATTAGACTGCCAGCTTTTCTCTTTTTTTTATCATACTTTTTTTTTGTCCAGTTGAACAAAGAAGTCCTTTTACACTTCACAATCTGCCCCCAGTTTCCTCTATGTGAACGAGCTGTTCTGTTCAATTACAGTTCATTAATGTTATCTACCTCTCGACAGGGTTATTTTTCCACCTGTGCACTACAATAGCATTACAGTTTTGTCAAGTATGCCACGAAAAGTGAGACAAAGTGAACTTTCTCTACCCTCTTTGGGGATTAAACTCAAATCAGGTTCTTTCTAAAAAAAACAACAACTCCTTTCTAAGTACTTATTAGAGTTGTTCCGATACCAATGCCAGTCGGAAATACCTCTGATACAGCCTAAAATGCTGGATGAGGTGTCATTGAGTGCACACATCTTTGCACAGATCCAGTACCACATCATATCATTGATCCTTTTATTTACACTACACAGGAACAACATGTATTCCTCATGCATGCGTTCAGGTATCAGATTCAGTATCAGGAAGGAAAATATGGTATCGGAAAAACTGTAATTGTTATTAAACTTTTCTTTTTATCTCTCTGCTGCTCAGGGTCTGAGGGAGTCCATAGCAGAACATAGACCCCTGATTGCACGCTTGTGCTCTGTGGCTAAACGCTTGTCAGAATTAAACCCCATTCAGGGCGATGAGTTCTGTCGGAAGGCTACAGAGGCTGAGGAGCAGCACAGAGCCATCAGAGACCGGGTCAGAGAGACCGCTAATCTACTTGAGGAGTCATTGCCTCGATTCACGCAGGTAGGAATGTTTTGATAATGCAGAAAATGCTATACACTTTACAGTTTTTCCACTAACACACAACTTGATATCTTTTCTTGTGTCTATAGCTGAATGAGAGGATGACCCTTATCAGGGAGAGTCTTGACCGCCTGCGCAGTCGCATACAGACTCCCACGTCTCTTCAAGGCCTCACCCCGAGGATCCAGGAGCAGCTGCAGGACAACAAGCACACCCTGGCTGAACTGTCCAAGCTGGAGCTGGGCCTTAGCAGTGTGAAGACACAGGCAGATGAACTGCTGGCTAATACCCAGGCTGCTGGTGATGGGTCTGTCGGTACAGGTAATGATCTTCTTTGAAATGGCATTGCTTATATGCAGATATCAGTAGATGTGGGGCAACAAGTAGCAATGTGGAAAAACAGCAAATTCTAAGCTACATCCTTGTTATATCTTAGCAATCCAGGAGCGAGTGTCCGGTTTGTCCCAGCTGTGGGATGAGACGAACACTCAAGCCCAGGAGAGGGAAAGCTGGCTTCTCAAACTCTTGGATCTTGCCTTGAAGTTCTGGAGCGATGTCAGCGATGTCACGGCTGCTCTCAATGATGCTCAGCAGGCGGTCTTGGACCTCAATGCTAGTCGAACAGATTCCGAAACAATTCGCCAGAGCCTTGAAACCATGCAGGTTTGTCTGGAAGCCCTTAAGAGGAAACACGTATAAGAAACCCACATATCAAAGACACTTTATAACCTTTTCCATCTTTCTAACTTATAGACTCTCAGGGAGGATATTGACGGTTTACAGGGAGATCTGGACACTCTTGGTGTTCTGGGAATGGATCTGATGTCTGCATGTGGGGATACAGACAAACCAGATGTCACAAAGAGCTTGGATGAAGTAAGAATACATTAAGAAATATCATTTCTCACTCATAATGTTGTGTTGACTAACTTAAAGCCTTGTTTGTTTGGTGTCTTAAAGCTTTATTGCACCTGGAACAACTTGAGCAAACTGTGGAACGAATGTCAGAAAAAGCTGGAGGAGTCCCTGCAGATGGCACTACATTATCAAGACACTATGCAGGTGTGTGTCTATAAACATTATGTGTGTGTGTATGCATGCCCATATACCTACAAATATTTCATGGTCAGTATCATAGCCATATCTAACAGGACACTTTGGCCACCTCTGCCTGACTCAAGCAATGTTCTCGCACCCTGCAAAAGACAAAGCTAGTCTTTTATTCTGTTGCAAAGTCCAAACTCTTACTCTCTGTAGCTTCACTTATGAGTGACTGACAGACTGTGTAGTCCTCTGCCAAAGGCAAATGAGTTAAATGGTGCAAACTGTGCAAAACAGTTTCAAAAGAAAACTGTGAAAAATATTAAATGTGTCCAGTTGTTTATATCAACAGGGTTACTTGTTTGGCAGTTGAGAACTGAATTTCTTCACTGTTTGAATCACACAACATGGCAATAATTCAGAGCTGACTGATTGTACATTCAAACTTTCAATGATTCTCTATAATGCCATTTGAATTTCTTAATTATTGTAATATTTGAATTCTTTTTAAATTTGAATGCTCAGTTTTAGCCCATTATTTATATCATCTATGCACCCATACACAGAATACACAGGCTTATGCATTACAGATGCCACAGTCAGAATGTGGTTGTTATACATAGGGATGTTTCTAACAACAGACTTTCATGACAGAACAGAAGTTTCAACTTTGTCAATCAGTGAATGTAAGAAAACACGAAGAAAACCATCAAACATGTGCATAATTCAATACCCATAAGATCAAATATTGTCACAAAACAGCACATTGTGTTTATTACAAGAGGCATTTGAAACATTTAATTAAAATGTGTCAAATTGTATTTGAAATGCTGTTGAAATTAATATATCCCCATTGGGCAGCGCATTACTAGCAGTAATGTGCTGCGGGGGGACTTGAGGTTAGGTGCCTTGCTCAAGGGCACTTCAGTCTTTGTACCCATACAAGTACCCTTTCACACAAACTCTCTTTTTGTTCTTCTAACAGGGTCTTTTTGAGTGGTTGAAGTCAGCTGAGCTGAGGTCTACTGAAGAGTTCATGGTGGGAACTGACCTGGAATCTGTCAAAGAGCAGCTTCATGATCTCAAGGTGGGTTCAAATGCTGAAGTACAGTCATAAACATCAGTTAAAGAAAGAGACCCAGCTCTTCAGACAGCATCTTCTCTCCTAGCACCACACGATAATTCTTTGAATTGTCACCAGCACTTATTGATGCACAAATAGCTCTTATTGCAGTATACCTTGATTGTTTGTTTTTACTCTTCCTGTAAGTCGCTTTGGATAAAAGCGTCTGCTAAATGACTAAATGTAAATGTAAATGTAAATCATCTGCAGATAACAGTGGGAAAACAGTGCTTTTGTCTACCTGTCTTGTATTTATTATCTCATAGCTAATTTCCAAGCATGTATTGTGTCTTTATTCTTTGCCACAGGAATTTAAGAGAGAACTTTACCAGAAGAAAATTGAGATAGAAAGCCTGAACCATCGCTTCGTGTGCCGACTGTCTCCAGGCTCAGAGCGTCCAGGCTCTGTCTCACCACTGTGTGACTTCAGACAGCGCTGGGACAGCTTAGAGTCAGAGACTGTCAACAGACAGGTGAGAATATGCAAGCAGATATCATTATAATATAATTTTAGCAACTATTTTCCATCATATGTAAAATAACACCATGCTTTTCATGGAAATCTGATGTTACTTCAACAGCAGACGAGTATAAACTACAGTGAAAGACTATAATAGTAAAATGTAACCTTCTTCTGTCCTGGCATCAGCACCAGCTGGAGTGTGCTCTGCTGGGTCTGGGTCAGTTCCAGAACACGCTGGATGAGCTGCACACATGGCTTTCTCGCACCGCTGAACAACTGCAGGGAAGCCGGCCAATCAGCATCGACCTGCAGGCCTGTGAAATAGAGCTGGCCAAACACAAGGTTGGTGGTGGCCTGAATACAATATGATGTACTAAGCAAAACAGAGCTCCTTCAGAATTTGAAGGTCTGAGAAAACAGTCTCTGCTGTGGGTTTATCTGCTAGATAACATTGAACACTTAGCCTTGAATGAATAACAGACCTTTCTCCTGAAAGTGTTCACATGGTGTCTAAAATAAAATCACACTCTTTCTCTTCTGTTACTTCCTCCTACAAGGTCTTACGCAATGACGTCATGTCCCATGTTCGCACCATGGAGACCCTGAACAAGGCAGGCAGGGGGCTGCTGGAGGTTGGGTCCGGGGACAGCCCGCATGGTCTGCAGTCTCGGCTGGAGCAACTCAATGACAGCTGGGAGTTTGTACGCTGTGAGACTGAACGCAGGCAGCTGGAGTTAGAGAACAGACTGAGTCAGGTGACGAGAAAAAAACACATCCGTTATTTTAGTACTGTTGCAACAAAATTCACAAAGCAGCATAGAAAAATACTTAACTTAATATATAGTAATTATTAAGCTATAATTTAGGTTGTAGCATTTTCTCAGCTGTACAGAAATTTATTTTTATTAGCAGTTTATCATGGCGCCCTCTTGTGGTGATTATAGGTCAACATAATAATGTAGAGGTTAATCCACATTGAAACTGGTGGTTTTTATTGCCATAAAGGAAAGCAAAGTTTAAAATAAAATGATCATTTTAAACCATATCTACAAATATTAGTCATTGTATTGACCAGATAAAATTTTAATATCATAATATTTCCTGCCATTGTTCCCTTCATATTTTGCATATTATGTAAACAAAACAAAAAAGTGCCTTTACTTTAAAATAGAACCCAACATACAGTGGTATTTTTAAAAAGCACTCAATAGTGCAGAAACAAAAGACAATGATATGAAGTAATTTAAACATGGAATGATAGAATAAAGAACCTGTGATATAACAGTATGTCTCAGGGTTTTCTGGTACCCATAGTTGGTAGTATAAGGGTTAAATAAAATATAATAGAAAGTAGAGGGCAATTGATGTTATATGATGTAACTTAGTGCCATAACTTACTGAACTGAAAGCAAATCATCTTTAGGGACTTTGCATTCATCCTGTTGTTTTTACTGCAGGTACAAGATGTCACAATGGAGATTCAGGATCTCTTGCAGTGGCTGGACAATACAGACCTGAGACTTTCTGCCTCTAAAACCATGTGGGGGATGCCTGACTCTGCCAGTGAAAGGCTCAATGCACACTTGGTAAAACTGACCACACTTTTAACAGTACCAATAAATAGATGCAAGCAATTAAAAAATTGTAACCCAGTAAAAATATTACTTCCTTGAGTAATTGCGATTTTCTTTCTTCTTCTTCCCATAAAAGGAGTTGTGCAATGAGATGGAGTCAAAGCTCCATTCATACACAGATGTGAAGAACGCCATCCACAGGATGCTGGAGAGCAACGACGTTGTGCGGGGGTCGAGCACCGAGCACAGCTTATCTATTCTTGAGCAGAAATGGGCATCTGTTTACAGCAAAGTCCAGGAGCGAAAGGTTATTTAACTCTTCAAACACTTGTGTCGTCCTGTGAATTTATCATGATGATATCTAATTGTCATGCTGTTCTCACAGGCAAGGCTTACAGAAGGACTGAGTCTGGCTAAGGAGTTCCACAGTAACGTCCAGGAACTTCTCACTAAGATGAGCAAGTGTGAAGAGTCAATTGGGATTCTTCCTGTTCCCAGCTTTGTTCTGGACAAAGTTTGCACTCAACTGCAGGATCACAGAGTAGGTCTTTTTATTTGTGATGCAGTCTTACTATGTTTGTGTTTGGAAGTGTTAATTTTTGCTTCATGAAATACTTTTGTTTGTGCAGACACTGGTGAATGAGGTGAACATTTATGGTGAGAAAAAGAACACAGTGGAGAACATGGCCCACAGGCTGATAGAACTGAGCCGGAAGGAAGACTGTGATGTCATCCATAACCTAATCATGACTGTTCAGGATCGCCACAAAAAGCTGCAGCAGCGTGCCTCAGAAAGAGGCAGAACGCTGGAGGAGGTCAAGAAGAACGCTAAACAGGTACACCACTAAATCAGCTCCAAAATAAATTGATTACCTTCTCCTTCTTTCTCAACTATTCATGTACTTAATGTGTGACATGTGCCACTCATAGGAACTTTTGTGAAAAATCTGTCTTTCTCATATTTCAGTTTAATGAATCATGGCGCCTGCTGGTGGACTGGATGACGGAGGTAGAACAGACATTAGACACACATAAAGAGATCGCTGTGTCCCACGAGGAGATTAAACAACAACTGACTGAACAGAAGGTGCAGTAGGCATTACAGTAAATGCAATTTGGTTATGTTATATGTGTTTATTAAAAAGTTCACTGATCACCTATTTTGTAATCAGGAGTTCCAGAAACTGCTGAGGTCAAAGAGACCCATGTATGACGCTACACTGAAGAATGGACGCAGCCTTCATGAAAGAGCTCAAACCGGCCATGATAGACAACATCTGGAAAATCTACTGGCTGAACTCAAAGACACATGGGACACCATCAGTGGCAAATCTATGGAGAGGTATGGAACTGTATTACAGCTGACAGGGAGACATTCAAATTCCTACTAATCCGAGTTTCTTTTTTTTTTAAGTTGATTTTGAAAATGTAATCAATGTTGGGTTTTATTTCTTCCAGACAACACAAGCTGGAGGAGGCACTGCTGTTCTCTGGTAGATTCACTGATGCTCTCCAGGCGCTGAATGACTGGCTGTACAGAGCAGAGCCCCAACTAGCTGAGGACGTTCCTGTTGGTGGAGACAAAGACATGGTCAACAACCTGATCGACAAACACAAGGTACAACACAGAGCATGCCACAGAGAGCCCATAGAAGAAGTGGAGATAGCCATCATGACATCACAGATGCCATCTTCTTTGGGGGGTTTTTGACCCAGAAGAGACCATAGACAAGCTGGGGGTGTTATACAGCTTACTGGCCCTTTAAGGCTACAAGGACACTTAAAAACAAGTTTGTGGCTTTTTAAATGTACACAATGTTAGGATACACATTACTACGCCTCTATCCTTACTGACAGGCTCTCATGGTGGGGACTCCTGGATCATAAGGTTGTAACGCCCTCAAGCATACCCTGCTTGATCGTCTATTTCACTCTAAATGGAACCATTATTCACATAATGAACATCATGCTGAATTAAAGAATACTTGAAACAAGCTATTAAGACCATAAATCTCACTAGGAGAATGTTAACTGAGGTAATAAATCAAGTGAGAAGTAGGTTCATTTTCTCATACACTTCTATACAATCTGGCATATTTTTGCAACTGGTGGAGTTGGCCCCTGCTGGCCTTAAGAAAAAATATAGACTTATGGTACAGTGGCTTCACTTTTCAGACCTTTAGTCTACAGTACATTCACTTTTTTATACTGTCTTGAAGAAAAAATGCAGTTTCTTAGTAAATGTTCATTTTCTTAGGCCTTCCAAAAGGAGTTAGGGAAGCGAGCGGGATGCATCAGGACTCTGAAGCGCTCTGTGAGGGATCTGACCAGGAGCAGCACAGCTGACGCTCACTGGCTGCAGGTGCAGATGGATGAGCTTGAGGGCCGCTGGGAGGCTGTGTGCAAACTGTCCGTCAGCAAGCAAGACAGACTGGAGGCTGCACTTCAACAGGTAGATATCTCATATAATAAAGGTGAAACGGTAAAAGAACTTTTACTATGATTGAAGCTGTAGTTCCACTCAGAATGTTGTTAGGCTGGAAAAAGTCTGACCGGCAAGTCATGGCAGTCTACAAGTTTATAGCGGATAGCTCATGAGCAAAAATATATTATATCAGGAATGGATAACAGTTGATCAGCTGATGTCTGATCATTAATTCAAGTATGTCTAACCTCTCCTCTTATCCTTGTCTTTGTTCTCGTTAGGCTGAAAAGTTTGATGGCCTTGTCCACTCTTTCATGGAGCGCCTCACTGAGGCAGAGAGGATCCTGAAGTATGGGGTGATACCAGAGGACGAGGAAGGCTTGCTTGCTTTCCGAAAACAACATGAGGTCAGTATAATCTGATACCCCCTATAGGGAAATACATATTGCTTCAGGGGAGGTCAGAGGTCAGGGTCTGCTGCAGAACAACAAGCTGGTGTCGATAAGGATTCTGTATTATCACGGGTAGTAAAGCTTGAACTCATTCAACCCATTGAACGATGGGTTCTCTGACTATTAGTTCGTACCTAGCTGCCGCATATTGTTTAAAGATATACAATGTATCTTTCCAGCATTTAGATGTTTAAAAACAACAATGTTATGTTATATATTTTGATAAACTGTGTACTACAGAAACATTTTAACAATGTAACATCTGTCAGTGGCCATTGGAGTTTTTATCCAGTCTTAAACCACATTTTCCATTAAGCCTATCAGCAGAAAATTACACATTGTGCATTTAACACTTGTAAAAAATAAATAAATAAAAATAAGTTGAAATTAACATGTTTGAAATTAATTAAATTCTACTTTAATGCCAAGCTAATGGCTCATCCTACATGTAAATATGTGTTTTACTGGATGAAACATTAAATTAATATATATTTTTTCCCCTTCTAAAGGAATCAATGGGTGCCTTGCAGGCTCAGGCAGTGGAGTTACAGAACATCCATTGTCTGGGTGAGGAGATCCTGGTTTCCTGTCACCCAGACTCTATAATCACCCTAAAATCTTGGATCAGTGTCACCAAGACCCGCTATGAGGAGGTGAGTGCTTTCGTACCTGAAGGATAAGCAATAGCAAATTCTATTTCTAGTGGCATTAAATACACTATAAATAGCTCATTATTTATGAAACTATTAGTTACTGTCGGTTAGTTTAAATGTTTTGAGGAGAGATGAACACTTTTGATTTCTTAACTGTAACACATTGACATTTGACAGCATCTGAATGGAACTAGTGTAACTTCCTCTCCTTTTTTCTGAGCCAGGTTCAGACCTGGGCCCAGCAACAGGGCCAGAAGATCCAGGCCAATCTGGCAGCACTGGAGGCAGAAAAAGAGGAAGTCCAAAGATTACTGGACTGGATCTCCTCAGCAGAGGAAGCCCTCAATCTCAGAGACCAAGAGCCTCCACCTGAGACCACCGAGCAGAACCAGGAACTGATTGAACAGCACACAGTACGAGTTATATGATAATATGACATATCAATATCTAACAGCTATAGTTTCTCTAACACCCTATGATGGTATTTTAACATGCTTTTACCTGGTTACAGAACATATTTGCTCTCCCTTGGTATATGATCATCCCTCTTCTCTCTGCAGGTATTCATGGAGGAGTTGAACAAAAAGTTTCCAGAGGTTGAACATGCCACAAAGTCCTGCAAACACAAGAGCATTTCCAAACAGCACGTTTCCCCCAGTAAACGTCCTCTCACAAGTAAGCCACCATGAAAACAGTTCAAAGTTTAATGGCCAGCAAAAGGCAATTCAACTGGTTACTACGGTGGCCCTGAGAGCTCACAGTGCTGCAACTTAAGAAAACACATGCAAATACACAAAACACAAGCAAATTGAGAAAACATTTTCATCAATTTGACAACACAAGCGCAGCATTTAGAAAACACGCTGCAAAGACCACAACACAACAGAAGTATTTCCAGAGGACCCTTAAAAGTGATGCACACGTCTGGACACACTTGTGATATTATCACGTTATTTCAAGATAATTATAAATTCACGTTATAACGATCATAACGTTAACGGCTCGCCAGCGATCGATAGCATGCTAACGTTAGCCGGCAATCAACAGCATGCTAACAGCAACGTTAGCAGGCGAGCAAGACCAACTCTGTGCCGTTGAGAGAGACCAATGAAAATGTGTATCGTTCATTTATTTGATTTGTTTAACTGCAATGTGATTGATACGGGCTAACGGATTAACAATATATATAACACGTTACAACATGAAAATATTATTTTTATGAAATAACATGATCATTTCACGTTATAACTTTATAACGAGAAATTATAATTATCTCAAAATAACTTGATAATATCACATGTGTGTCCAGACATGTGCATCACTTTTAAGTGTCCTCTGGAAACACTTGTGTTGTGCTCTGATCTATTTGCAGCGTGTGTTCTTATCATGTTGTGTTGTGGTCTTTGCAGCGTATTTTCTATATGCTGCGCTCGTGTTGTCAAATTGATTATGTTTTCTCAATTTGTTTGTGTTTTGTGTATTTGCATGTGTTTTCTTAAGTTGCAGCGCTGTGAGCTCTCTGAGCCACCATAGCTTACAAAGAAAAGTCACATTGTGTAAAGGTCTATGAGAAAATTACTCTACAAAGTCTATGTGACTATCTATCTGCTAATGATGTGTAAATTAGAAATGACGACACTGATTCCAGTCTCCCATGTTGCTGTTTCTTCATCCAGAGAGGAGGAGCACTCTGAAGATGCAGCCTGTTATACCGGTTCCCCTGGAGCACCTCGACCCCCAGACCCCAGAGCTCAGTCAGCTGGTCAGTCAGTGGCAGAAGCTTTGGCTCCTGGCTGTGGCCAGACAAAGCCGTCTGGAGCAACAACAGCAAACTCTCAAAGAGGTTATTGTACTTTTTTTAAATACACACATTTTAACAGCTAATGGTCCCATTGGAGTTGTCCAGTATAGTAGAAAAGTCCTTTGAATTCAATTTCTCCAACATTCATGTAATAATCAACATAGATGTTGTGATATTTCTCGACAGATGGAAGAATTTGCGAACTTCGACTTCAATATTTGGCGAAAGAGTTACATACAGTGGATTAGTCATTTGAAGTCCCGGATCCTAGACGTGTTCCGCAGCATCGACCGGGACCAGGACGGACGCATCAGCCAGAAGGAGTTTGTTGATTATGTCCTCGCCTCCAGTAAGAACCGTTTCAACCCATGCATCACTCATTTTGAGTTACCATAAAACAAAATAAAAATCTGGAATCACGACTTGGCATGCTGAAACATGAATCCCACCCTTTTAGCATTATTTAAATGAATTGATGTTTAAATTATGAATTATTCTGTTAGATTCTGTCAGACTTCTAAACTATTAGAGCACTGACAATCACCGTTGTTTTAAACATCCTGTGTATGTCTATGGAAGCCCATTTCCATCAGTTTAATGATGCTTCTATTGCAAATTATTTTCTCAATCATGACTTATTATCTCAAAATAATGAGAAACAATAATACAAAATAATGACTTATCTTTCTTGAAATAATGACTCAGTATCTGAAAATGAAGGAAGACTTTCACAATTTTCTAAATAAATAGTGTCTCAAAAAAAAAAGAGAAACTTTCTCAAAAGGTAATAAGGTTTCTCATTATGTTGCAATACAAAGTATTTTAACATTCTAATTCATTATTTTGCAATACTAAGTCAATACTTCAACTTGAGTGCATTTTTCTCGTTATAATAACTTACAGGAGTTTTTCCACATTGGCAGAAATTGGTTTCGATACATTAATTGTTTTCTATGTAATGCCAATACCACAGTTTTAAGTCCCTTTGGCTTTACACCTCTGTGCTGTAGAGTTTCCCACCAACTCTTTGGAGATGAACGCAGTGGCAAACATCTTCGACATGAACAGTGACGGCTTCATTGACTACTATGAGTTTGTGAGCGCCCTTCACCCCAGCAGAGATCCCTACAGGAGAACACTGGATGCAGATCAAATTAATGAAGAGGTATGAACATTCTACACAAAAACACACGAATGTTGAAATCGATTAATGAGAGTGTTTTTTTTTTTATTGTGACACTACTTACTGAGATCATATTGTCTTCAGGTGAGTCGACAGGTATCACAGTGTAACTGTCCCAAGAGGTTCCAGGTGGAGCAAATAAGTGCCAACAGATACAGGGTGAGTCATTTTTATAGAAAATAATAATGACGCAGTAATATCAATAGGACACACAGAAGTGATGTGGTTTACATTTTCTTAAGTGAAATGCAGTGTGGAACATGCTACAGCGACAACCAAAATCTATATCTTGCAATATGTATTTTGTGCAGTTTGGAGATTCCCAGCAGTTGCGGATGGTCCGTATCCTGCGCAGCACGTTGATGGTCCGGGTGGGAGGAGGCTGGACCGCTCTAGATGAGTTCCTGGTCAAGAATGACCCCTGCAGAGGTCAGTGCACAAATATTAAACAATCCAATCATTCCTAAAAACCAATATTACTTAACAAAACACCTTGTAATTAATATTATTTGCTGTTATGTATTTTTTTTTTGGAGGTCAGATAATAAACGACATAAAACAATGGTTCTGTTTTTACTTTGGTGCCATGCTCCATGATCCAGCAGTATAGTTGTAGCTGCTTTCATATGTTTGCATACATTTGCTGTAGCATTTTTAAATGATTAAGCATTAATGCATCCATAAAAACTAGTCAAATATGTCAGCATCTTCCACTAAATGCCTGCCAATTTGATATTCTATTAATTATACTATCATTTGAATACAGATACTTTTGTACTGTCTCATAGTGGCGATCATGCTTCAATTATTTATGTCTACAGATTCTGCTGGCTGTTATGTTAATAAAGGAGTGGCTGCTACAAATGGAAACACATTTTCACAGTGTTCTGTTAAATCCCCCCCAACAGTGAAAGGCAGGACAAACCTGAAGATCAAGGAGAAGTACTTGTCTCCTGCAGGAAGCACTTCTAAGGGTTTGACCGTCAGCAGGTCTAACTCCAGCCTCAGCCTCTACAGCAGTGCCTCCGCCCCCACCAGCCCCATGACACGCAAGGCAAGCCAACAGCACTGTCCTATCATTGATCAATCTGTGCTATTTTAACCATTGTGCCTCGTTTTTAAAAAGTTACTTTTGTATGCATACTGTTTTGGGGAGGTTTTCAGTCTGGGACATGTCAATGATAAACAAGAACATTTATTTAAATTTTTTCTTTGTACAGGGTCAGTTTAAAAAAACAAAATCAATTCCAACTTGATACCTTAGTTGACAGTAATATATCCCTCCTAAAAGTGCTATAAAAAAGCCATATATTAATATTATTTTCGTTAACTAATATTTGTACTGATCATAACTACCAAATATTAATTCATCTTCAGAATCGTAGACCTTTAAATTCCAGTTTGTTTACATATTGAACATTAAAAATAAAAAAAATAAAAAAAGGAATTAAAAAAAAAAGAAGACTTTTACCTCTTCTGATTTACAGTTAAGGCATTTCTTCCAGTTCATGGAGTTCCAGTTTTCTTACTGCAAGTTTTAAACTGCAAGCTTAACAAGACAAAGTACACAATCGTAATCTATAAAAATGTATACCAAGACAGTAGTAACATCCTTTAAACTGAGTTTTCTTCAATGTGCTTTTGAAGAATACAGAATAATACATACCAATTTTCTGTGGAAGCCCTGACAGGCATGTGAGAAAGAACTATTTTAGTGATCCATTTTCTAAGTTTGATCTAAATAGTTTTCTCTTTTGTGTTTATGACTTAACAACAGGTCATTAAGAAAAAGGCTTCCATAACTTTCCATGAGCACAGTATTTTACCATCAAAACATCCTCCTCTTATCAGTCTAATATGTCTTGCAGCAGGCATTACTCCGCAGAAGTTTCTCAGGTGACCGTTGCATCCGTCCCAGGAGCTCCATCGCTGCTTTGGGCTCAGATCTACAGTTTGTCACAGCAGGGGACGACAACTCTCCATCACCGTCAGGTCAGCCAATCACCTCACTTTTGTTAATGTGCACATACACATACACATACACGAAAACAGCTTGAGCTTGTGAGATAACTCTGCTCTTTCTGTTTTCATTCTTGTGCACCGTAGACGAAGCTGAGAGGTTACCCACATGATGACCTCCGCCTCTGAGAACCATGTGTTAGCTGCAGTGCTGAACCCAAACACAGCCTTGGGGCCCCGAAACAGAGTGATAAGCAGAAGAAACGTGATAGAGGGGCCAAAAAACAACACTGACAGAAGAGTACAGAGAAAGTCACCAGAGGTGACAGCAAAGGGTCTTTAACTCTGTGAAGATCATGTGCACACTGTGTGGATGAGGAGGAGGGCAATCCAGATGCAAGACGAATATCTGTTTGTCCTCTCATGTATTGCATACAGTAGTATCTGATTATGTAGAGTAGGAATTGAAAGTTCTGCATGGATGCTTATTGCATGATAGCCAGAGCCTTGCTTAAAACAGATTTTGTTTTTTTTCCCAGCTTGATATAACTTTTTGGTTGTAAAGATGAAGTCAGCCGGTACTCTGATGCTCTGTCATGGGTACTAATGTGTTGTAAGTGTTATAAAAACGACATAGAGCAGGAACACATTTGTACATGTTATGTTAAGGTGTTGTACTGTCTGACTGTCCCTACTAGCGTCCCAAAAAACACATATACCAAAACCATAAGTATGTGAAGGGTGTGTGATATTATTTTATTTCATTCCATGAAGATGACATTGTTGGCAGGGCCACACTGTTTTTTTTTTTGTTGTCTTTTACCTTTTTTTGACACCGTGTTTTCAAATAATTATGTATTTTTATTCTTCTTTATTGTAAGGATGTTTTCAACACTGGAGATTGTGTAATGAGCAATGCACTGAGGTACGGCAGGTCATTGTTGATTTGTAGAGATTATTTTCTCAGGATTGGTTTTGCCTTCGGACGTATGTATTTCTATGGAACTTTACTGTGAACGTGTAGATTTGTTGTTTTCTTTATAACCGTGTCATTCCTGGGAACGTTTTTGTTTAGCACATTCTTTTCATAAAACATGCACTTTTTCTGTGTCCTACTACTGTAGATAGGTTGTTTTACTAAGATAATTCACTTTTCATGAGAATGCACTGGAGGTGATATGTCTGGGTTAAAGAAAAGTTCTACCTTTTGGTTATTTCCCTTTTCAGCCTCTTTCAGCAAAAGCAGTATATTTTTAATTTTCTGTATTTCTGTCTTTCTTCTTTTCTTCTCTGACCTTCAGTCTATTCAGCAATTCTCACAACTGTCTTGATTTTATTACTGTACTTTTTAAGAAACATATGTGTGTCCTCATAATCCTGAAGATGCCAATATGCATAATTTCAGCAAAAAAAATACTGAAATACATTTTCCCTAAGAGAAGCTCGACCATCAGTTTACTGCAGAGGCTGTTTATACTAAGTGAATACGTCACAATATGTTCTCAGCAGCGTAAAGTTACTGTATTTGTATGTGTATGTTTGTACTAGATCTACCTGAGGTCGCAGACAGTAGCTTATGTACCTAATTGGTCTATGCAGTTGTCAAAATGAGTTTTTTAAGTAAAAAATGTTTTTACACGATAAAGAACCTTTTCCGCTTGGCCTCAGTGGGTTGATGTTGGAGAAGGCAGAAATTTGACTTAACTGTAAAAGAAATAATAATAATTACAATAGCCAGATTTTACTTCTATTGCTATGCACCCTAATCTTTCTGTACTGTAAATGTTTCTATACCCAGCACTCGTTCTAATGTCTAATTTAGGGAAACTGTAGATGAATGTCACTACTAATTTTACGTCCACTTGTATAAAAAAATCTTTTTGTAATAAAAATAAAAAATATTTGCAATGATCGTTCCTCATTAATATTATTCAGTGCTGTTTGATGTGCGGTTCTGCAAAATCACAGAGTGAAAATGGTCACATTATAAAAGACTTCCTGCAAATGGACAAATAGAATGACACATTTATTTAAAACACAATATGTTCATTTATTCAGCTGGGCTAACTCATATTCTGGTGGATGTGTATTTTCTTATGCTTACGTTGTTGTTTTTTGTCACTTGAGGGCGGCAGAGGCAAACTGTTAACATAAAATCACCTTTGTTAAAATACTCTTGTTAGCATTCACATCTCATTTAACATGGTTTCCCCTGATAAGAAGCAGAGAAGAAATGGGTCAAAAGGGTCTGGTAGATCTATTCTTCCTGCCTCACTAAACTTTTTAAAATTCTAAATCAATTGGCTTTTCGAAGCTTTATTTCACTTGTCAGGTATGAATCTGTCATGTATGAATCTGTAGGAATGTGAAAACACCTTTCTAGTGACACTTTGCAAATATTTGAGTCAGTATAGTGAAAGTCAGACTTTTAGGGGACATAAACATAACAAAAAAATATTTTTGAATGAGAGCAACCATTTTTATATTACTCAGTGACATTTGATCAGTTGTTATTTTAGAGGAAGTTATAATAGCACCTTTACTACCAAGAGATTTGAGTCAGGATAGATTACCATCCAAATTAGCTAATTATCTTCTTATATTACATTGATGCAACTTTGCATTCTTTACATTCTGGTTTAAAGAGAGTGCTGTTACAAAGATGAATCTGTGACATGTTACATATTAAGTTAAGAATACGGTCATGATAACAACAGAATAAGGATACAGGTCAGGTGTAGTCTTGTGCCTGCTATCTAATTTAATGACAAACTCTCTCAAACTGTGGATCCCCAGCTCAAGTTGCCATCCCGTTGATCTCTAACAAGTGAATCTTTCAGAGTCGCTTGAGGCGTACACGCAGCACCAAAAACACAGACATATCTGTTTAAACACAGAGCCCAGCAGTTTGAGAAAGAAAGCAGAGTATTGTACTTCTACACAAATATTCCCCATGACTGCAGGCCACAGGAGTGCCCCGTACAATCCGGAGGTTTTATCAAAACAACGCAATCCTGTGACTGGACATCAGAGTTTTTTGCTCCCAAATTCTAACTTAAGATAAAGCAATATTTTTCAGTTTAGTCGAGCACAGACTCATGCAACCAATGGATATAATATGAACTGAACAGCAGACATCCTGGGATATGTTCTATTTTACTCATGCTTTCTGACTGGACTGCTGCCAGACAATATATACTGTATGTTATGCACATAATACGCATGTGTATAATATACAAATGGGTAACAAATGAATGGGAAAAACCTCATTGCGTCTTTTTTCCACAAGACTAAGTGTATTCAAAAAGAATTTGGGAAAATACAGCACTCACACTTTCACCAAGTTTTATTTTGCATATGATAAACCAAAATACATTCTTCAAAAATAGTAACAGCTGTGATGATGTCAATGAAATACGTGCTGAACTGTAACACCTTCTCATTTTCTGGTAATTGTGTTGTCATTTCCCTTTTAGCTTGTGATCCCTAATTAAAAATGAGGTCAGCTTGGTGCATTTCCTCTCGGTCGATCAGGGTTTGACGACGCCCTTTCTTTAGGGCTTCAGAAAGCGGCAATCCATCCAGGGCAATCTGATCCTTCCTGGTTTAAGCATTTTTAGACATTTTAAAATTTCACCATTTTTGACAAAAATTGACAAGCTATAGTATGAGTTTTTCTTGAGGGGGTCATTTTTGGACAACACATAATATGGTGCTTTTCTGTCATTTTGAAACAATTCAGAACAGTGAAAAAAGTCCAATCCAATCTTTAATGAAAATCCAAATGGTCAAAAACAGTCCAAAATCCACAAAATAGTATTCCAATAAACAGGCAGGCAAAATCCAACATGTGCTTCTCAGGACAATCAAAGACAATCTGACAAAGGGTAGGAGGAAAGCCTAATAATAAATGGGACACAGGTGTGTGGGTAAAAACTAGACACAACATACAGGAACTAAAACCACAAAATAAAACAGGAAGTGCACACACAAAATAAAAGCAGACCATTACACATTTATGTCCATATTATGTTCTAATATGTATCAACATGCTATAATTGACCCATTTTAAGCATTTTTAGACATTTTAAAATTTCACCATTTTTGACAAAAATGTATATACTATAGTATGGCTTTTTTGTGAGGGGGTCATTTTTGGACATCCCATAATATGGTGCTTTTCTTTCATATCTATATTATGCTGTAATATATATATATATATATATATATATATATATATATATATATATATATATATATATATACAGACTACAGACTATAATTGACTCATTTTAATGCAGAACTAATTTTAACAGATATTGTCTGGTCTTCAGGGCTCTTTTGAGACTTCTTTGCAGTGTCAGTGTTTTAAGGACTGAGGGTGATATGAGCATTGTCAAACATAGTTTGAAGGAATTTTAAAGAACACCTTTCCACTAGGTGACCTGCATCAGGGCAGATATCAGTGCCATGTATTAAAAAGAGTGAATGATCCTATAGCTTTGTTATTCTGCTTATTGATTATTTCTGTTGAAACCTTTTTATACATATTAGACGTGTTTCCGTCAATATGTTTCAATGCACATTTTGAAGATTTGCATGATAAGCGCTTGATGGAAACACAAAATGAAATAAAAAAAACGTTAGAAAATTTGCACAACATTTTTTACACTCAATTGAGGTGGTTTTTGTCTTTTTTGAAAAAATAGTTAATGCACTAAATATAGAGATGGAAACGCTTTTTCCAAATAAGTTCTGACATAGCGAACATTTAACTCATGACTGATAAGCTGTTTCTGCTCTGACATGAAAGAGTTAGTTAAGTATAAATAAATAAATAAGTTGCCCAATTGAATTAAATTCCTGACAACATTATTTTCTCTCATGAGTCACCAACCTGTTTTTTTTTTTATTATTTTTTCTCTCTTGCTCAATCTCTTCTTCTACTACTGTACTGATGGATTAGCCAACAGCAACACATTACAGCAATACATTACACTGCCATCTTCTGACCAAAGTACATATATTCTTAGCCATTACTCTGCTATATCTTAACATAGTGAATAGTTCATTTTAATAGTATATTAATGTTCTGGGTGTATACAGTCCCTTTAAACTAATACATTTACTCAGTGTGATATCTAACTCAGAACATTTAAAATGCCAATTCAACAAAGCGGAATGAGAGCAATAATTAGTGAGTTAGTGAATTACTTAAGTTGGACAGAAAGATTTTTTGGCCTTTGGCAGCAACAAACAGTTCGCTGTTTTAGTTTGTTAGTAATGCAACAGTTGCCTTAATCCCACATCCAGGGAGGCTCAAATCATTTTTATTTACTTTATCAAAAGTAATTCACTTTACTGTCACAGGCCTGAAAAGAAGTGCTGTTATTCAGGAAGGGAACACGTAGTGCCAGTCTGTACAGAGGTGGGTGCAAGGGCACTCCAATGAAATACCATGAAGTTAGTGCCCAACAGGGGTCATTCATTTGGGCTGGAATTTGTGCTGAACAAAAGCCAGACTGACCCCGACCAAACACCCACTCAGAAAGCACAGAAAGCTGTCCAGAGTCATCTTCTGGTTGGCTAAGCTGCCGCCCTCTGCGAATAAATGGAGAGAACCTTCATGTTCATGTAGACTCATCTAAATCATTCCCTTCCATTTCCCTACTTTCCTGCCAACATTTTATACATAAGCTCCCTTTCATCCATCCACCCATCCAACCTCTGGCCGTGCTTTCATCCCTCGTCGTCTTCCGCCCACTGTGCTGCTGAGGACTTTATTTCCCAGACTGGACCCCTGGCTCAGCCCCCTGCAGTCACATGACAGATCCAGAGATCCAGAGTGGTAAAGTACAAAGCACACAACTCAGTGTGCTCCCATACTCTACATACAGAAACATCAGAAGGCCACTGTGCTGTAACACCTCTGAACAGAGTAACCCTCAGCTCACTTTGTGCTGCACTTGTGTAACCTCTCAGCAGAACTGGCCCTGAGCTTTGTTTCCCACAGGCAGGTAGGTGGTATCTTGTCTAATTTAGAATGATGTATAGAAGTGATTTAAAAATGTTTAATGGAGTTCAGATGGTTAACCCTTAATAGGGCGCTCATTGAAATTCTTGCAAATTCCAAATTTCAACCCTAGAGAATATTGGAGGATATTACATACTGCCAGAATGTGTAAAAAAAAAAAAAACATATGAAAATAATATTTTGAGAAAAAAGTTAAGAGATAAAAGTGGCAAATCTACAAGAAAAAAATGTGCAGATTTATGAGATTTAAAGTGGTGAATCTGGGAGAAAAAAGTTGCTTTTTTCCCACTTTTTTCTTGTGAATCTTCAACTTCTTTTGCACAGATTTGCCACTTTAAATCTCTTAAATTTGCAACTTTTTCCTCTAAATATTACCTGAAGTTACCAATATAGTTCTTTGCCTGATAAAGGGTTAATTGCTTTGTACAGTCTTTTAAAAGGGGCTTTTTTCCACATAGAAAATGCTCCAATTTAGAGTTCTGGAAATTAAAAAAATACTTTTTAACAACCAAAGTAGGGCTTTTCATTACATTTTTGAGCTTGTCCATAGCAACTGTCTTCATCTACACAACTCTATGAGCTTATCTTTGTATTAGCATTCCACCTTTATAAAAAATGAACTGTGCATTATGTATTTTTGATGGTGCTTAAACTAAACATTCCATGATATGAAACGCAATTTTTTGCATTGTAAAGCAGTTTTATATCACCTAAACTTAGGTAATTTGATTTTCATTGATTTAAAAGATTTTATATAATATGAATCCTCCTACATTGTCAAACTTATGCAGACAGCTAACAGTCCTCCTGCTTATAACTGACAACCTTGACAAAAGGTTTTGCTTTGACTGTCTGGGCAATATTATGAAAGATTGATGTGAGCAGGCAGAAAGGCATTCTGGTTTATTTTTTGAGAACATTTTAGATTTCTGCTGCATATTTTAGCCAGCACTGTTGGATTAAATTATTTGAAATAATTTTTTTAAATGTAGATCTTGACCTGATTATGGTGTTACATGAAAATGTAAAGGATCACCAATCCTACAAACCTCAGGGGGGCATGTGAGCACAAATTTCTGTGGCACTTCATCCAAAAGTTGGAAGACTTTTTTTAAACTCAAAACCAAATTTTGTCAACCTTATAGTGACATTAGAGGAGGGTCAGGATACCACGGAAGTCTGACAGGTTAAATTTCATGGCAAACATTCAGTAGTTTTTGAGCATAATCCAGGCTGAGTTTGTCACTTATACCATGGATATAGGTAATAAAGGATGCATGCTTGTTGTGATAGTAGGAGGTTTATCAGCAGCAGTTATTGAGCAGGTGGTCAGTGGAAACAGCCTTTGTGGGCCCCTCATTTCACTGAGATGCTAGAAGGGTATGTTGAAGTACATGTTAAGAGTTAACCGGAAACCGTGAAGAACTTTTGAAACCAGTCTGAAACCACCATCACCACTTTCTTTGTGTTGAAGAGTTTAGATCTAAAGGGCTGAGGTCAAACCAACTTTATCGATTACAAGACCAGGTTTAGTTATGGCTAAGTTGAATTCAGCAATTAGGAAGTTAGAATGGACGGAATCTATAAACAAGTTTGTATCTATCTTCTATTGCCCCATCATACTAATTGATGATGATGATGATGATGATGATGATGTTGGTAGAATGCTGGTGGTTTATGATATCAAAAAATTCCAATCCTATAAACTATCCCTAAAAACATTTTAGAATTATGTTTGGACACTACAACTGTACTTTATCTGATAGTAACTGTGTGTCAAATGTATTAAATATGGACATGGTTTCTATGACATCACCTGTAGGTTTCTGAAGAGCAACGAAAGGGAACTCAATGTGGGTGGATCCAGCCATGGCCATCTTGGCAGTGCCTGACTCCTTCTAATTCCTGACTAATCCAAAAAAGGGCTAAGAGGTGGGCTGGCACCCACCTGCCACTTAAAGTGGCCTTGCCCTTTAATTATGCATAACTTAAAGCCCTAATATTAAATAAGTTAGTTATATAAAAGAAGGGGGAAATTAATATTAATTAAAAAATTAATTAATATTTATAAAATTGGGAATTTTAACATGGGATTCTATGGTCATTGACTCACTTTTGGAGCCAATGGCCATTTGAGGGAATGTCGTTTTTGGCACATATCTTGCTGTTTGGTCAAATGTAACTGACCTATTCTTGGGCCTATTCTATTGGCCGGTGTTGTAAGTATGTGAACTAGATAGACTGGTATTTTCAGTTGAGTAATTACATTCACACCAAAGCTGATTGTGAAACTAGAAATGAAGCAAACAGACATGCAACATACTGTCCGCTGCAAACGAATTGCTGGCACAATTACAAGCCAACAGGGACTCAGCAGGGTAAGAAATACACTGAGCTACACAGAAATATACGGAAAATCAGCCTGTTTTCCAAATATCCAGTACATAACTTTACTGAGTGTGAAACCAGAAGCCGGTTGACTCACACTGTAGCCTGTGTGTTTAAAGGAGGGCAAGCCTCAAGGTCTTATGCTGGTTGGGGGAGGGAAGAGGAAAAGGAGGAGCTATTCTCACTGAGACCTGCCTCTTTACTCGCTTTCCTCCTATTAGTGGCACACACAGTGCACATGGCTGTGTGATTTTGAAACAGCCCTCCAATAGAAGGGCGATCAAAGTGTCATGGTGGAGCAGAGCATGTGCGCCTGTGCAAACCCTCCCCTGTCAAGTGCAGCAGAGACACGGAAGCCGCATGTAAGCCGAGGGATATGTGTGTTGAGGAGAAACGGGGGAGGGAATGCATTCACACATTTGTGGCTGATGTAACAAAAAAACTGAATACAATGGAGTGACGGTTTTGGAAAGGAAACAGGGCAGAGGAGAACTTCCTGGTTATGTTATGATAAAGGTAAGATGAGATATTCTGACAGCTTATAGAACTATGGAAGGTGTATGTATAAAGGGAGTAAGGGTTTTTAAGTTCCTGGTTATCCTTGAACCACAAGGCTTATCTCTCTGCCCATATGCTTCTCTTTAAAGGAATGGAAGACACTGAAACCTTTTTAGACACTGTCTTGTTCAAATACTTTTTAGTTAGTTGTAGAGTGACAAAATGTAAACACCGTGGTATAGTAGCCTAACCTATAAATAGAATGATTATTACTATTTGTTCATGGTTTTGGAGGGGTGATGTAAGTTTATTACACAGCATCACAATGTTTTCCCTCTAATGTGTCTGTTTATATCACAACCACAGGGGGCTTTTTATGGGATCAGTGTGTCAGTGTGTGAGAGGTCAGGTACCCCTTTGCCAAATAGCACAGAGAGAGAGAGAGAGAGAGAGAGAGAGAGAGAGAGAGAGAGAGAGAGAGAGAGAGATGGAAAAAGAGGCAGAGTAAAGGGAGACTGGGAAGGTCAACCAAGGAAGCCATACGGGGACATGCCTCTGTGCTTCGGAGCTGTGTGTTTTTCAGCTATGATATCGTTTTTAAATGAAAACCACATTTTATTTTTTTATTTTTTTTATTTAAACGTAGTTAGAAAACATCATTCCTGACACCTGTCCAGACTGAAGAGTCTCAACAACTTTTGGATGGATTACATTCATTCATGTTCCCTTCAGAATGAATGAAACAACTTAATGATATCCTAACACCTTATTTGGTGCCAACATTATGACAGAATTTGAAATTTTCCAATGCTTTAATTTATGACTAAATGCCTACAAAACTATGACACTGCAATCCCCCTCAGCTCTACTATATTTAGTGCTTATGAGCAAATGTTAGCATGCTAACTTAGTGAACATAAAAATAGGTTGAACATTGTAATTGTGTTGAACAATGTAATTGTAATTTTTACTCAAAAAACTACATTTTAGCATTGTCATTGTGTGCTAGCATGCTGACATTAGTATTTAGCTAAAAGCACCTCTGTGAGCAGCCCATAGACTATGAAAAAAATTAACATAGTCATGCCGTCATCCATTTGGTCAGTGGAGTTTTCCAGTTTTCCAGAAGTGGCGAGAATGCAATGATGGGGTTGTCAGCTAGTTGGTTAGCAAGGTACAGCTAACAGTCGACTGTTTTGTACAATTAACTTTCATGACCTGAAAACACATTGTGGAAGGGTTAAAGTTAAAAGACATTCAAAGGGTCAAAGACAAAAACATGGACACAAAAAACGGATAACACTATGATAACAACTTATCAATCAAAAGGTAATTTTCTCATAGACTTTAATACAACAGACTTCCTTTTGCAACTAATGGGATTCACCCCCTAGGCATTAGAAGAATACAAGTTTAAAACACTCAAGTGGCTTCACCTTTCAGGCCCCGAGGTTGCCACTTTGTACAGCTTGACAGAGCATGGTTGTAAAGTCAAGTCATTTTCAATTGGAAGCTGCTTTCCCAAATGGAATCTTCACCGATGAACACTAAAAATCACCAGTGAACTAAGGTTGAAAATAATGTCCTATGACACCCAGTTCAGACCAGACAACTAGCTAGTAAATGTAAAATATTCATCCATTCATCCATTTAAAATATATTTTTTTTTTTCAATCTTCAATTTTTGGAGAGTAGTGAAAATTCTCCAAGTTTGCATTCTACAAATTAAACTGCTTGTTTTGTGTTTCAGATAGTATAAATCTACTCCTGATTGACCTCGTTCCTGCCTCCATCATGTCGCTGCTGACTCACGTGCTGGCATGCCTGTTTGGTATGGGCTCCTGGGTGGCCATCAACGGGATGTGGGTGGAGCTACCTCTGGTCGTACCGGAGATTCCAGAAGGCTGGTTTCTGCCATCATACCTCACAGTCCTCATCCAGATGGCCAACATAGGCCCTCTCTTCATAACTTTGATGCACCGCTTCCGGCCGGGGGTTCTAGATGAGCGACCGGTCATCTACTGCATTGTAGGGTTGGGGATCGTTGCTACATTCCTGCTTGCTTTCTTCTGGAAGCACACAGTGACAATAGCGGGCTCTTTGCACAGTGTGCCCCTGCTGGTGTTAAGTTTCCTTCTCTCTGTGGTGGACTGCACCTCCTCTGTTACATTTCTGCCTTTTATGATGCGACTGCGTCCAGAGTACCTCACTACGTACTTTGCAGGTGAAGGCCTCAGTGGTCTTGTGCCTGCGCTAGTGGCTCTGATTCAAGGTGTTGGTGTAGTACACTGTGAAAATGCCACTATGCCCATTGCAGCCAACAGCACAGCTGATAATGCTACTATGGCTGGCAGTGGAGGGCTACAAGCCATCTACCAGCCAGCTAAATTCTCGACCCAGGTCTTCTTTGTGTTCCTCAGTGCCATGATGGTTGTGTGCCTTATAGCTTTCATCCTACTCAACCATCACCCAGCTGTGGCTCGAGAGAGAAAGAATGACCTATACTTCAATGGTGATCTGGCCCCTGGGAAAAAAGAACAAGATCTGTCCTTGCATGCGCAGACACCAGAGCAGAAGCCTATGCTCAGCCCCTTTGATTCCGACAGGAGGGAGCCCAGGAGCTCTTTTGGAAGGGGAACGTATAGCAGTCTGGAGGTGATGTTGATCTTTGTTGTACTTGCTTGGGTCAATGCTCTGACCAACGCAGTGCTGCCCTCAGTCCAGTCTTACTCCTGTCTGCCCTACGGAAATAAAGCCTACCATCTAGCTGCCACCATGGCAGCTGTTGCCAACCCAGTGGCCTGCTTCATTGCAATGTTTGTGCCGATAAGGTAAGAATGATTACTGGAACCATCTCTTTACATGAAACGATCATTTTATATACACTGAAACTATCTTTCAATCTTGAATATTCATAGCTTAAAAAGGTATAAGTATTGTAATCATTTATACTCTCATATTGTGTTCTTCATGAAGCAAAGAGGTTCAGTTTAACAGAAGATGCTCAGTTTTACTATATGCATTGATCTTTTTTTCCAGGTCGCTCATTTTCATGGGTTTCTTGACCATGATTGGGACTGGATTTGGAGCCTACATCATGGCCATGGCCGCTCTCAGTCCTTGCCCCCTGCTGGTCCACAGTGCCTCTGGAACAGCAGTCATAGTAAGACTCTTTCTTCCAATTAATTGGGAAATATATCAATTAAGCTAGTATTACTTGGAATTTATTTTTCTAGCAATTTAACACTCGGTTTCGAAGGTTTTCTGATGATTACATTACTGATGATCAAAAAATAGTTGACAACTTTGCTTTCACAGCCAAACATCAAGCAAATGCAGCAATACAAGATGTAGCAAGACAGTTAATATTCTATATACTAGTAAGTCCAACACAAAGTAGGCCAGCTCAGCATCTCCTGCAGCCTCAATTCAATAGAATTGAATAGAACACTTGGGTGATGAATAGTCTTTTTAAATAAATCTGGGTACAATATGGATCAAATGCTGGATTATTTTGATACCCAGCCATAAAGTCACTTTTTTGTTTGATCTTTCCTGACCTAACTTGTTCATAATGGTAACCATTGAAAGCCACCAAGCTGGCGAACATGTTGAGGTCAAACCAGGTCACTTTAGGACTATCTGACACCCAATGCTTGTTATACTATAAAAATCTGATTGGCATCTGTATAATACTGACCTCCTCTGTGTTGCAGGTGCTGACCTGGGTCCTGTTTGTCCTGTCCCTGTCCTACGTGAAGGTCATCATTGGGGTTATTCTGAGGGATGAAGGCCGCAGTGCCCTTGTGTGGTGTGGAGCAGTAGTGCAGTTGGGCTCCATGGTTGGTGCTCTTTCTATGTTCCCATTGGTCAGTGTGTATGGACTTTTCAGGTCAGGTGATGCTTGCAACACCAAGTGTCCAATGTAATGAGCAAATATGTTTAAAGTTAAACACTGTTGTACAAATCTGAAAAATATTTTGCGCTTACTTTAGATGCACTGAACTGCAGTCGTGATCTTTACATATTACTGTTTCAACAGATATGAGAGCTCAGAGCTGTTTACCTACTACAGTATCACTCCCTGATGTTGTTCACCAGATTTGCTGTTGTCAGAGTCAGATGGTAGATTTACGTTTTATGCAGATATCTGTATTTATTGACTTGATGTGTCAGATCACATAAGACCAGTTTGTTGCTGAGCATATTACAATTCCTTCTCAGTTCAGAGGTCAAAGCCAGTTTACTTGAACTGTTAATATGATGTGAAAGTGAGGTTGCTTTTACAATGGCTTTAAAATGTGCCTTAATTAGAGACTCTGAAAGATGTGTGATTCTTTGCTGAGAACATGGTTGTACATTTTAACTTGCTTTGCATTTGTTACTTGTGTGGAGAAACTGTTCAACACTTCCAAATAAAACACATGTTTTATTGCCACCGTAAAGTTTTCTTGATTTTCAGTTAGGTGGGGCAGAAGGGCACTAAGAATATCTTCTTTGGGGTGTTCAATATTAGAAATATAATGAAGTTATGAAGTAAAAGCAGAATAAAACCATGGAATTGTGAAAAAATCCAATCCATTTTTAATGCTGATGCTTTGCAGACAACATTATTGATTAACAGATAATGGCTTTGTGATGAATAGTGGTATTCTGCAATAAAAGAGTCCATGAAAAAATGTCATCATGAAATAATAATTAAAAAAACACTTGTTTTTTACATTAAAAACTGCTGGACTGAAATAAAAGAATGTTACTGTGAAAATAAAAAAGAAGCTGAAATAACATTCAATAATACTGAGATGAGATTTTAAAATGTACTGGATTATTTCACTATTTGTGGTTGTATTAAATATTTTGTGTGTATTCATATATTTTATAGTGTTCTATTTATTTAATAGAAACCATTGTGGGGTTTAGTCTCATTGTGCCACCTGGTGGTTTGTGTCTCAGTCTAAATAAAAACAACATCCACCACCTGAGGGTGCAGCAGAACAAATATGGCAGAGAGAATCATGTGTTGGGAGTTGAATACGGAAAAGCAGAGTAAAACCCTGATATAGTCATGGACCCCAATGAGAGCGGATGCATCCCTGAGTTGATTAATTATTTGAGTGGTAGAACCCTTTAATTTCATGAGTTTTATATCTGTACGCCTGGTGGCTCATTGTAAAGTGACTAGTTTTTGATGTGAACAGCACCACTGTGTGGCCATTTATAATGTTAACTCCATGAGATTTAACATCAGATTTATTGATGAATCAGTTCAGACCCTAAATGTTTCATTTTCAATTATTAATATTGTGTTGTATCTTTAAATTCTACGGATGGCTTGGGCTTTTCTGCAACACTTGAATTCAGGATTTTTTATTCCTAATGGTTGATAATTTATAAATACTTTACTTGTGTGTTAAAGATTATTAATAAGCCATCTTTTAGGTTGTGGAAAATCCTCCAAAATCAAAGATTGTTTGTACTTTTTAGCTTGCTCCCTATTTATCAGGAAGTTTTTGAAAAACTTCAGTCTTGATCATAACTCCCAAATGTTTATTCATTTTCAAAAATGTAACCCTTAAAATGTTTGTTTAGACAATGCTGCTGTTGTTTCTTTTCTTTTTTTTGGACTTTATTAAGCAAAACAAAATAAAAGATTGAGCTGGCTGGTCGTCTTGTTCAGGGAGCATGTTTGGAAGTGTAAGGCACTAAAATATCAGGTGGAGCGTCTTGGTGGTGAATGCAGAGAGAGGAGGAGATCAGCTCCTGGTGTGTAAGTCTGGGAAGTCCAATAGGGCCTGAAGGAAACACAAATAAAAGTGTTGTTTTAAATATCCATGCATCACCAAATCTGTTTTAAAAATCCCATTGACCTTTATTTAAAGAACATTCAGAACAGAACCAGAACTCATATATCATGAGAAGAAGAGGATGATATAAGTTATATAAACAGAATGGCAGCTATTATTTGTTGTTTTCTATTTGAAAGGTGTATCTCTGGATCCTGCTGTTTCACTGATTTACTCACATGGAAAAAGACGGTAGGAGGAAGTGCAGGTTGCTAGAAGAGGCTGGAGGTGGAGCTGCATTGGCAGGGCAGAATCATCAGGTGGAGGCAGCGGTCCTGATGGCTGTGGGAAGAAGTTCAACTGGCAGCTGTCTGCCAGATACTGCAGGTGGAGGCGGCTGCAAGTATCTGGCAGAGGCTGCGGGTGGAGGTCATAAGGCAGCAGTCTGCCAGATCCTGCAGGTGGAGGTGCCGGCTGCAGGATCTGGCAGAGGCTGCGGGGGGAGGTCATAAGGCAGCAGTCTGCCAGATCCTGCAGGTGAGGCCCCGGCTGCAGGTGTCTGGCTGCAGGTGGAGGCCCCGGCTGCAGGATCTGGCAGAGGCTGCGGGGGGAGGTCATAAGGCAGCAGTCTGCCAGATCCTGCAGGTGGAGACCCCGGCTGCAGGATCTGGCAGAGGCTGCGGGGGGAGGTCATAAGGCAGCAGTCTGCCTGATCCTGCAGGTGGAGGCCCCGGCTGCAGGATCTGGCAGAGGCTGCGGGGGGAGGTCATAAGGCAGCAGTCTGCCAGATCCTGCAGGTGGAGACCCCGGCTGCAGGTGTCTGGCTGCAGGTGGAGGCGCTGGCTGCAGGATCTGGCAGAGGCTGCGGGGGGAGGTCATAAGGCAGCAGTCTGCCAGATCCTGCAGGTGGAGGCGCAGGCTGCAGGATCTGGTAGAGGCTGCGGGGGTAGGTCATAAGGCAGCAGTCTGCCACCTGCAGGTGGAGGCCCTGGCTGCAGCCAGACACCTGCAGCCGGGGCCTCAGGTATCTGGCAGAGGCTGCGGGTGGAGGTCATAAGGCAGCAGTCTGCCAGATCCTGCAGGTGGAGGCCCCGGCTGCAGGTGTCTGGCTGCAGGTGGAGGCCCCGGCTGCAGGATCTGGCAGAGGCTGCGGGGGAGGTCATAAGGCAGCAGTCTGCCAGATCCTGCAGGTGGAGGCCCCGGCTGCAGGTGTCTGGCTGCAGGTGGAGGCCCCGGCTGCAGGATCTGGCAGAGGCTGCGGGGGGAGGTCATAAGGCAGCAGTCTGCCAGATCCTGCAGGTGGAGACCCCGGCTGCAGGTGTCTGGCTGCAGGTGGAGGCGCCGGCTGCAGGATCTGGCAGAGGCTGCGGGGGGAGGTCATAAGGCAGCAGTCTGCCAGATCCTGCAGGTGGAGGCACCGGCTGCAGGATCTGGCAGAGGCTGCGGGGGTAGGTCATAAGGCAGTAGTCTGCCAGATCCTGCAGGTGGAGGCCCCGGCTGCAGGTATCTGGCAGAGGCTGCGGGTGGAAGGTGGAGCAGAGCACTTCAGAGGCTGTAGGTTGTGACGGGCTGAGTTTGTATGTGAATTGGAGGACGGAGGGTGGAGCTGATTTTCAGGGAGGGTGGAGGCTGTTCTGGCAGGTGTATGTTCAAACTGAAGGTGGAGGCTGCATTTCCTGAAACTCAAAAACTGGACAACTCTTTAGTGTGACACTTAAAACTACAAATATTAAAGTAATAACTACAAATCCTAAACTCACCACTAAACTCAACACTATCTAAACTTAAACTAAACAATATTTAACTAAACCTAAACAACATTTCATTAAACCTTAACACAACTAGACTAAACCTTAACAACACTAAACTAAACCTAAGCAATATTAAATTAAACCTTAACACAACTAGACTAAACCTTAACAACACTAAACTAAACCTAAGCAATATTAAATTAAACCTTAACACAACTAGACTAAACCTTAACAACACTAAACTAAACCTAAACAATATTTCGTTAAACCTTAACACAATTAGACTAAACCTTAACAACACTAAACTAAACCTAAACAATATTAAATTAAACCTTAACACAACTAAACTAAACCTTAACACTACTAAACTAAATCTAAACAATATTCAACTAAACATTAACAATACTAAACTAAAACTAAACACAACTAGACTAAACCTTAACACTACTAAACAATATTCAACTAAGCCTTAACAATACTAAACTAAACTAAAACTAAACACAACTAAACTAAACCTTAACAATACTAAACTAAACCTTAACAATACTAAACTAAAACTAAACACAACTAAACTAAACCTTAACAATACTAAACTTAAACTAAACACAACTAGACTAAACCTTAAGAGAACTAAGAATGATAATAAATCATTTTAGTGCTTAGCTCGTTTACTGGGCCCCGGTTCTTCTGATGTGTCCACATCATACTGGGGAGGGTGGTCACCAACCCCGTATGATGTGTCCACATGCACCCGGCCGTCTGCGTCCACTGTCTCGGTGAAGGTCGGACGGTTCAGCCTCTCCCACAGCTTCTGCTTGATGCGGCGACCCAGGGCCAAAGTATATGGACGCTGCCGGCTATTCGTGAACCTTTGATGAGCAGAAGAAACAGAAATTAATATTCATAAAAAGCATGTGACTCAGAAACTAAATATGTAAAAAAACAACAACTGCATGATAGTTTTGAAATGATTGGAAAATGTGATAACTGCTTGATTTTAGACACCAACATACCTCAGCATGTCGTCGACAACTTCATGGTAGAGCTGTTGGTACTCTTCCACGGGGAGGCCGCATATCATCAGGGGCTCGTCTGGGAGAGGTGGAGCAGTGGGCTGGGGGCTAGAGGGCACAGAAGAGACCAAAGGTAAGTCAGCAGGTGAAATTGGAGCGCGAGGCTTCAGGACCTGATTAGATGAAGCTGGAGTATCAGCAGGAGGTGTTGAAGGCTGAGCAGCAGAGGTGCGCCTCCTTTTTTTGGGTGGGTTTGCAGGAGCTTCAGAGTGCTGTAAGCCAAAGACAGAAACCTTCACATATTCTGTTCATTTTATAAGATTTTACAGTCAAAATCTTCATTGTATAGTCACGAGAAGAATTTCAATTCAAGGAAGATACAAATTCTTCTTGAGAATTGCATTGTGAATAATTTGGGACATAAACAGTTTTTTTCTGTCCTTAATAAGAGACTCTAATGTCTCACCTGGTTGTCTCTGCAGCAGGAGCAGTCTCTGCAGGCTGCTGCTCTCTTTGTAGCCTGTGCCAGGCGTGCTGAGACTCTAATAACTTTGTTGTAGGTATGGTCCAACAGGTGGCTCGGAATATTACTCTGCAATAATACACACTCATGTTTGAATCACATGTACAGTAAACAACATGAGGCACAGAATAAAAAGTATTTAATTTCCCTATTTTCAACAAAAAATGTAAGTTTCCTTTAAAAAAAAGAGAAAACATTTCTCTTCACAAGCATGAATGACCAGTTTCTACTCCTGAACTTTATGGAGGCCGGATTCATTTTCAGGGGCCTCCAATACTAAAAATAAGCTGCTGGGCCCCTTTAACCTGTGTTCCTCACACACTGTGTGGAGTGTGGAAAGTTTTTTTCTGTGTTTAGGAGCTGTTCTGTATAATGAGTAGGCCTACTTTTAGTTTTGATACATTAAGTAGTCCACATTTTGGTGATAATGTACTTGATTTGACTTTTTGATTTTTACTGTATATTGGAGCACTTCTACTCTGTGTTATTTCTTCTTTAACTTAAGTAAAGTGTCTGAGTACTTCCTCCACCACTATACTGCATATATTATATTACACATGTTGCTAGAAAGTATATGAAAATGCAAATAATGATAAGTTCAAGTACTTCTAGTACTGCTAGCTTATGGCTACATTTTATTGACAATATCAGTATATGCAGGCTGACAGTTAGGAGATAAATATGTTTTATTCATATTTAAAAAATCCTATACCTATATAAATAGCTATATCTTATAATTTTTGTATTGATTTAATGAATAAATGCGCAGTTTTGTGCATAATTACGGTAAAACGAGCGTCTCCTTTATTATTTATTAATTTCCACGTTAATATATTTCCTGTATGAGACCCCGGGCTGGAGGAGGCTTTAAACAGAGCAGATTAAACATCAATGATCTTTGAGGATCTGTAGTCTCAAAGGTAAAATACATAGAAAACAATTTTAAACAGAGTTCAAATCTCACATTTTCCATGATGGAAGTCAGTTTTCTCGCTGTGACTTTTAACTTTGGGTCTTTAACTCTGGACAGGATGTAAGAAGTGCAGAGTTGAGACGATAATTTCAGAGAAATCGTCGAATGAAAGTTCGAAAATTAACTTTTTTCTAAGAAATTGTTTTTGTTTAAATTCTGATCTGTTATGGTGGAGACAAACGTAGCAACCATGGAATCTAAACGGCCGTTTTATACAACTGTTTTACAGACACATTTCACCTCTGTAAACTGATGTTTTATTATTATATTTAATTATTATTATCCTGAGATTAAGTCCATATAAAAATGTATCCGTCTCATTCCTCAGCTGTCTTGTATAAGTTTTGTTTTAGCTGTTATATTATTAATATTTAAATATACTAGTGTTATTCTGATTTCATTTGTGAGCAATAAATCGAAGCTTTAATTTGTTTTTGTGTTGCTGAATGGTTATCTATAATCATTTGTCATTATAATATTTTGCCTAATTTGTCATTTTTCTAGTCAAACCAGTCAGAACCTTCCTTCATATGAATTGGATATGCAAGCTGCTGGTTCATAGTGCTATTTTTTTATTACTACTCTGCATCATTGCATTGAATAACATGATATAAATAAAACATAATTAAATAAATCAACCAATAAATACATACATATATAACTAAAGAAATGTATGTTTGCAGCTTGCCTGGAATCCCATGGCAATCTATAGATTGAGATAGTGACTACTATGTTCATTTTATTACTTAATCATATATATGCATATACGCTATATATGTTTGTATATCTATATGTCAAATATGAAATTGCACATAATGATATGTACTTCTAGTGCTGCTAGCTTATGGCTACATTATAATTAACAATGTACCATGTAGCTACTTTTACTTGAATTATATTTTGAATTCAGGACTTTTACGGTATAATGGAGCACTTTTACTCTGTGTTATTTCTTCTTTAATTTCAGTAAAGCGTCTGAGTACTTCCTCCTCCACTATACTAAATATACTGCAAGAAACTCTATGAAATTGCAAATAATGATAAGTTCAATTACTTCTAGTACTGCTAGCTTAGGGCTACATTTTAATTGACAATATCAGTATATGCAGGCTGACAGTTAGGAGATAAATATGTTTTATTCATATTTTAAAAATCATATACCTATATGAATTGCTATATCTTATATTTTTTATATTGATGTAATGAATAAATGCGCAGTTTTGTGCATAATTACGGTAAAACGAGCGTCTCCTTTATTATTTTTTAATTTCCATGTTAATATATTTCCTGTATGAGAGCCCGGGCTGGAGGAGGCTTTAAACAGAGCAGATTAAACATCAATGATCTTTGAGGATCTGTAGTCTCAAAGGTAAAATACATAGAAAACAATTTTAAACAGAGTTCAAATCTCACATTTTCCATGATGGAAGTCAGTTTCCTCGCTGTGACTTTTAACTTTGGGTCTTTAACTCTGGACAGGATGTAAGAAGTGCAGAGTTGAGGCGATAATTTCAGAGAAATCATCGATTGAAAGTTCGAAAATTAAGTTTTTGACCGTCTGAGTAATTGTTTTTGTTTAAATTCTGATCTGTTATGGTGGAGACAAACGTAGCAACCATGGAATCTATCTAAACGTTCTATACAACTGTTTTGGCAAATTTGTCATTATAATAAAACCAGTGACAATCCTCCATCATATCAATTGCATGGTGTGTAAACTGCTGGTTCATAGTGCTGATATATTTTTTCTCATTGTTCAGCCATCACTTTTTATTATCCTAAAGCGATCTATGAATTGAGCTAGGGGTGATGTTTTCATGAAGATATATATACACACAGTAATTTTTATTCTTGTTATCTTGGAGGCAGAAGGTAAATAAACCAGCACAGAGGGCAGGATCAGGGATGATCAGTCTGGCCCTTCCCCAGGGGTCCTTAACAACTTAATCTGCCCTTGACTGTATGTGCTTTATACAGATCCTATGAAAAAGAAAGGATCCTAGTAGAATAGAACAAGGTGGGCTTTCATAGTGGATCATAACCATTGATAGTATAATGTACATATCACTGTATTGTTATATCTGGTAAAATGGGGGCTAATTCAATTCCCATTTTATATTCCTAGGTAGCTTAATCTATAAACTATATATATGCATATATACATATGGTGATAGTGATATGTATTTGTTGATAATTTTTGTATTTTTTTCTGCAGTTTACTCCATCTGAGTAGAGTGTAGCGCTTCTTGCATGCCACATTTGATACATAATATAAGCATTAAAGGGCTGCTATAGCAAACATTGTAATACAGAATTTAATGTCAGTAATTTTACCTTCATCTCATAGTTGTAATGTAAACATATTTGTGTTGTCTTTATGCTGTTGTTTTATATTTCTTATATATATATATATATATATATATATATATATATATATATATATATATATTATGGTACACAGCAGGCTCAGCTCCAATGCTAAAGCCCATCAAGGGAACATTGCAGACCAGGGCCTGGATCTCACAGACTCACACACTGTTAAATAATCTGTTTGTGTCAATAGGCCTGGTATCTTTGTGTAATTTAATGTCATGCTAAATAATTTCCGGCTTGTATCTCCCAGATCCTGAAGTGTTTTTTATGAGATAAACAAATCATTATTGAATCAACACCTGAGTTTTCTGTGTTTTTTTGTGTCAGCTGGTAGACCACAGCCATCATCAAAACATCACAACGGTATTGCAGAGCACTCATATACATTTTTTAAAATATTTTTATTGACATGACGTTATTTTGTAGAAGCAATCAGCATTGTGAAAATTTGGACAAAAAGAAAAAATAATTGTTAATAAAAAAATGTTACTGAGGTTAAATAGGATGATAGGCTAACCCACTCTTCAAACTGATCTACATTCAACATGACATCATAACATAGGTTAAATGTAACATTGTAACTTAATAGAAAACATAGGACTAAAACCTAAATGATGAAAAGAAACACAGTAGCATTCTGAATATATGAACACATTTCTCAATTTTTCACATTTTGTATGGACTCAAAATACTTTTTAATTCAGTCCTGAATGGCTCAAACGATGGATGAGACCTTGAGAACTGGAAGTGAAATTTCCCCAGTTGACAGTCCAATTAACTTTCTGTTTTTGTTTTATTACATCCTTGTCTTCCAGCTTAATTAGATATATAGTATAGTATAGTATAGTATAGTATCGTATAGTATAGCAATATCATTTCAGTGTTTTTTCCAGAATCCTAATAAAACTAGATGTGCAGTTTATATCATGTCATCACACTGTTAAAATAATCGCCTAAGTCATTTGGAATTTCTGTCATTTAATTCAAATTGTTTTTCCGGAGCCACAACATCTGGTAAGAGGCGATCTTCGATTAGGAATCTTCAATTAGGAACAAGAACAATTGCCAATAAAGTGATGTTATTTTGAGTAAGTCCAGTTGTAGACGGTACGTTTCTATATGAAACTGGGCCAGGATTGGGTGCACAAGGCATGGGTGCTGGTAGAATGTGAGAAACCATGGGTAGAGAGGGTTTACAGAATCTGAATGTAAAAAAACACCAACAGTGGAAATTACAGTAATTTTAAGAGACATTTTCTTTTCAACAAAACATGAGTTTATCCATTTTTCATGAATAGTTAACTTACATCAATGAATAAAGTGATATTTTAAAAACTAACAGGTTGCATAAATATTTTGTAATATTTTAACAAATACATTTAAAGTGTCTCCAGAAAACAATATTCAAAGTCTCTTCCATGCACATAATCTACACTGTAAAAAAAAAAAAAAAGTTATAGAGAAATTTACTGTTTTATTTTACTGGGTTTTCTCTACATTAAGTGCAAATGCCAATTTAAAAAAAGTAAAATGCTTTTATCACAAATCTCATAAAATAAAAGTTGTAATCTGTAAATGAATGTAATTGGATTTTTTTTTTTTTTTTTACAGTATTAATCAAATAGTTAATGGTTTTGAATGTTAACCCATTTAATCCCAAATTTTTCCCAGACTTGAAAATATCCAAATCATGTGTCATTAGTACTCCTTTGAAATAATCAACCATTAGTTTAAAAGACTTTCATGGAAAAATGGTGAAAAAGTGTGTTTTATGTCTGGACACAATAGTGAGTGGTGGGATAAGATGTTGTATCTACCATTTACCCATCAGGTTGTCTCATTCTTCAGAGTTACCAGACTAACTGAATTTCCCCTCGGGGATAAATAAAGTAATTTTGATTTTTTTAAATTTGATTTATAGACATAATTCTCCTATGCAGTCATAAAAATATGATATTTTTCATTTCCAGTTATTAACAAATGTAGAATTCCATTACTGGTAGTCTCCAACATTGACACTAGAATAACATGACTTTGGTCTACATGATCAAATATACAACTATACCAATATGAATACTGAGAGGACAATACATAGAGCAAACAACAACAAAAAAGCAGTTATCGGTCATTGTTGTTTGACATATTCTACAGGAACAGAGCCTTATAACTAAGAAATATTTTTACTGTCACTATTGTGACCTGTGGGATTAAATGGGTTAAATTACATTGGATTATACGTAAATACAAACAAAAAATACACATCCAGTCGTTTTTGTTTTTTACAGACTTTTTAATGTAAGACAATGTAAGACCAAATTGTGTGTCTAATTATCTAAGGAGAATGAATGAATGAACTTTGTTTGAAAAATGCCATTCTCACATTTTTACACCAGTGTGTATTAGGTCTGAATGCTCCCAGGTGGTCAGTAGATAACTCAAAATATCCACCAGGAGGAGCTCACAGCCCAACTGTTGATTCCCTTCTGTCAGTCTCTGGTCGTCTTTGGGCAGTCCTAAGCATGATGTGTTCACTGGCGTGTCAAAGGGGTGGGTTAAATGCAGAGGTTGAATTTCCCCATTGTGGGACTAATAAGGGAATCTTAATATTTTCTCTTCATAGTTGAGTTTGTGTTTTAAGTCTTATAAAAACACAAATGAGAGCAGCAATACAATTTCATCCTCATTACAAAGTAGTGTGTGTATGTAAACATTTTTCATCTGTGTGTGCTCAGTATGTCAGTGCCCTGTGTTGGCCTACAGAAAATCCTTGGAGAGCTATAGTTGGAACAGAAAATTTGAGTCTATTCTAATACGATATAACACACGGCTTTGTGATGAATAGTGGTATTCTGCAATAAAAGAGTCCATGAAAAAATGTCATCATGAAATAATAATTTAAAAAAACATTTGTTTTTTACATTAAAAACTGCTGGACTGAAATAAAGGAATGTTACTGTGAAAATAAAAAAGAAGCTGAAATAACATTCAATAATACTGAGATGAGATTTTAAAATGTACTGGATTATTTCACTATTTGTGGTTGTATTAAATATTTTGTGTGTATTCATATATTTTATAGTGTTGTATTTATTTAATAGAAACCACTGTGGGGTTTAGTCTCATTGTGCCACCTGGTGGTTTGTGTCTCAGTCTAAATAAAAACAACATCCACCACCTGAGGGTGCAGCAGAACAAATATGGCAGAGAGAATCATGTGTTGGGAGTTGAATACGGAAAAGCAGAGTAAAACACTGATATAGTCATGGACCCCAATGAGAGCGGATGCATCCCTGAGTTGATTAATTATTTGAGTGGTAGAACCCTTTAATTTCATGAGTTTTATATCTGTACGCCTGGTGGCTCATTGTAAAGTGACTAGTTTTTGATGTGAACAGCACCACTGTGTGGCCATTTATAATGTTAACTCCATGAGATTTAACATCAGATTTATTGATGAATCAGTTCAGACCCTAACTGTTTCATTTTCAATTATTAATATTGTGTTGTATCTTTAAATTCTACGGATGGCTTGGGCTTTTCTGCAACACTTGAATTCAGGATTTTTTATTCCTAATGGTTGATCATTTATAAATACTTTACTTGTGTGTTAAAGATTATTAATTAGACATCTTTTAGGTTGTGGAAAATCCTCCAAAATCAAAGATTGTTTGTATTTTTTAGCTTGCTCCCTATTTATCAGGAAGTTTTTGAAAAACTTCAGTCTTGATCATAACTCCCAAATGTTTATTCATTTTCAAAAATGTAACCCTTAAAATGTGTGTTTAGACAATGCTGCTGTTGTTTCTTTTCTTTTTTTTTTTGGACTTTATTAAGCAAAACAAAGTAAAAGATTGAGCTGGCTGGTTGTCTTGTTCAGGAAGCATGTTTGGAAGTGTAAGGCACTAAAATATCAGGTGGAGCGTCTTGGTGGTGAATGCAGAGAGAGGAGGAGATCAGCTCCTGGTGTGTAAGTCTGGGAAGTCCAATAGGGCCTGAAGGAAACAGAAATAAAAGTGTTGTTTTAAATATCCATGCATCACCAAATCTGTTTTAAAAATCCCATTGACCTTTATTTAAAGAACATTCAGAACAGAACCAGAACTCATACATCATGAGAAGAAGAAGATGATATAAGCAATATAAACAGAATGCCAGCTATTATTTGTTGTTTTCTATTTGAAAGGTGTATCTCTGGATCCTGCTGTTTCACTGATTTACTCACATAGAAAAAGACGGTAGGAGGAAGTGCAGGTTGCTAGAAGAGGCTGGAGGTGGAGCTGCATTGGCAGGGCAGAATCATCAGGTGGAGGCAGCGGTCCTGATGGCTGTGGGAAGAAGTTCAACTGGCAGCTGTCTGCCAGATACTGCAGGTAGAGGCGGCTGCAAGTATCTGGCAGAGGCTGCGGGTGGAGGTCATAAGGCAGCAGTCTGCCAGATCCTGCAGGTGGAGGTGCAGGCTGCAGGATCTGGCAGAGGCTGCGGTGGGAGGTCATAAGGCAGCAGTCTGCCAGATCCTGCAGGTGAGGCCCCCGCTGCAGGTGTCTGGCTGCAGGTGGAGGCCCCGGCTGCAGGATCTGGCAGAGGCTGCGGGGGGAGGTCATAAGGCAGCAGTCTGCCAGAACCTGCAGGTGGAGGCACCGACTGCAGGTGTCTGGCTGCAGGTGGAGGTGCCAGCTGCAGGATCTGGCAGAGGCTGCGGGGGGAGGTCATAAGGCAGCAGTCTGCCAGATCCTGCAGGTGGAGGCCCCGGCTGCAGGATCTGGCAGAGGCTGCGGGGGGAGGTCATAAGGCAGCAGTCTGCCAGAACCTGCAGGTGGAGGCCCCGGCTGCAGGTGTCTGGCTGCAGGTGGAGGCGCCAGCTGCAGGATCTGGCAGAGGCTGCGGGGGGAGGTCATAAGGCAGCAGTCTGCCAGATCCTGCAGGTGGAGGCGCCGGCTGCAGGATCTGGCAGAGGCTGCGGGGGGAGGTCATAAGGCAGCAGTCTGCCAGATCCTGCAGGTGGAGGCCCCCGCTGCAGGTATCTGGCAGAGGCTGCGGGTGGAAGGTGGTGGTGGTGACGGGCTGAGTTTTAGTGTGAATTGGAGGACGGAGGGTGGAGCTGGTTTTCAGGGAAGGTGGAGGCTGTTCTGGCAGGTGTATGTTCAAACTGAAGGTGGAGGCTGCATTTCCTGAAACTCAAAAACTGGACAACTCTTTAGTGTGACACTTAAAACTACAAATATTAAAGTTATAACAACAAATCCTAAACTCCCCACTAAACTCAACACTATCTAAACTTAAACTAAACAATATTTAACTAAACCTAAACAATATTTCATTAAACCTTAACACAACTAGACTAAACCTTAACAACACTAAACTAAACCTAAACAATATTAAGTTAAACCTTAACACAACTAAACCAAACCTTAACACTACTAAACTAAATCTAAACAATACTAAACTAAACCTTAACAATACTAAACTAAAACTAAACACAACTAGACTAAACCTTAACAACACTAAACTAAACCTTAACACTACTGAACTAAATCCAAACAATATTCAACTAAACCTTAACAATACTAAACTAAACCTTAACAATACTAAACTAAAACTAAACACAACTAAACTAAACCTTAACACTAATAAACTAAATCTAAACAATATTCAACTAAACCTTAATACTAAACTAAACTAAACTAAAACTAAACACAACTAAACTAAACCTTAACAATACTAAACTAAACCTTAACAATACTAAACTAAAACTAAACACAACTAAACTAAACCTTAACAATACTAAACTAAACCTTAACAATACTAAACTAAAACTAAACACAATTAGACTAAACCTTAAGAGAACTAAGAATGATAATAAATCATTTTAGTGCTTAGCTCGTTTACTGGGCCCCGGTTCTTCTGATGTGTCCACATCATACTGGGGAGGGTGGTCACCAACCCCGTATGATGTGCCCACATGCACCCGGCCGTCTGCGTCGACTGTCTCGGTGAAGGTCGGACGGTTCAGCCTCTCCCACAGCTTCTGCTTGATGCGGCGACCCAGGGCCAAAGTATATGGACGCTGCCGGCTATTCGTGAACCTTTGATGAGCAGAAGAAACAGAAATTAATATTCATAAAAAGCATGTGACTCAGACACTAAATATGTAAAAAAACAACAACTGCATGATAGTTTTGAAATGATTGAAAAATGTGATAACTGCTTGATTTTAGACACCAACATACCTCAGCATGTCGTCGACAACTTCATGGTAGAGCTGTTGGTACTCTTCCACGGGGAGGCCGCATATCATCAGGGGCTCGTCTGGGAGAGGTGGAGCAGTGGGCTGGGGGCTAGAGGGCACAGAAGAGACCAAAGGTAAGTCAGCAGGTGAAATTGGAGCGCGAGGCTTCAGGACCTGATTAGATGAAGCTGGAGTATCAGCAGGAGGTGTTGAAGGCTGAGCAGCAGAGGTGCGCCTCCTTTTTTTGGGTGGGTTTGCAGGAGCTTCAGAGTGCTGTAAGCCAAAGACAGAAACCTTCACATATTCTGTTCATTTTATAAGATTTTACAGTCAAAATCTTCATTGTATTGTAGTCACGAAAATAATTTTAATTCAAGGAAGATACAAATTCTTCTTGAGAATTGCATTGTGAATAATTTGGGACATAAACAGTTTTTTTCTGTCCTTAATAAGAGACTCTAATGTCTCACCTGGTTGTCTCTGCAGCAGGAGCAGTCTCTGCAGGCTGCTGCTCTCTTGGTAGCCTGTGCCTGGCGTGCTGAGACTCTAATAACTTTGTTGTAGGTATGGTCCAACAGGTGGCTCGGAATATTACTCTGCAATAATACACAGTCATGTTTGAATCACATGTACAGTAAACAACATGAGGCACAGAATAAAAAGTATTTAATTTCCCTATTTTCAACAAAAAATGTAAGTTTCCTTTAAAAAAAAAGAGAAAACATTTCTCTTCACAAGCATGAATGACCAGTTTCTACTCCTGAAGTTTATGGAGGCCGGATTCATTTTCAGGGGCCTCCAAGACTAAAATTAAGCTGCTGGGCCCCTTTAACCTGTGTTCCTCACACACTGTGTGGAGTGTGGAAAGTTTTTTTCTGTGTTTAGGAGCTGTTCTGTATAATGAGTACTTTTAGTTTTGATACATTAAGTAGTCCACATTTTGGTTATAATGTACTTGATTTGACTTTTTGATTTTTACTGTATATTGGAGCACTTCTACTCTGTGTTATTTCTTCTTTAACTTAAGTAAAGTGTCTGAGTACTTCCTCCACCACTATACTGCGTATATTAGCCTATATTACACATGTTGCTAGAAACTATATGAAAATGCAAATAATGACAAGTTCAAGTACTTCTAGTACTGCTAGCTTAGGGCTACATTTTAATTGACAATATCAGTATATGCAGGCTGACAGTTAGGAGATAAATATGTTTTATTCATATTTTTAAAATCATATACCTATATAAATAGCTATATCTTATATTTTTTTATATTGATTTAATGAATAAATGCGCAGTTTTGTGCACAATTGCGGTAAAATGAGCGTCTCCTTTATTATTTATTAATTTCCATGTTAATATATTTCCTGTATGAGACCCCGGGCTGGAGGAGGCTTTAAACAGAGCAGATTAAACATCAATGATCTTTGAGGATCTGTAGTCTCAAAGGTAAAATACATAGAAAACAATTTTAAACAGAGTTCAAATCTCACATTTTCCATGATGGAAGTCAGTTTTCTCGCTGTGACTTTTAACTTTGGGTCTTTAACTCTGGACAGGATGTAAGAAGTGCAGAGTCGAGGCGATAATTTCAGAGAAATTGTCGAGTGAAAGTTAGACAATTAAGTTTTTGACCGTCTGAGTTTTGATTGTTTTTGTTTAAATTCTGATCTGTTATGGTGGAGACAAACGTAGCAACCATGGAATCTAAACGGCCGTTTTATACAACTGTTTTACAGACACATTTCACCTCTGTAAACTGATGTTTTATTATTATATTTAATTATTATTATCCTGAGATTAAGTCCATATATCCGTCTCATTCCTCAGCTGTCTTGTATAAGTTTGGTTTTAGCTGTTATATTATTCATATTTAAGTGTTCTGATTTCATTTGTGAGCAAGAAATCGAAACTTTAATTTATTTTTGTGTTGCTGAATGGTTATCTATAATCATTTGTCATTATAATATTTTGCCTGATTTGTCATTTTTCTAGTCAAACCAGTCAGAACCTTCCATATGAATTGGATATGCAAGCTGCTGGTTCATAGTGCTATTTTTTATTACTACTCTACATCATTGCATTGAATAAAATGATATAAATAAAACATAATTAAATAAATCAACCAATAAATACATACATATATAACTAAAGAAAAGTATGTTTGCAGCTTGCCTGGAATCCCATGGCAATCTATAGGCTAGATTGAGATAGTGACTACTATGTTCATTTTATTACTTAATCATATGTATGCATACACTATATATGTTTGTATATCTATATGTCAAATATGAAATTGCACATAATGATATGTACTTCTAGTGCTGCTAACTTATGGCTACATTATAATTAACAATGTACCATGTAGCTACTTTTATTTGAATTATATTTTGAATTCAGGACTTTTACGATATAATGGAGCACTTTTACTCTGTGTAGCCTATTTCTTCTTTAATTTCAGTAAAGCGTCTGAGTACTTCCTCCTCCACTATACTAAATATACTGCAAGAAACTCTATGAAATTGCAAATAATGATAAGTTCAATTACTTCTAGTACTGCTACCTTAGGGCTACATTTTAATTGACAATATCAGTATATGCAGGCTGACAGTTAGGAGATAAATATGTTTTATTCATATTTTTTTTATTTTTTAAATCATATACCTATATAAATAGCTATATCTTATATTTTTTATATTGATTTAATGAATAAATGCGCAGTTTTGTGCATAATTACGGTAAAACGAGCGTCTCCTTTATTATTTTTTAATTTCCACGTTAATATATTTCCTGTATGAGACCCCGGGCTGGAGGAGGCTTTAAACAGAGTAGATTAAACATCAATGATCTTTGAGGATCTGTAGTCTCAAAGGTAAAATACATAGAAAACAATTTTAAACAGAGTTCAAATCTCACATTTTCCATGATGGAAGTCAGTTTCCTCGCTGTGACTTTTAACTTTGGGTCTTTAACTCTGGACAGGATGTAAGAAGTGCAGAGTTGAGGCGATAATTTCAGAGAAATCGTTGAGTGAAAGTTCGAAAATTAAGTATTTGACCGTCTGAGTAATTGTTTTTGTTTAAATTCTGATCTGTTATGGTGGAGACAAACGTAGCAACCATGGAATCTATCTAAACGGCCGTTTTATACAACTGTTTTGGCAAATTTGTCATTCTAATAAAACCAGTGACAATCCTCCATCATATGAATTGAATGTTGTGTAAGCTGCTGGTTAATAGAGCTGATATATTTTTTCTCATTGTTCAGCCATCACTTTTTTATTATCCTATAGCGATCCATGAATTGAGCTAGGGGTGATGTTTTCATGAAGATATACACACAGTAATTTTTATTCTTGTTGAACTTGGAGGCAGAAGGTAAATAGACCAGCACAGAGGGCAGGATCAGGGATGATCAGTCTGGCCCTTCCCCAGGGGTCCTTAACAACTTAATCTGCCCTTGACTGTATGTGCTTTATACAGATCCTATGAAAAAGAAAGGATCCTAGTAGAATAGAACAAGGTGGGCTTTCATAGTGGATCATAACCATTGATAGTATAATGTACATATCACTGTATTGTTATATGTGGTAAAATGGGGGCTAATTCAATTCCCATTTTATATTCCGAGGTAGCTTAATCTATAAACTATTAATATGGCGATAGTGATATTTATTTGTTGATAATTTTTGTATTTTTTTCTGCAGTTTACTCCATCTGAGTGGAGTGTAGCGCTTCTTGCATGTCACATTTGATACATAATATAAGCATCAAAGGGCTGCTATAGCAAACATTGTAATATAGAATTTAATGTCAGTAATTTTACCTTCATCTCATAGTTGTAATGTAAACATATTTGTGTTGTCTTTATGCTGTTGTTTTATATTTCTTATATATATATATATATATTATGGTACACAGCAGGCTCAGCTCCAATGCTAAAGCCCATCAAGGGAACATTGCAGACCAGGGCCTGGATCTCACAGACTCACACACTGTTAAATAATCTGTTTGCGTCAATAGGCCTGGTATCTTTGTGTAATTTAATGTCATGCTAAATAATTTCAGTCTTGTATTTCCCAGATCCTGAAGTGTTTTTATGAGATAAACAAATCATTATTGAATCAACACCTGAGCTTTCTGTGTTTTTTTGTGTCAGCTGGTAGACCACAGCCATCATCAAAAAATCAGAACGGTATTGCAGAGCACTCATATACATTTTAAAAAATATTTTTATTGACATGACGTTATTTTGTGGAAGCAATCAGCATTGTGAACATTTGGACAAAAAGAAAAAATAATTGTTAATAAAAAATTGTTGTTACTGAGGTTAAATAGGATGATAGGCTAACCCACTCTTAAAACTGAACTACATTCAACATGACATCAGAACATAGGTTACATGTAACATTTTAACTTAATAGAAAACATAGGAATAAAACCTAAATGATGAAAAGAAACACAGTAGCATTCTGAATATATGAACACAGGTGGTCTGTAGATAACTCAAAATATCCACCAGGGGGAGCTCACGGCCCAACTGTTGATTCCCTTCTGTCAGTCTCTGGTCGTCTTTGGGCAGTCCTAAGCATGATGTGTTCACTGGCGTGTCAAAGGGATGGGTTAAATGCATAGGTTGAATTTCCCCATTGTTGGACTAATAAGGGAATCTTAATCTTTTCTCTTCAGAGTTGAGTTTGTGTTTTAAGTCTTATAAAAACACTTCAAATGAGAGCAGCAATACAATTTCATCCTCATTACAAAGTAGTGTGTGTATGTAAACATTTTTCATCTGTGTGTGCTCAGTATGTCAGTGCCCTGTGTTGGCTGACAGAAAATCCTTGGAGAGCTACAGTTGGGACAGAAAATTTGAGTCTATTCTAATATGATATAATCTTTATCAAGAAATTAACCTCTGCCCTTTTCATTTGCACCCTAAAGATATAAATCACCAAGCTGCTGGCTGCAGCAGTGACTTGCTAATTGCTGTATAGTTTTAATAACGTCTGACCACAGAGCTGATGTCTAAACTGGTACCTGATCATCTTAAAATGATCTGTTTAATTAAGATTAAGATGGCCACCATGCAGCTCAGTATAGAGTAGACATGTAATCTCTTGTTTTTGCAATACTACTCTACTGCCTAGATGGACAAATGATGCCCTTTACTGTGTTGACTGTTACAAATGTACTAAAATAATGCAATGGCAGATTCTAGATTTTTTTTTCACAGTGAAAATCCACCCTGACACATAAAACAAATCTTTCATATATGTATATCCATATCCATATGTGCTATATGTTTTTATGATGTTTCATATGTGCTCAATTACCTTGTGCACCAGTAAACCCTGCCTCATTTACACTATGAGCTGCCAGGATTCAAGGAGTCCAGTTAAGACAAAACATGTGTGTGTGCATCACAAAATAAAGCTTCTCCTTGACATAGTCGAGGACACCATCTGTTAACGCCTGTGCCTGGGTTTATTTATGTCGGTGAAATGTAAAGAAATGAAGTGGGATCATATAGGGGAAATTCTACGGTGGCCCTGAGAGCTCACAGCACTGCAACTTAAGAAAACACATGCAAATACACAAAACACAAGCAAATTAAGAAAACATCTTCATCAATTTGACAACACAAGCACGGCATTTAGAATACGTGCTGCAAAGACCACAACACAACGTTATTTCAAGATAATGGTAATTTCATGTCATAATGTGAAATGATCACCTTATTTCAAGATAATTATATTTTCATGTTATAACGTGATATATTGTGTTAGCCTGCTAGCGTTAGCTAGCAATCACATTGCAGTTAAACAAATCAAATAAATGAATGATACATGTTTTAGTTGGTCTCTCTCAACGGCACCGAGGTTGTATTGGTCTTGTTAGCCCACTAACGCTAGCACGGTATCGATCGCAGGCTAACGTTAGCATGTCCAGACGTGTGCATCACTTTTAAGGGTCCTCTGACACTTCTGTTGTGTTATGGTCTCTGCAGCGCATTTTCTAAATGCTGCGCTTGTGTTGTCAAATTGATGAAAATGTTTTCTCAATTTCCTTGTGTTTAGTGTATTTGCATGTGTTTTCTCAAGTTGCAGTTGCTGTGAGCTCACAGAGCCACCGTATAATTCAGTTTGTGAATGAGTAAAAAAAATGCAGCCGAAAAAAATATTTTGTGAATGTATGAAAAAAACTTGCACACATACAATTTTCTCGTGTAAAGAAAAAAAGACAGCACCAGTTGTTTTGAAGGATTTAGTTCTTTGCAGGATTTTTTTTCTTCTTTGGGTTGTAATATGTATTTATTTGTAACCAGAACTGATCACGTCTGGCTTGATCAGCGATATCTTGCATTTCCGTAAACGGAAACCTCACCTTCAGATGAAAGGTGAGGTTAACTTATTTGAAAGTCAGTAATGATAGTGGGTGATCCAAGTATGTCATAGGTTGGCATGGCAGTGCAAATTAGTAAATAAAAATACAAAGATGAGACAGGTAAATTATAGAAAACTGATTAAAAAAAATGTTTACTCCGGTTTGTCATTTGGGGAAATTGATTGCTTTATTTCCAATATATAACATTAATCATGAAATAAACCAGTACGTTGTTATGCTAATTTCACTTATGTTGTCATTACATTTCTTTTGGTTCACCTCTTTACACTGTTTTACACATCATAATCAAATGAATGCTTCACAACTATACACACGGTCTGCATATGGTGTGAAACAGCTGAATAACAATGGCTGCATGCACGTCTTTGAAACCAACACTAGATGTCACTGTATGATTAAAAGATCCTAATGAGGAACTGAAGTTGACTCTACATCTGAGCTGCAGTTAAGTTTTGAGATTCTAGTGGTGCTACAGTTTAGATCTGCAGGAGTAGAGTATGAAAAATAAATAAACCAAATATATTGAATAATATTTGCTAAATTAGTCTATTAGAAACATAATTTTGGATGTACTTTAAAGTAAAACTTAACTTCGAATGCAGTTGAAAAACTGAACATAAACATCAACTTCTCTGTTCTAGCTGCCCTCATTTTGTTTTTTTTCACAAAGAGTAATTGCTCAACATCACCGGAGGAGTGATGCATTTCTCTGTGGACTCTGTCCAGGTCACCAGAGTCACGTCTGCATCACATCCTCCTCACACTAAATCAGAGAGAGAGAGTGTCTTATCTGTGTGTTTCTGTGTGTGTGTTTATCCCTCCTCCACGGGGACAAATAGGAATGAGGAACTCATGGCCAGTCAGAGTCTGATTCAGAGCCCAGTGGTTCCTCAGAGACCATCTGGGGTCATCATCTCCTGGTGTCTCACACTTCACCTATTCTCTTTATCTTCCCGTTTTTTTTTTTAAATGACTTATGGTGTGTTGCATTTAAACTCTGCATACCCGATCATAGCTTAAGTTTTGGGGAGACATTCAAAATTAGGTCAGCTTTTAATATGTTTTCTGAAATAGCGTAGTAAACAGGTGTTACAAAATGATCAAAATGCACTTAGATTCCGACAGGTGGACAGTGAGTCCAATATGAATATGGGTGGCAGGATGACAAAAGCCAGATAATGAGAGAAAGTGGGAGACTTCCTTATCTTTCTTCCTGCCTCTGTCTTCCTCCGCTCCAGTCCAACTATTCTGCTATCTCCTTTTCCTCTGAGCTCCTTGTCTTCCTCGATTCATGCATATGGCAGACTTTGTGACCGTAATTTCAATTTAAAACACATGAGGGGAAATCCTAGCCCTCGCTGCTCTTTAATGGGCCGTCATGGGATTGGAGTATGCAGAGAATGATTGAATTTTGTGAGAAGGCCAGGAACGATCACGTCTCGCCTTCCGTTATGCAATCGACCATTCCCCTCTCACAACGCGACGTCTGGTAAAACCTAGAGGAGGAGGAGGGGGGGAGGGGGGCTTAGGGCTGGAAACGTCAACGTCTAGACCGAATGACAAAAAAATATTTTTTCTTCTAAATGACTCAAGACTATATAAAAGACAAAGTCAGCTATCATATATATAAAAAGAGCCAAATAAGATGTGATCCACCACATCAAACGCTGATATGCTGAATCGGGCTGCTTTTAATGCTTGTAAATGAGTCTTTTTACGCTGTAATGCATGACATCCTATATTTCCTCACAGACGGAAACATATGGATCCCATACAACCCTGGCCATATTGTTTTATTTATATGATTGTGTCATGTCTGTTTTCTCTCTTGACTCACTCCACCTGCTTTGACAATGTCAACATTAAAAAACTCACTTCAAGGCACTGAAATTAGCACTTTGTGCAAACTTTTTCACACCCACTGTGTTGGATTACACCACGGCGATATATATCCTTTCAATGAAGCAAGAGAGACTACCTTTCCCGTTAAGTCCATTATATTCAAATGGGCCGGGGCGTTTTTCTTTTTTTTCTTCTTCGCAACAAGACATAAAGTAATCAAAAGTTAAAAGCAAACACTCAAGGAGGCACTTAGCAAAAAAGAAAAGCTTTTATGATAAAACATTCATATACAGTGCAGGAGACAGGTAATCTTCGAGGATGATAGGGTTGTCTTGTGGTCAGTTTCAGTATAGTATGGCTTGGGGAGCTTTGTAGATGAATGCTCCTAATAACATCCCCGCCCACCCATCATCCAGCGGAGCATCGAGGCAGAAGAACTAATACCTGAGTGTATTTCTTCAGTGGTGTGAAGTAGGCCTTAAAGAGCTGTTGGAGGCTGCAGTAAAGTAGGGTTCATTACCTTGACAGACTGATGACAGCTAAGACTGGCTGAGATGCACACATATACATAAATACTAACATAAAGGCTAAATAATTTGCAATCAGTGCTTCTTTTACTATGCACGCACAGTAGGATATTTTCTATATAACAAAAAAACCCTTAGCTACAGTTATAAATGCAATAATGTTTTCTGAAGATGTTCTTACAAGTCCTTTGAAAGTTATTTGCTGAAGGCGTGTAAATCAATATGTGATAAACATGCTGCAGGTGCAGAAAACATATCTGTAAGTGTAGTGGGAAAAGGTTTGAAAAGAATGCCTCAATATTTTGGGAAATGCTTTCTTGTTTGCTGTCTAACCAAGAGTTGTATGACAAGACTAATACTTAGCTCATGTCTGGCTTAGCATAAAGGCTAAGAGTAAAAAAAAAAACACCTAACAGAACCGAGTTAGAGTCGAAGTCACAAAACAAGGCATTTCTGTTGTTTTGGTTCAACTGGTAACCGTGTTAACTGGTGACATTCAGGTTTCAACAGCTGCTGTCACACTGAAACTGGAACACTGGTTGTTAGCTCGGCTAAAAACAAGCCTTACCTGGTCTGTCGGAGGCCACTTCGGCTTGGCTCAAAAACTGACATCCAATGAAAAGTTTGGTCTCATTTTGAACCAGAGCATCTGCAGATTAATTATGTATCTAATATGTTCTGATTCACTAAAGCTAGGCACAAAACCAGATGAATAAATAACTGTTTTTGTTATCTTTGCTGCCATCTTGACTGTATGGAAGTCTGGTGGGACAATTGAGTGAAATTCAAATCTGCTTTGTTTGGTAAGGGAGATATGGAGTTTTGTGAGTTTAACTATATAACTTACATTAGAAACCATCTTGCAATAGTATTACACCAGCCCTCAACGCCAAAGACCAGGGGCATAAAGTAATTCAGTGACATGCCGTGCTAAATCAATATTTATAGATCACATGGAATTTGTGGTTCAACATGTTTTATCCTCCTATTTGGACAAATCATAACCAACCCACTAAAAAGAGCCAAATAACTAAAGCAGCAAACTCTCACTCCTTTATGTCGGGAAGTCAGTTCACATGGGTTGCGTGTGGGGTCATCTTTAGGTCACGCTGGGCATCCATTAGTGGCCTTATTTAGAGTTTTATTCCTTTAAGAGGAGTGATTGGCCAGCAAAGACAAAGAATCATTACCTTTGCCCGCCCCCTCCCTGCCAGCAGTCAATAATGAGGGATCATTAAAATGAATAGATGGACATTCCCCTTTTCTCCGGATCCTTATTGCAAAATCAGTGTCAGGGGAAATGAAGATTGAGCTTGGAGAAGGCGTCTAAAAGCCTTACAGTGATTGTCGTGAACTCATCTTCAGTGCCAGGCTCCTTTATCTACTGTAAGAGTCTGCACCTGCCTGAACTCTTGACTAGCAAGGGCTTTTACTGTAGCCCATTAAGAGCATCCCTAATGTGCGCTACAATGTACTTCAACATAAACATTCTGCGTATGTACCGAAACGTTTACAGCAAACAATGGAAGAATGATTGCTTGGGATGTCTTGGAATTTTTTTTTTCTTGTTGAAGAAATAGAGCTCTCAGAGTGAACGAGAAAGGGATATCGACTTTGATGTGGAGAATAGAGAACTCACGTGTTGTGATCATATAAACAGACTCTTAAAGATAATTCTCACTTTTCACATTTCCTAAGCTCAAACATCTGTCCCGCCGCTACAATTTTATAAATCCTTGCACAACATTTCACGCATCACAAAAGAGCGAGCGAATCAAGCTGAATGATTGCAGATGGAGAATAAAAAGACAGCACAAGATTTTCCAGACCCCATCTGGTTGCCTCTCTTAAAGTGTCTTTTAAAAAGGTGATTTGTCTGTGGCTCCACAAACGATGTGACCATGTCAGCGTGTCAGAGGGTCATCTGCTGGGGCCTGTCACATGTGGAACGGTCCCATGAAAGGGGTCCGTGTACACCTGTGCAGCCCCCCAAAAAGCCCATCCTAAACAGATTTTAAAAACACATGTAAACACATGCTCGTATCCACACACATATGGTCCTCATCTTCTTTCTTTATCATCCAAAAGGAAATTGATAAGACGGTCTGTTTATAGACATCTGAAGAAAAAAAATACAAAAACTGACTCAAGGGACCGAAAAAGATCAAATGTAGAACTGGCTCATGGGACAGAACTATCAAAGGTCCCTTGGTATGGCTAAGCAATTATCTCTTAAAGCATCTCTTAAAGCCACCCCCATGGTTCTCTCAACATGCCCTTCATAACAGAGGTATATTGAGGATTTACTGCTCGCAGATGGCCGATGAGAGACGAGGGCAGCAGCTCCAGCACTGTGCCTATGCACTCACTTTATAAAAGCCCAAATCAAGGGCTCTGTGGGAATTCAATGGGGGAGGAAGCAGAGCCGTAAAGACGCAATAAATCCGTACAATGAAACTTCTGAGTCGTGCCCTCTGCCAGGTGCTGCGAGCATGTGGACCCTAGGGAGAAAATGGCACGCGCTGCAATCATTATGATCAGGGAATGATTTTTGCATGTTTGTCCTGTTGTGTTCACTGCTGTTGAGTCAGATCACCAGTCTGTCATGTTATTTGATCATTTGATCGTCATTGGAATCTTTATCTGAGTTCAGTCACAGCTCCTATGTGCATCAGACAGCTGTATATAAAGAAATCATTTGTACACTATACGAGTAGCTGAAGCCAAAGAGGCCCAAAGTCCAAATAGGAAGAGTAAGCATGACTATTTTTTATTAAAATTTCTGTTCAGTATCAGATAAGAAGTGCAATAATAGTGCAATGTTTTCTTGGAAAACTGAAAGAATAGAGGTACACATACAGTCATTTTCAGTCTTAAAATGAAAAGAATATTGAATCCTACTCTCAAACTCTTATTGTCGTACAATTCTTCAAGCTCTTGTTTATACAGCACCTTAAAGGGAGTAAATTGATATTTTGGAGGATAAGGTTATTCACTTTTCTTGGCAAAAGTTAGATGAGAAGATTAATATCGCTTTTATATGGGTCTTTTCAATATGAAGCTACAGACAGGAGTGTATTACGTTGATTCTGAGTCGGACTTCCTGTCTGGTGCGATCTGCTCTGTTGAGATTTACGAGGTTTAGCAGCGGCTCGCGGAGAAAATAGAAATGCTACCTAATGCTTGCGCTGCAGGGCGGAGAGCCGCGGCTGGGATATTGCTGAAACGTTCCGCATTGCGCCCGGTGGAAATGCTCTCATTGATTAGAGTGGCAACGATCAGCAACGGCGACCGCGGCACAGCCTTTCCGCGGCTGTAACGCTCCCGGTGGAAATCAGGCTTAAATGTCGTAGTTTATGGATCCAACTGCTATTTTCTAAGAAGACACACCCCTGCAGCATGAGGAGCAGCGGTGCCAGAAATCCTGCGTTACACAGTGTTGTGTCGCCGCATTGGGTGTGCTTGTGCTAAACTATTAAAACCACCGTAAACCACCTAAAATTACCATTATCTGTTAGTCGTTAGTTTTGCTAACTAGCGTTACCATTAAGCAGCAGGGACGTAAGGCAGTGTTGGTATTGTTAGGAAATGCAGTTGGATCCATTATAACACACAGTTTACATGTTGTTGGTATAAACTGTACATAGAGATGGATGACAAGACAGTGCCCCAAAAGTAAAAGAAAAATCTTGATCACCCCCTGGTGGCAGTATAGTTGATAAACCCCACACCCTCCATGTTAGCGGATGGAACATGTGCCAACCACATGTCAAATATATTTTCACCCAACACTGGTGTAGGTGTTTGTTTTTAATTAGTTATCTCATGCTAAAAAAAGGGGAGTGTCAGGTCCTGATTGACAGCTGAAGATGGAAGCGTGAGTATCCAGGATATTTTAGTTTTACTTTTGTACAGTGGGAGGGAGTATCTTCTTCTTTATAAACAGCCTATGGTTACGGGCCACCGGCTGTTGTTAGTGGTATTGAAGAGTGAAAACCACATCGGCATCTAACCGGACCCAAGTGATTTTTGCAGGTATGTTTATATGCTGTTTAATGTGCTGCAGCTGAGCAGCTAATGAGCCTGCAAACTGATGTTAGCCGCATATTTTTCCCTGCTGAATGTTTGTAAAACACAAAAAGTGATATTAGTCTACACAGCATATATGTTATGTGCTATAAAAAAATTATAATTTAATTTGGAATTTAATAGAAGTTAGATGTACTGGTAGGCACAAATGGTTACTTTCAAACATGTTGCCTCTGTTTCAAGAGCTGGCATTATTAATTAACATACTGTATAAGTGGTATCAGTCTTCTCATATGACTGTTGGCAAGATTGCAAATTAGAAAAAAAATAAAATGTGCAAATGTTAGCCTAGATACTCTCCTACATATTTCAAGCAGAAAAAACTATTGAGTATTCATTGTTGAAGCATGCATAATTCAGTTTTACCCTTACAAATGAAAGATTATAAACAAAATATAATGCAATGATGCAAAATGCTGAAATTCCACAAAGTATTTCAAAAATGCACTCCTGTGTGCAGGTTCTGTATTATTCATTATCAGAAAATAAATGCAGGCCTTTCAACAGATGTCAATAGATTGTGCAGCTCCATTTGCTTTCATATCATGGATATTCCACTGGTTTAGTTAGTGTCGCTGCTTGACTGACTGCTGCTTCGGTGGAAACTATTGCCCGGAGTCATCTCTCCACTGTGTCAAAGGGTACGGCGCCGTCAGAGGAAGACTAAGGTAAGAAGGACAGGCTGCCAGGAAAAAGGGGCGTGACTGCATCTGTAAATAGTGGGGCTATTTTGGGCTTACCACGTTCGTACAGGGGAGCACCGCCTAGGCCTGCCTTCTGTCACTATGGGGATGGGCGCTTCATAACTTTGCTGGATGGAAAAAGTCTGGAGGACTGGCAGGTGGTACACAGGAGCGTGGCACAGCTCCCATGGCGAGGAGCTGTTTCACTCATAACTACCCACCACTAACAATACTCACCGGAAAACACACAGGCCTCTGCTTGTACTTGGCATATCAGCGGCTTGGTGCATTTTATCCTGCTAAAGTACAGTGGTTTGTTTGTATTTCACTTTGAAACAAAAGTGGAAAACCAAATACCATCTCATGATTGATTTAAGTGCACTCTTTGCTGGCAGTTGTAAAGGAAAATGGTGTAATAATGTAGGATGTAAAACACAGAGTAGCTACAACTATTTTATACCAATTTGAATAGCAATAAAATGTAATAATTGAATGCATGTCAATGTTCAGTCCAAAAACTGTGTGATACTCTATTTTGGGGGATAATAACAAACAAAAAGCAGAAAAATAAAACAATATTTTTCCTACTCTTGTGAGTGTCTGTCTCCATTTCAGGTTTTATGAGGGGTATAGATACAGGTTGGACCAGTCCGAGGTTTAGTAAGGTCAAACCATATAACACAAGAAAATCAAAGTGAAGGCCTTAAAACTAAAGCATAGCCATATGGACCATACGTGTAATTGTCAAAGAATGCTTTTAGAGGGAAAAAGTGAAGAAAAATGACTGAATCTCTGACCAGCTGATTTTGAGTTGAATCATAAAAAACGTCTTTCTACAGAATGTTGGGAAGTCACAGGTTTGACGTTATGGCAAATAAATCTATGCATTGTGTTGCAGATGTCACTGAAATTAGCCTGCTAACCAGCTAGCCCCAACCTGTCCTGTCTTTTAATACCACTTGTGCCTTGAGAGGCAGTAGTGTAGCGTTCATTTTGCCCTCAAAGAGAAAGAAGATAGATGCTGCTACATCGTTACCTTTACAACTAAAACTTGACTGTATGTTACACACAAACTGAAATTCCGCATTTAATAAACTGTCAGAATGGTAAAGTCCCTGGACTGTTTAGCTCCATTTCGGTGCAGACTGCTTGCTCAGAGAAGTGTAGTTCCTAATTTTAGTTTTGAAATTTCGCAATACATATTTGAGGATATTGCAGGTTTATTGCATGTCTAACTGTACACAATCTTTGCAGTTGTCATTGCTGCATTTAGGAAATTGTGGAAAAAGTTGTCAGAAAAAAATCTTATCCCCTATTGTTTTAGAGCATGTGGCCAATAATTACAAATTGCATCAAATAAATTGTATAATCTCAGATACATGCTCCAATACATTAATAAATCAATTATCTTAACCGTTTATCTGAACTCAGGTGGACTGGAGTTGATCCCAGCTGACACTGGGCAAGGTAGACCTTGTACAGGTAGCCAGACTATCCCAGGGCCAATAAAAAAAATAAAAAAAAAACCCTAAAAAGTCTTGCTTTAACATTGATACAACACCAAAATAAATAAGAACTTAGGTTATATATGGTCACCATTATGCCATTTATTAATTCATTGTTGAGAACACATTAAATGCACTTAAAACACATTTCATTTTTCATAAATATTTCATATTAAAGAGAAATATGTTTCACCTTGTGCCTACACAGAAAAGCATTATAGAGTTGCAACCATCTTGTAGCCAAGAAAGAGAGTAAGGCACAAAATGGAAACCTTATTCATACAGTTTAGTCATGCTATTAATTATACTATATATCCAAAAATGTATTAGGAAGCTATATTGTAAGCTACTGTCAGCTAAATGATCCCCAACATTAGTACGATGTGCATGCTCCAAAAGACAGATAACATGGTAAAGACTGCAGCTGTGTGAAGGAAGAGTGGACGTAGGTACGTTTATGATGGTGGAAATCTACAATATTTGGTCTGGAAGCAAGGAAACCTGTCTACGGTAAAGTGCATAATGTTTTTTTTGTACTGGGGAACCGCTATACGCTAAAGTCTCCGACAGAAAAAGGAAACTTGGACAATAATTTCACCAAAGATAAAATCCTTTGGTTAACTCACATCAATTATTGCCAGCTGTAAGTAACAGTCCTGCCAACTCCTCTGTGGAATCACCCAAATGACGAGGAAAAACTGCTGCAGACTTCGGTCATTGTGCCTATTTACATGCAAACCTGCAGTGCAAGAAGTAACAGACAAATATATATTGTCATCTAAATTCAGCAGGTAGGCATACCATTGTTCAACTATCTAATAGCTGGGGGAGAAGAAAACTCTGATACCTGCCTTTAAAAGCCCCTGCAGCCAGGAGCTGTTGTCATAGGATATGTACTATATATTTCTCTGATTGTCTGTGCATCTCATGGTTTGGGTGGGAGAGGGTTGGAAGACCGTGGCAGGATGATTAAAAAATAGGCACTAAGGTGAAAAGCATAATGCAGGGTAGTAGAAATGGTACAAATCATATCAGGGGAAGACAAATGGAACAAAAAGCTAAATAGCAAACTGCATGATATAAGCATAAGGCATACATAAGTACATTTTCAAATACATGTTTATACAAAAGAATATCATACAGTAACATTCAGTATAAATGAACAATGACATAATAATGAGGAAGCAAGAAAAAATACAATTCTAATCTATTCACATACTCCCTACATATTTTCCAGCCTTTTATTCTGTTTCCCTGTAAACAAATCATTGAAATGATACAAAACTGTCATATAAAAAACTTCCACTTTGGGTTACAATGAACCATTTGCATTTGCTGCTGTTGTTTGCTGTCAATATCACTGCTGTAAGGCACCGATTCGGTTGTTGCGGACTGACTGCACAAACAAATGAACCAAAGTGATGAAGCGTGACACTTATTGTCCCATTAGCTTGTCCATGCATTAACATACAGATCACACTCGAAAATGAAGATTGTCATTTGTCAACGATAGAAGTAATTCAGTCTCATTGAGCTGTTTGGTCCACTAAAGAACATCTGGTGTGAATTAAGGCAAGTGTAGCTGTATACTTTGCCCCTGATATCACTTCCCTTTTTTGTAAATATAACATTCATCTGTTTATTCAAATGGAGCTTGCCAGTGATTGTCAATGTGAATCTGCAGCGAGTCTTTGAGTAAGAAGGAGCTGATGGTCAGGTGGAAGATCCTGGTTGTAACTTTATTCTTCATCATCTGGATCTCTGTTTTTTTTTGTCCTCTTTGTTGTTGATGCTGCTGCTGTTTGCGTGTGTGTGTGTGTGTGTGTGTGTGTGTGTGCTGCTGCAGAACACTTCTGGACGTCTATGCATGAGTGTGCACGGAAATGCTGGAGAGGTCGTTCCTGATGATCTCGTTAACTGTGGAAAGAAAAGAAAAGTGGATCATTATTAACTAGTCACTGTGAATAGCATTTCAGATCATTAAAACACTATTACATTTAATGAAGAGAGGTTGTCTTGATGTTTTAGGCTCATGATAGGTAGGTTGTCATTTTCAGGTGAGACTAATATCTGAGTTTCTTCGAGGACATGTTTAAAAGCTTTAATGTTCAGAAATACATTATTTTTCTCAAACTGTGTGTGAATAAACCTGTATTCACCTCCTGCTTGACTCTTTAGGCCCATGTTTACTGGCATGCAATCAAAGCACGTTGATTGGTCAATACTACTCAAACTACAAACAGCCTACCAGAATGCTTCTGATACTCAAATCTTGTCCTATTGCCAACAGATTCTGCATTCATATGCAGATATCTGTTTATAGTGATAAGGGAGTGTTGAACGAAAGTTGCTGCCAAATTGCATGATGGGATATGTAGGAGCTAGGGTTGTGGGGGTGTGTGTAATAGGGACTAAATGTCATTAACCTCTGCTGCTCAATTTTGACCTTTTTTTTTATCTCTCTCTCTCTCTCTCTCTCTCTCTCTCTCTTTATTCAAGTACCATATTGAATTGACTGAGGTACCTCCTTAATCAAAATTGCTTTTGAATATGCAACACAAAAATACAATGAATGATATGATAAGGGCCCTGCTTTATTACCTATTCTTGACAGGGCCTCACTGTGTCTATATCTGGTTTTAAGGCCTTTTTGGATTTCAGTTTTTTTGCTTGAATGTTGCAGTCTTAAATGATTGTCATGAATCAAAATACCATGAACAGCAGGAAATATGGGAGATGGTAGTATTGTAGTGTAGACAAGCTTTTGCATAGTGGGACTGAGAGATATTCATCCATCCAGTGGCATCACATCAAATACAGCATTATTTTTCCTAACAGACAGCACTAGACTTTGACTGAAGACGATGCAACTCTTTCAACTCTAAAACAAATAATGTCACATGAGGCTATGCTGCTCTGAATTCTGGGCATAGATGTGGTCGAGTTGAAAAAATAGTGGATATCAGTCGCTGCAATCCAAACATATCACTGTCATTAGCAGCCTTTAAAACTCGTATCGGCCCCACACACACATCTCAGTTTTGAAGTCATCGTCTTGTCTTTCCTGCACTAGTTCCTGTGCCCGCGCCTTTCCCACAGTCGGGCAGACACACATCAGTCCCCTGCCTTTATCTCCTCTGTGTTCTTTGGCAAAACAGAGGGAAGTGACTGGGAAGATGGCGAGGACTCCGAGCCCTTTAGCTCAACACAAACAAGAAGCTCCTCAGTCACAGAGCATGCCGTGATAAAGTGGGCTGATGTAGACAGAGAGAGTGAGAGAGAGAGAGAAAGTCTGGTGAAACCACCACCCGCAGTAAGGAGCTGAGACAGGAAGTCCACCCACTCTGAGGCCCCGAGTAGACCTGCAGTTTGTTATCACTAGATACTGTGTCGTGAATGGTGAAGCATCTGCACTGATCAAGACGAAAACATCACAGAGAGAAAACAAGATGGAGATATTTAAAAACCCAACCGTTACAATGCTTTGAAATGTTATCGCTAAAATGTCATACTGATAAATGGTGCTGATAAAAATGAATGAAATATACTTTTTCTTGTAGCACATCCAAATGTAGACTTTTAAGCAAAAATGGGGAAAAATACATAAACAAATAAATAAATAATGCATCATATAGTGCACTTTTTTATAGAAGTAGGCCACACACCTATAATAGCATGCCCTGCTTTCTATATGCAGGCAAACACCCACCTATCCACACTCACTCACACACACATACACACATACACACACACACACACACACACACACACACACACACACACACACACACAAACACACACACACACACGCACACACATTGGTTGGGACTCACCTCCCTAAACAGGAGGAACTCCCATTGGAAAAATCCCACCTGTGCCAACACTGCTGGCTGTTTTCAACTCTATTCCGCTCCGGGCTAAACAGGCATTTACACGCCGAGATTATTTTTAGCTCTGCCATCAGCAGGACATAAAGGAAGTTGCATGCACATGTAATAATTACATGATCAAACTTTAAAGTTGCTGCTCTTCTGTGTTAGCCGAGGTGAGACACAGCTCCAGGTAATTTTTTTAAAGAAAGGAACGGGAAAACCCAACAGCCACAAATGTACTCTTCTGTTTTTCTCAGAGGGAAAGCAGTGGCTTCCTTTCTTCTTTTCAGTCACTGTTAAAAAAAAGATAGTGACGTCTCCTCCGCCCACATATCAACTGTGGTGTTATTTTGCGCTTTATCAACTAATATTTTCCATCGGCATGCCCGGTGATGTTCCATTCTGAGGAAACAATAGAGTGATAGAGAGAAGAAAAGGTAAAAACTCTGGCCGCTGTGTTTTCATCTATGTACTCTGTCAGCGATGTGAGAATCTCAGAAGCAGGATGTGGCCAACTGTTACACCACAAGACAACACCAAGCTGCTATTTATAGCTGTTTAATGGGGTAGCTATTTAGTTTGCAACAACTTCTGGGAAACACAGACATTTTTAAAGAATAGTTGATGACACCTGAATGACACAGGTAATGACTGTGAAAGATGTGAACTATTGTGGGCTGATTTTGGCAGCAGCTCTTAGAATGCATTTAACTTCATTTTGTAAAACTATGTTGTTTATTTAATTGATTTGAAGATTGCTGTTCTGCCAGTGCATATTTTTCTGTTTTTCCTTTTAAAAAGTCAAACTGTCCCACATGACAGCTTTTCTTTTTTGAGTCCGTCTCACCTTCCATGAAGAGACTAGATAACCACAAATATGCAGAATAAGCGAAGACATTAAGACATGGGGAACATTTTGTCCCGAGTGGAATTTGGCTCAAAAAAATCAACCACTTGCATAATATGAGCAGACAGGGGTATAGTACACCATCTCCTCTGTAAATTATGCCTTGTAAAGCTAGTTCCAGTCTTTTAAAAAACATGCCAGGCGATTATTTTCCTCTTTCCAGGTCTCTACATACTATTGTAAAAGAACGCTCGGTTATGTTACACAATAATATGTTTGTTGTTTGTTGATGTGTTCATAAATGAACTCTCTGTGGCCTGGCATCCCTCGCAACAGCACTGGAAACTTATTTTGTTATTTCTTTTTTCAGTTGCCCAGGTTAATAATGGAAAGCTGTAACTGGGAGGATACCCTCTCATGAATAAACAAAAACAGCGGAAAATTAAACTCCAAATATTCCCCTGTTGAAAAAAAAAACCCTGTGCCCTGCTAGTCTTAGTTAAACAGAGTGACATCCTTTATTAGCAGTAGTGCCAGTGCAATCAGTGAACCGCAGTCCGGACCTGTCAGGACTTATAGTTAGGGCTGGGCGGCTGGGAGATCTATTTCAGGCAGGTGTGAGAGTGACACAGAAATATGACTTTACTCTGATGCCAGCTCTGTTCAACAGTTCAATGGACAATTCAGCTCCTTTGTATAGGCCTACCAGTGTTTCTTGGCAGTGAACCCTCCCACCCCGTCTCCATCGGGTGTGACTGCTGGCTCAATGAATGTTGACATCGCTAAAATAATGTCTGTATCAACTGTGATGGGAAATGATTTGCTTCTACCTGCCAGAGGGAGTGGTGCACATGCTGCCCGTGTGGTACATACTGTACATCAACATTACAGTACAGGTCAGCTTTTATAAACTGCATAAACAACCTTACATGCAGAGATGGGGCAAGAAATTGCTCAATGTGTGACAGGTTGTCTTAGTCCAACCATAGCAGAAGGCTCAGACTAAGCGGGTTCTCTGACCAAAAATAGCACAGCTTTAAAAAAACAAAAAAAACATGTAGGTGTGGGCATGTTGCTACAGGTACTGGTGAGAAGACACAGTCTAAGCCAGGGACTCCAGTTGGAGTAGTATATGACTTAAAGTATAATATGTAATATTCCCACATTAAACTACAACTATGTAAATTTAAAATAATAAAAATCTGTAATTGTATTCAAGGTAATTTGTTAATTTGGGTATTTGTCTGCCAATGTGCCATATCCCCTTTACCCCCTAGAACTACTTGTTCTAACCTGAGTAGACATGGAAACACCGGATATGTCAGAATAATTATAGAATTATACTAATTATACTACTTTTTTTGCCAAAGCATAATTTTCCATTACTGCCTGTCTTTTTGCAATAAAGTAACCCAGCAGGGACTGAATTTACAGATATTATATTTATTTACTAGAATCCTTGCTCATGCCAGCAGCCAAGTTAATTTGTATTGTAATATTTTAATAACATTCAACAGGCTTGAAAAGTTACTTTTAGTATGATTGTTTAGTTAAGTTCATCACATAACGTTAGCTACAGTTGCTATGTTGGTAGTCAACTCATCTAATGCTAAGCTAGCAAGTTGTTAGCTGACAGATTTTCATCGGCAATGCTGGTTGTTTAACAATGAAGACAACAAATCCCATGATCCCACTCTACTTCACAAAATCATTGAGGTTCGTCTTTGTTATTGTTTTGACTGAGAGAACTCTAGTGGCAGAAATTACATACTGTGTGTTTAACAGACAGCAAAACACTGCACAGCACCTTATAATGCTATGGAACCAGGATGTTACAACTACAGAAAGTTACCACAGGGACATTTTCAGGCTTAAAAACACTACGTCTGGACATAACTTCCAAAAGGTAAGGTGAGATATGTGGATGTGCATTACCTTTAGTAGGACATCATACAAACCAACGCTTCTTTATCTTACATGAGAAGATAAAGAAATGTTGCACACTGTATAGCTTGGTAGTTTTGACTGAAGGAACAAGAACTTATGGTGCTGGCCTCCTATTTAAGTAATCCAAGCATGGGCTTGATGGGCTGATGACTTCATTTGGCTACTCTGAGAGTTCAGTGTGAACCTGACCTGCACTGGGGATTTAGTTAGCATTGTTAGAGGAGAGCGCTGTGCATTGGGGTTCGATAACAGCCGGGCTTCCTCCGAGAACAGAGGATGCCCTATGGTGTGGTGAGAAGCGGAGCCTCGAGGCCTTCTGAGGTTCCTGCTGCCGTAACATAATCTCCTTCGGTCAAACCAGGCCTGACTGGCAATGACCTGGCAGAGAGTGACTTCACCTTCCCCCGGCATCCCTCAGCTGACTATCCAAAACACAACCTCTGAACTCAAGGTTGTACGGGAGGCTTCCTGCCAAGGACTTCTGTTCTCACTTGAAGTCTCTTGATACCAAAGAAGCGGAGGGCACCTTCCTGAACTTCTCTCACTTTCACTACATGAATAAGCTGCAGCTGTGTTAGGGTCAAGGACCTTCACGCTGTAGCAAAGAGGGGATGTTTCCTATGCTGAATCCTGTAGTAGCACATCAGGTTTGTGAGAAAGAGGAGGCAGCTTCCTTCAATTGTAGCACTCAGACTCTTTGAGGAAGTAAGTCTGAGTCATAGAAGGTCTTTCATATAAACACAGATAAACACTGGCATCAAATCTGTGCATAGAGTAAAAAGGGAGGGTGGCTGCAAGACAGACTTAGAGTTCAACCTCATCTGAACTGCTTTCATGTGATTTGGTAGAGAAGCCAAACTAAAGCTCAAACTTGCTGGAGAGAGACAATTGAATTTCCTGGTACATATTACTTTTGTTTCCCCACTATATCAAATCTTCTCTCGGCCTCAGCAGAAACACTTAATGGACAATTTGCTGCCTCCTACGCACGGCTCAAACGGCTGGACGGAGAGAGAGGCTCCGACAATGTCACTTATCTTGCACTGATAACCAGCGTCAGAGGGGGTCAAAGGTCAGAACACACACATAAACGACATAGAGAAATAAAGATGGAGAGACTGGAAGAGAATAAGTGAAATGGAGGGAGACACCATCATTATTCCCACAGATAAACACAAATGGAAAGAGACAAAGTGTTCCACTAATGCTTCATCATGATAAAGTGCTTCATAAATTCATCTGAGCCTTGCAGGTAGACAGCTTCTAATCCATCGCAGGGATCCCTTTGGGCCTAATGATGTGATGATATGTACAGACAGCATATTTCATCCCCACAGCTAGGCTGATGTGTGAAGCTCTGGGCTTTCCCATGTGGAACCACTCAGTCTCTACAACTGACAGAGGGGATGTGGAGAAGAAAAAAGAGCGTGAAAGAGATAGGGCTGCAGAGCCACAGTTTACCCCGAGAGCTGAGGTTTTACAACTGCCCCTCAGCAGCAGCAGCAGCAGCAGCTGTGTGGTACTGTGAAAACACTGCTGTGCCACAGGCTGCAGCCAGTCATCTCCTCACACTGCTGAGGTGAACAATGACGCCACAATATATATGATTTAGACGTGGAGCCAAGGGTGTAATTTCCACTGGGGAAATCCTACTTGTCACTTTTTTACTCACTTTCATAGTTTAAGCTTGATTTCTTCTTTTTTTTTTTTAACACTGTCCTGTTCTTACTGTGCTGCTGCCACAGACCACATGAGAGGTCTGAGTTCATAAGATCATAAGATAATTAAAAATGATAAAAAGACGAACATTAATAAAATAATATAAATAACAGCATATGCAGAGGAGGCTAAAAGCCTATACGGCTTAATATGGGACTCCCCTTGATTAGAAAAAATACATATAATAAACATACAAATTACACAAATATGAATACAACGGATTACTTTCAAGATATGAAGTCCTTATCATGTAACAAAAAGTCGCACAGGAATCAGAAAAGTAATATGAATGCAAATAATCATAATACGATACACCAATATCTTCTAGGAAATGAACCCTTTATGAGAGACCACTTTATACCTAAATGCCAGTTAAAAGAGTATCTCTAAAAGTTTTTTGTTTTATGTTTTATAACATGTCCACATACTTCCATGTGTCCTTTATATTGGAGGCAGTGCAGCTCAGACAAAACCTCCTGTTAACAAACATGGTGGCGGTGGATGAAGGTGTTATAATATGCCTCTTTAGGCTAAACTCAAGGAAGCATACAGACAAAGACTATTTATTACTAATATCTGCTCAAAAAGTTCCGCCATTTTTAGAATTTCTTTGTCGTCTTTGGGTTGTGTCGTTCTTGACTATTTGCTACAGCCCCCATGTTTTCCAGTGATGTCTGTACGCTTTGGGAAAAATATGGATGAAATGAACAGTATACTCCATCTGTATATGTATCCATCTGTATATGTATCTAACACTGAGTGATACTGTCCTTCCCCTGAATCCCCCCACAAGTTGGTTGTACTGTAGTTTATTAGGACCCGTAGTTACATTTGTAGCCCTCTAGTGGCTGTAGTAATTATAAAGGACACAAAGGCTGGAGGGACATCACAAGTGTTAAGGCAAAGTGGGAAGCAAGGATACAGAGTATAAAGAATGATAAGGGCCACTTAGGAAGGGTGTGAGGGGTGGTGGATGGGTCAAATAAACACTGGACTTTCACCCAGGAGACGAGTTCTGGTGTCTCCAGTGTACAAGCAAGAGTGAACTAAAGCAACTTAACTTACATGCCTCACATTTTTTTCATCACTACCTCACTTTGGACAGTTTTGAGCATTTATTTTACCCTTTTGTCTGTTGTTTGTAACGCCTTACCATGTATTTTTTGGGAATTTGGTAGCCTAAACAAAACTGCGACTGAAAATATAACCTAGTTTTTTTCATCTTGGGTCTAGCCTCTTAGGCAACATACAGAGTCAGAGTCATGGAAAGCAAGAATGCTAGGCAGTTGAAGAAAAATGAGAGGGAAGAAAAAAGGTAAGACAGTTGAGACACAGAGGGACAATGAAATATATTGAAGCAAAAACTGTGTGGAACTGTGTTTTTGTAAAGCAGCGGCAAATCTTACACCTGATTCAATGGCACAATAGGGGGCCTGAGCGGGGATGCCAAAATATAAGTGATACCATCCCTCTTTTAGAGAGCTGAAGAGAAAAGAAGAAATAAAGTACGGAGTGTAAACAGTAAGTGCTCTGATGTCACTGAAGAGATTTCCAATCAATATGTCTGCTGCTGTTTTTAGACAAGGGCTCCTGGCTCAGTTGGGTAAGAGAGCTGGAGCAGCCTTGAGAAATAACGATGACATACTCTCTGTGCCTCGTGTGGAGAGTCTGGGTCTAATCTGCACCTGCGAGTCTCTAATGTGCCTTACTTTTTAGAGGACATGCTTCATGGCTGTCTATAGTCAGCTGAATCTGACATGTTGCCAAAGTAAATACGAATACGAATACGAATACGAATACGAATACGAATACGAATACGAAAACTTTATTATCCACTGAGTGGAAATTCCTCTTTGGTTTCACCATAGACATGTCTCAAAACAAACAGAATAATAGTAAAACAATAAAGAAAAAAAAACATTTCAAGGACAAAAAAAATAAAATAGCCTACAGCAATAACTGTACTTCACACATCACCCATTCAAGTACAAAATTTCATAAAAGCACACCATAGCACAAGTGGCCTAACCCGGGAGATTTAAAGTGTCTGCTTAGCCCAAATTAAAATAATTTTAAAAACAGCCAAATTAAGTAGAAATGCTGTGATCCAGGCTTGAGTACAATAAAACAGCAGTATCCCAAATTAGAAATCTAAAGACAACAACTTTTACTGAAAGCCCCACCAATGATGTGCTTATTTTGGCCGCAGCGGTGCACAACCTTTTGTCTTTGATCTTGCATGGTGTGCTGCGCCTCTCCCTATCTCACCTCACTCTGTCTCTCTTTGTGAGCCTGCCACTTCCCTCTCCTCCTCCTCCTCTCATTTCCTCCCGGGCCCAAGAGGCCGCGGGTGTGCTCGCTCGAGGTCGGTCTCAGGGGAGGATGAGGGGGAGGTGTTTACATGGTTGGAGCTGCTCTCCAGTGCCCTCATCACTGACTTCTCTGTAATCATTGTGCAGTGGGTTCAGACTGCACTGCAAACAATAACAAAATAACAAAATATATTTTAACAGTCCAGAAAAAATGAACTTCATCTTGTTTTGTTTGAGCGACTGATATGTTTACTTTAATTATCCTTTTAATAATCTTGTAACTGTTGTATATTGGGAACTTTTAGGGAAGGTTGGGAACCACTGATCTAGTACTTGCACTTGCACATTAAATATTTATGAGATTATTTTGCATCTTTATTATGCAAATAGAATAGATTAAAATGTATTTAAAAATGTTTTATTGCAAGTAAAATTAATTTGTAATGGCTTTGGTAGTAAACTACTACCAAAGCTAGGTTACTAGGTTTTTGAATGGAAAACCTTTGTGTGCAAAGCCAACACTGTTTTGATTGCAATGTCAATAGTTTTGCTCTTAAATCTATTTTTTGACAGCAGAGTGTGAAGTTTTGCTTTCAATCTTACTCTGTTTCGCTCCATAATACAGAGACAAAAGTAACTCGATACCTATAGCATGTACTTTTTCAACAGGAAAAGAGGAGGCCACAGTACCGCCCCCGCTGTTTGATTGACATGTGATGTCAACAACTGCAGTGCAGATGCTAAAACGCTAAGCAGCAAAATAGTGCTTTCAGTTATTCTGATTACACAGTTGAGTTTGATTGCATTGAGTTGTATTTATTTAGCTGCAGTGGAGGAAAAACACAACAAAACTCAACAATCAAAGTGTTTATAAAAAAGCAAACATAAAAGTAAGAAGCTGAAGAGCTTCTGACAGAAAGTGTGCATGGATGATTCAAGACTGTGAGAAAATCAAAAGCTCCGTTTGACACAACTCGTGAAGCGTAACCGCAAAAAGCAAACACCAAACACCAAAGGCTGAAAATATACAGAACTGAGTGAAGCACACACATCTCTGTGATTGAGATATGAAAGGAGACAGATTAAAACCCTTTGTAAGGCTCATTACCAATGGGTTTATGGTAAAATAACTCAGCCATCTGATAAACTCACTGTGATTGATTCAGAATTAGAAACGTATGCTCCTGTGGAGGCTGTTGCAGACAGCTCGAGATTTCACTGGTTTTGAAAATGGCACACAGTGAAAAAACATATGAGCATATTGAAATAATCATACTTCAGTGGGTTGCAGCCGACTGAGTGAGAATTTGGCTGCGTACCTGCATATAATACGATTTATAACTGCATTTGTGTTGTGCTTCTTTAAATCACCTGTTGCCTGTCAGTGGTTACGTGGGATCGCAGAATTGTTTTCTTTTATTTATACGTAGAGGAACTGTGTTCACTGTGTCCAAAAAGCTTTGCCTCAGTGCAAATTTTATTGTTCACTATCCATCACAGATAGATGGCTCAGAGAGGCTCCTTCCTGTTTTTAAATGTGCACGTCTGCTTGTGAGTGTGTATCTGCACACCATGGCCCTTGGTTAACCTGTCTGTTTTGCCATCCGAGCATTAGCTCTGCTTGCTGTCATCTGCTAGCAAGAGTTTTTCTCTGTAAGTATTCCAAGACCTGTCAGTTGTTCACTCGGTTGGTCGGTTATTTTAAAACAAATTGGTTGCGAGGGCTCTGGGGGGCCCTGGCATGGTTTTAAGCATAGACTCTTTAAAAGAAGTGGACGTAGCCACAGCAGTTCATTGACTACTGTTTTGAGGCCTTGAATTTGGCATTTCAGCTGTCTCTATCTTGGATTTTGGAATCAGAAGTGACTATGATTTGACCAGATGGTGGATCTGACTGAAAACGAAAGGACACAATGCAAATCAACCGAAATACCGGAAACCTCACTGCACATTACTCCTGCTCCTATACCTATACCTTACAAACCCCCGCCACTTCCGGCCCGCCAAAGCAGTTGGAGTGGCCCACTTAACTATCCCAAACAATCCCTCTAAACACGGACAGTTTTTTTAAAATTGCATTTATTATATATTTATTTATAAAATATCCACATGTAATGATTAAGGTAGGCGTTCTAATTAAAATTGACCTTAGTTGTGAATTATTTACAGTAGTAGCTAATTTTCACCCCCTCACACAATGGTATATTCCGATCTACGTGATGCCAAGCCGTAAGCGTCAAGTTTTCGCGGGCAAGGCAAGCTAACGGAAGAGAGTCGGTCAACAAAATGTGGGAACGGAAAATAGATTCTGAATGCAGAATCTATTTTCAACTGTACCTGTTACAAAATCATTGTTAACTGGCATCAGCTTGTGTTTTCATTTTCTACAAAATAAAAGGAATATCTGTGGTACTTCAAATAAACATGTGAATACTTTTTATTACTTTTCTGCAAACCAACAGGTGGTGTCAAGGTCAACAAATGATCGTTATATTTACACAATAACACTGGTGGTCACTTTGGCCCATATCATTTCCTGTTATAGACTGACCCCGGCCCCCCATCACAGAAAGAAAAGTTGATGTGGCCCCCACCGAAAAAAGTTTGGGGACCCCTGTTCTAAATGAACATCATGCTGTATTGAAGAAGACTAGAAGCTAGTCACTTTCTTTCCTTTCCCTTTCTTCTTTTTCTCCTCTAAGTAGAAGAACTACAAGGCACCGGACACTGCAGTACAGTCATGTTGCTGAAACTGGCGCTCCAAGTGTCTTTGGGTTGTTTTACAGCTTTGGAATGTGTGCTATGATGAAAGTAACATTTCCAAGGAACCAGCACCTTGGCGGGCTGGACAGAGGCTTTTTGCACGTTTCACCCTGAAGTCACAGAAAAGGCATTGCATAGTACACTAAAGGTAACTAAATCTTAAAAAGTTCCTGCTGCGCACACAGACATGGCCTCTTTCTTTTCAACATCCCCGCTGAGCTGTACTACTCTGTACTGAGGCAGAGTGTGATCTGATTAACACTGTGTCTGCTGACCCCAGAGCTGACCTACTACTTGAAATCCTGTGGGGATTCAAATACACCAAAGAGGAGGTCGCCTGAGGGCACATTGTGGACCTAATCGAGTAGACCAGCCTGGATGGAGGCAGGACAGAGGCGATCTTGGAACTCATCTCCTTTCCATCAACCTCGCTTTGATTTTCATAGACGGACACACTTTCATCCATCTGGAAACTGTAGAGTATTCAAGAAACTCTGAAGGCCGGGCAACTCTTCCAGGGATAGAAGGTAAGACAGACACGTTTGCTGTCACCTGTAAATCATAGAACCACATTTTCACCTGCTCCTGTTCGTGCTGTTTCGAATCAGTCACATTTTACAGTTGCTGGGGCTGAGGGAAAGAACCTGCCACTTAAATACCTTAACAGAAACAAGAGCCTGTTATTTTACTCTATGATGCAGTAAATCTAACTGATTTAATTAAAATGCACATGACATTTTCATTCACACAGTGGTTAGAGGGCGAGCTTTCCAACTCGAGCTCTCTGCAGATTTGACGTGGCTGATTTACAACATGAGCAGAAAGAATTGTCTTTTCTTCTAGCACTAGAAGGTCCAATTGAGTCAAACAGAATAGTAAGTTGTCAATTTCAGCATATAAAAACAATGGTGCCACTTCCTAACAAGGCTTCCTTTACAAACTGGAGTTTTCTGGAATATTGCACGGGTGAAGAAAAAATATAAAATGTATAAAACAGGTCCTAAACGATTATAAATTGTGTTATAAATATTTTATACAATTTTTCTCCATGTACAGAATACCATGTTTCAGTGCTAATGCAGCACAGCAGTTAAAGCCCCCTGGCCTGTACTGAACTAAAGACTTTAATGGTGAGGTTAGCGTTGCGCCACTGTAGCTTTTCATCAGTTAATCTCTCAATGCTTCACACAATAAAAAAGGCTTACTGTGGTGGAAGGATTTCCCTGTTTGTTAGCACGTTGTTTTGAGAGGAACTGAGCTCAGCTGAGTACAATCAGGAGAGTCAGGGGACCCGTTGAGGTTTATAACTGCCATGGGTCATATGTCAACAGTAGGACACTTACAGTTCAGCGGTTATGATCATTCCCTCACCTGAAGTAAACCCATTCACCCACTGCTTGGTAAGTCTCTGCACTGCGAGCGGCCACTGGTGGGAGAGGAAGAAAATGTGATCTTTAACTTCGCTGGTGTTTATCTTTCTTTGACTTTTAGTGTTTTAGTTTGAACAGTTTTAGCAGTGAAAAAAGCATGCAGTGTGTTCGTATGTGTGTATGTGTATGTGAAGAACAGGGGCAGTGTGAGAAGCTGCCAGGGAAAATCACCAAGATCGCACGCTACTTTCTTCCACCTCAGATTTTCCCCTCTTTCTCTTAGTCTGTCTGTGTGTCTGTGTCTCCTTTATTCCTATGGCTGACCTGATTCTTCTAATGCTGGCTGAATATTCCTGGATGTGAGGACATGATCAGAATCTCCTGACCCCAAAATCTCCTGACTTATGGCTGTCTTTTTATTTTTAACAGATAGCACGCTAAAAAAGAACAAGTAGAATATCTCTTTATATCTCAGAAGGATTGATAATGCCATGATTATGATCTCTTAAAACAAATTCCTTATTTTGTCAGTTGCATTTTACATTAACCTGCTTGTCTTTAGAATGATTTGTCAATGGACTGTAACACTAAAACAGGGGACATGCATTTGTTTTATAGTCTTGTGACAGATTCTAGTTTATATCTGCGTCTGTATTTCACTTTGCATCTTCATCCTCCTCTGTCTCTTTATGACCAGCTCTCCCACCTTCTTCTTTCTGAGGTATCTGCACATGGACGAGACGGCATACTCTGCCAAAAGTTGCAAAACCCAACGGCTTTCCCCAACCCCCCCAGCTGGATCAGACTTCTCTGTTGACATCCGTCGCTACAGGATACTATTTCACTGAGCTAACAGATTTCAGATGGGGAGCTGTTATTAAGTGGTCTGGGATGGAGACCTGCTCCTGTTTACTGATGCCGCAGGTATTTACATCCCTTAAATGCAAAGCCAAAACACTGGAACTGCTAGGGGCCGAGTATCTCAGTGTGGTTATTATGTTCTTTGAAACACATTCAACTGTCCGTGACTGCTTAAGTGTCCTTGAGCAAGACACAATATCTAGATCGTGTCCAGAAGCTAACCCTAACCCCTGACCTCTCCTGGTGTGTCTGTCTGCAAATACATTCAGCTTGTTTGGTGTTGATCCCTGGACTGGAAGAAGAGTTTTCCATGTGCTCATATTTTAATGCCAGCAGGAAATATCCAAGATTCAAGGCAAATTTATGGTTTCTGTGACTGCACAGTGTTTGTGGTGTTCTCAGTTATCTCCACAGAGGAACAGTGTTTTATGGTAAATGCAGTACTGGTGTAATCTTTGTGGGGATTACAGAATGTTCTTTATAATCATAAACAAACCAAGATAGTAAACCATCATCTCCGAGATGACAGTGATCCTCAAAATGGGGCCAGGGTTCTGTGGCACTCTGCCAGGGGGGTCAATAAAAAAGTAAAAAAATATTTTTTATTATTATTATTTTTTTTTTAACAAAATGTTTCATTGCTCAACAAATACATTTTTTTTTTTACATCTAAAATAGTTTGTAGCTCCAATTCTTAATTATTATTTCAGATTTGTCAATTTAAATTAAAATGGATCTTTGTTAAATGGCTTCATAGTTCAACAAATAATATTTTAGTTGTTTAAAATTGTAAATAGATCATGTCCTAATCCACCAAAAACTGTATTATTTTATCATGTTTTAAAGCATCTGTGTTGTTTACCTGTTTCTTGCGTTCAATTGAATTTATGTCAGTTGTATTGCTTTATTGATATTATGTATTAAAATATTTGCACCATCTCGACACATAACAGCGTGTTCTCTATCTTGAAAAGGAAGAATACAGTGTAAACTGATTGAATGAAACAAAGACAGCAGATACATGCTTACTTAAATACAAGGTTCACAAAAGCAAAGCAACAACCTCACAGAGGAAGGAGACTCTCTCTGTCCTCATCCTGTCCACCACACTGACATTTGTCATTTTATGATTCAGTAATGAGAGTGTCTGGCGTGAGGTGGGAGCTCCATGATCACAGATGTACATAGGGAGATCCCAGCCAAGCCACAGGCCCCTGTCTGAGTCCTGACCCGCTGTGATCCGTGTGGCTCGGTGGCTTTTCAATGCGTGTTTTCTAAACCTCAGAATGCGAGCCACATAAACTGAGCCTCTGAACTGCTGTGTCAGGAGAAACTATAAGAAATACATGACGTACGATGAACTGAAGTAATAGAACTTTAATGAATAGACTCAAACTTGTTTGGAGAAGGAAGCCCTGTGGCTTTACTCTGCTTTATTTGATTGTATACTTCACTGAAGTCCATTTTGCTACTGATGCCAGGTAACTGACTTTCATACAAAGTTAACATATTGTGCCCATTTTATACATGGCTTGGAATAGTAAAAGATTATAGGAATCTTTACAGTAGAAAATCTGTGTTACCCATTTCTGAAATTTGGGCAAATTTGACCCGGAACCCATTAAAAAAAAAATCAAAAGTCTCCCATCTAAATGAGTGCGTGTATCAGATCCCAGACACAAAAGAAACCCAATTTGTTTAGATAATTTAGCTGCAGTTTTTCAGCAGACACATTCTTTCTCAGTGACTGTGGATATTATGACGGAGCGACTGAAAGCAGACCAGATCCTCTGGCTCACACACGCACATATAAAAGCCAGCGCGCTGCGGTAATGAATGGGCTGAATTCTTACAGATTCATCTTGCTGTGCTTATCATATTTAAATAGTATTCCCAATGGTTTTACAAAGAGCTAAAATCAAAGTGTTAATACTGTGACCCCATTGCCACTGTCATATGTAACCACTTAGATCCAATTATTTGCTGAACTGCAAGCAATCTTGGACAATAGTGTCTATAGTGAGTTTCATAATATGAGTTGCTAAAAAAAAACCCTGATCACAACCAGGAATCTAAAGGCTCTTATGTTCAGCCAATGGGACAGAGATAAAAGAGATGTAAGAGGAAACAGAGGGTGCTAAGGTAAGCCAGAGGACTTCCACTCAACTGCAAAGGTATTCCTCTTCTATTGTGAAGGTGCAATGGTATTCTCTGAGATCCATTTCTGTGCTTCCATTGTAACTTCCATGCTTTATATTTAACTGGTGCTTAAGCCAACTGTTATCTGCTTTATCACTTTAAGTTTCCAACTGTGTGCTGCTACTGGATATATAAAAATACTGGACATAGGCAGTTAACCATTGGCATCATCTTTTTTTTTTTTTTTTTTAACTATAAATGACCATATTTGGACAAGAGGGCAAAGCTTGGGAGTGTGCTAACTTACCAGCTAGCTCTAGCTAGATTGGATATTTTCAAGGTATTTTTTAAGTGAATACAATTTCACGAAGGAAAAACTGACCTGAAAGGATCTTAAAAGATAAAATATGAAAACACACCGTGGTAGCAACTTATTAATCACAAGATCGACACGCCCTTAAGCATACTCTGCTGTATCGTCTATTTCACTTCAAATGGGCCATAATTTAATAAATGAAGACAGCAGACATGAAATAAAGGATTGAGACCATGAATTCATTAGGGACATTTTTGCTGAAGTAATATATCCAGTGACAAATTGGGTCATTTTCTCATTCACTTTTATACAATTTGGACTTGTTTTTTCTGTCAGTAGAGTCGCCCCCTGATGGCCAAAAAAAAAAGCATGCAGGTTTTAGGCAATTCTGCATTGGCTTTTTTCAGACCTGGAGGTTGCCATTTGGTACATTTTTTTAAAACACCAATTTTGGCTACCACAACTACTTTGTTAGGGTTAGGACAACAGAACTGTCTGGCGTTATAAGACAATTATAAAAAAGCTTAAATTTCCAGTAGATTACTTTTTGTAGAAAATCATATGCAGCAGCCTTAACCTCTACTACAACCAGATCAACATAGATATCAACATTTGCTACTAAATGAGCACACCCCTTTAAGTACTTAGGGAGGTCTGCAATATCTGATAATGGGCAAGAAGCGCCATAACTGCTATAATTGCACAGTAAAAGTAATGGATTTTGATCCTAATGAGAAGAAATTGAATCAAATCTATTGCTGATCCCAAAAGTGTAGTTGTTAATCCATAGCTTAGGCGGTCAATGACTCTTAAAGGCCAATCCTAGAGTGCAGCCACCTATTCATTTTTCCTATGACTATAAAACTTCTCCAGCAGGCCCAAACTTTCACTTATACTTCACTGTGACAAGAGCTGCCAGGAAAACACGATCACTAATATGAGAATGCAAGCAATGACAACAAGAGTAAAAAACCACATCCTCTTTGCAGTCATAAATAATAAAAAAGCCATCACCCTTCTTCTTGCACCCGTCAATATCACTACGTCTAGAAGGAGACTATGTTCTTGGCATTGCACTTAACCACAAGACGGCCTTTCTTTCTGTGCACTATTAGCTTGAGCTTGACCTGCTTCAGACAGGCCAAAGGATCAGAGGTGGAGTGTTGTGAAAGCACCGGCTGTCACTGGCTCTTACAGCACTTCCACATCTCACTGATTCTACTAACTGAAAGACACACACACACAAATACATACCATCTAAACATACAGGAGCAGCTCTGCTTTAGTGGGTCCCATTAGACACTTCAACCTCCACTTTAATGAACACCCCCTCCCACCTAAATCCTCCCTCTCTTCTGCCCCCCCTCCCATCCCAGAGCCAGCCTTGCGGCACACTCCAATGTTAGCGACTCAGCATGTTTTGAGCGTGGTGCGGACGCGCTCTCAATCATCATTAGGGGTTTTGCGGAGTCCTGGGGTCTGGGCAACCTGCCAGGATGTGTAAAAGTTTCCATGAGGAAAGCCTTCAGTTGCCTTCAGAAGCATTGTGGTGGACGGAGATCCTCAGGAAGGTTAGAATGCCTTTTTTTTTTTTTTTTGGTAGCCGGAGGGTGGGGAAGGAGGAAAGGAGCACCGACAACAATTCTGTTTTCATTTTGGGAAAACAAGCCTAGTAGAGTTTCAAATGCACCAACCTTGAATTGAGGAGGAAACAATCACAAGGAAAACTACCCTGGCAATCAGAGCACATATGTCAAATGTCAGAAATCCACAGAGGCTGCGTTGCACTCTGTGTTTTTCTTATTTTGGGGAATAAGGGCCCTCTGTTTCCCTGAGAGGCAGCTGGTAGAAATCTGTCTCTCTGATTAGCACTAGTTCATTTGCTGTGTGCTGCATTCAGCTGCACTTCATGATATCACCCATCACAGCAGTGGCTAATGAGACAGGACACACGGCAGCAGCCTCACAGGACCAAACTCTGAGCCCTGCCAGAACACAACTTCTGCTCCAAACACACACGCTCACATCCACAGCAAAATACCTATAAACACCAGGAATAGAGGTCTGAGGGAAAGGCAACAAGTGTGTGGGTGATTTTCCAAAATTGTTCGTGTGAAAAAAACCAGGCCTGAGATCAAAAGTATACGTGTGTGTGTGTGTGTGTGTGTGTGTGTGTGTGTGTGTGTGTGTGTGTGATTGTTTGAGAGAGGGGGTATGATGTCATCAGAATTGCTCCTTCAGACGTGTGACAAAGCATTCGGTCATTAAGCTTTCTATTTTTGGCCTAATTAGTACGGCTAACACCGCAAACTCGAATGCTTTAGACCTTGTTTTTCATAAATTCTATTGTTACATACAGTGATGTCATTTGACTGGCGTTTGGCTCACTGTCATGCACCTTGTAAAGTACAGATAGTGGGCTGTGAGTAACGAAAAGTCTGAAAACTTTGGTTTTATGTGAGTCCCACCGCGCATTGTTTACGATGGTGAGTCAACAATTCAATAAGGCAACGATGCGTGTTTCATCCTCTGTTTGCTTATATTTCTAAACCAGTGGTTCTCAACTAGGGGGGCTGGGACACACAGGGGTCCTTGAAGGAGCTCCAGGGGATGCCCAGAAATGGTTTATTTTTGGAATTTATTTCACTATAAAAGTGAGCTGAATGTGGATAAGATTAATCAGAGTGACTTTAGTCATAGGTTTCACTCCTCCATCTGCTTGAGGGTGATATTCCTGATCTCAGTGCAGAGGTTTCTTTCCCCATCTCCAATAGTATTCATGGTTATTTGAGTTACTGTTGCCTTTCTATCATCTCCAACCAGTCTGGCTATTCTCCTCTGAACTCTGGCATCAACAAGGCATTTTGGCTCACTATATTTTCAGACCATTCTCTGTAAACCCTTGAGATGGTTGTATGTGAAAACCCCAGTAGATTAGCAGTTTGTATATGTAAATACTCAGACCAGCCCATCTGGCACCAACAACCATGCCATGTTCAAACACTTAAATCACCTTTCTCTACATACCCAAATGCATTAAGTTGCTGCCATGAGATTGACTCATTAGATATTTGTGTAAGTGCAGTTGGACAGGTCTACTAATAAAGTGGCCGGTGAGTGTACATAATTGTGGTTGTAATCATATCTTATAATCGAAATCTTTTCACATGGAAGTCTGGAAGCCAAATTGTATCAAATGACTGTCTGTGACCTTATTTGCATCAATTTAGGGCCCTTTCAAATGAAAAAGGCAAAAGTGAAATGACACATGGGAGCGAAGCAGGTGAGAGTCAACATGCCACTGAGTGAAAATGGCTGCTCTAACAAAGTTCTGACAGCCAACTGGATTCTTTCCCTTAAACCTCACTGCAGACCCCAGAATCAGCACCTCATGTCTCACACTATAGTTAGTGAGTTTCTATCACAGCAGAGGGAAGAGTTTAGCAGATTACAATGGAGACTGTGTATGGCAGTCAGGGGGGTTTACATCTCAGACTCCCTCCATACAAACCAAGCTCCTTGCGGTACAGTAGCTCACCGTTGATAAGTTGAGTGATTTCTCAGGGGCTGCGTAAAATCTGGGCCTGGCCAGAGAGACACATTTCCTCTGGCTGATGAGAGCCGGAGGCCTCAGCGTTTGAGTGTGGGAGGCGCTCCACTCTTGGGGAAGATCAAGTGTGCTCCAGCAGACTCCAAATCACCGGCCCCCCAATTGCTGGGGAGGAACGCTACTCTACATGGCTGGCGTTAAATCACCACCGCTGTGGTGAGGTCATCCGCTTGTCTTGCCTCTCTAATGGAGCGCTCAGCTTGCTAACATACGGTGGTAATGCGTGCGGACGGGGAGCAGGACGCCCTGTGAGCCGCCTTCCGATCTTATTTATTTTAGCTTAGGGCTCATTTGAGGGGTTTGGGAGAGGGCCGGGCCTGGGAGCAGCAGATGCCTACGGAGTATGTTGTTACCACCGCACACTTACAGGGACTCCAGGAGCTCACCACAGATGCTTGCACAGACGTTAGGTGATGCAAAACGGCAGCACATTGAGGCTTTTCAAGGGGCTGCCTCATTGTCCTCGGTCAATCAATACACATTCCTGTGCGTCACTAATGCAACTGTAATCACTGGCTGAATACATTTGGCCACCGGGTTGGAGAGAGATCGAGCCTGCTAAAGTGACAGTGGATGGAGTAGTGGGGAGGAGAAACAAGATTACATGATTTCACCTTAGCACTGCTGTGTAAATGTAGTATATCTCTATACTGTTGGTGTAAAAGGACCCCTTGCCAACCTTATTATAAAATGCAAAATAAAGCTTCAGTTTCACTTTATTCAATTAATCCTGAAATGAAAGCTCCTGCCTGTCCTAACTTTTGAAAACAGTCAGAGGGAATTTCAAATGAGCAGTTTTGTTTCAAATTAGATTTCCAGAGCATTGCTACGAACTCAAGAAAATATGGAGAGAAAAGAAAAAGAGAGGAAAAAAGAAACAGGAAAGAAAAAGTTGGAAATCAGTTTATAGAGCTGATAACAGACAGACATCCCCCTGTCTCTGTATTGTCTGTTTATGAGGTGAGGACTAATGGGACTCATCAGGACTGACAGATATGCTGACAACTGCATTTCAACTCAATTACAGTTCCACAGCAAAACTCCCCTGGTCCCCTCATGCCTATCACCCCTGTACTCCCAGAGCTGTTGATTGAAGTGTGCGTACACACACACACACACACACACACACACACACACACACGCACTGAACAAAAGGTGCACAGGAAGGGTGATATTCCTGATCTCGGTGAAGAGGTTTCTTTCCCCATCTCCAATAGTATTCAGGGGGATTTTAACATTTCACACTGGCAAAATGCCATATGCTCTATGAATATATATCTCTAAAAACAACAAGTGGAGCCTCTGGTAACACAGATAACAGGTTGGTGACCTGAGAGACATAATGTGTGATGGACACAGGAGGCAATAAAGTCGACCATATGGTCCCTTGGGTGTGCCTCGTTTCATTGCCAGAGGGAGACCAGTGACCCCACAGCCTCCCCTGATGACGACAGCCGCATGGTGTCGACCCCACGGGGAAAAGACGGGAAAACAAAGCCTCTGCCTTCCGCCTCCCGACATCCCTCCCAGAAAGATGGGGGAAAAAAATGGCTTGGTTCAGGAAACCCCTACCCATTGTTTTGCTTCCTTCATTAGTCGTTGTGTCAACAGTTTGGTTCGCTACGCGTGTGCCACTGTTTTTGTTCTGCTGCACCCCGGCTGACCTCACCGCTCTGATGTTTTGACAGATTGTTTCAAAATCCCATCAAGGCAATTTACTGTTTGAAAGTAAAGCAGCCACTTGGACAACATAAGCCGGACCACGAAAAGCAAATAAATCTGCCGGGGTCTAAAATTAAACAAATGTGACGTAAATGTGCTGCCAGAATTTCATCAGGAAATACTGAGAGGTGCAGCAGGGTGCGGCTATGTGTGGGCGCTTGCAGATAAGCAAAAGGTGTTAAATAAATGCAATGTGCTACGTAAACAGCCATTTTTGGCATGGACAGAGAAGCTTTCATCTTGAAAAAACAAAATGCCTCCCGTTATTCTAATTGCTATCAAATGGAAACTTGCAGACAACGTATAGCTTGTTTCTCATAACTCACCATCATCTAGGTACATCTGGTCCAGTTCCTGGGGCTCCTGTTTGACGGTGATGGCCATCGAAGGGGGGCTGGCATCCTCAGGTAACAGGCTGGGTGAGCTCCCTCCGGCCTGGGCCGAGCCGGCTGCTGCCTGAGCCTGACTGGGGCTGTAGGCCTGAATGAACGGGCTGTCCGCAGTGCCACCAGGTGTGGAAGGGTGGGACACCGGGGAGGATGAGGGGCTGCTGTTGGCATAGATTGGGTGGTAACCATGGGGGCCTGGGCTGTTGAGGTGGATGGGGCTGCCCTGGGAATGAAGCATCCCTAGGGGAGAGTTGTGGTCTGGCGATGCTGGGTGGGCGAGGGCGGGGTGGCCAGGGGTCTCCTGGATGGGGGGCACCACGGGGCCTGGCGGTGCCGCATGGGTGGGGCTGTTGGAGAGGCACTTGCTGTATGCCACGGGGGACAGGTCATGCAGGGTGGGGCTGGAGCTGGGGGACGACGATGGCATGGCAGCATGGCGAGGCGGGCAGGGAGGGTAACCACCAACCAGGCAGGCATCAGGATCAGCTACAGGCATGATGGGAGTGAGCCTGGGCCGGCTGTAATAGGGCTTTGAATGCATTGGCAGTCTTGCAGTCCCCAGAGAATCATATTCATCATTGGGTTCTGTCTTTATTATCGGCACTGGGGGGAAAAAAAGTAGAAAGAAAGGTGGAGATATTAAAAAACGTGCAGGGAATCCACGTGGCGCAATGAGTGCACGAGTGAGGCTGAGTAAAGCAGTGAGCGGGCACAATTGTGGCCGCGATACCCTCCATAATCCAAACAAACAACCACCAGTGGATCTGGGCTCGGTGTCAACTTGGCTCTAACAGAGAAAACCCTCACGCCTCCCAACCGCCACCCCTCTTTACCACACCATGAAAAAAAGCAAAAGAATAGGGGGGAAAGAAAAATGGATGAGTCATCAGTGTGGAAAGCCACAGCTGGCTCTAATAATGAATAAGACCTATTTTCTTTGGACTCTCCTCCAGCTCTGATATCCAATAAAAGCCTACTTTAAAGCACTGGGCTGCTGCTGCTGTTGCTGCTGCTGCTCAAGGAGCCCAGGACCCCAAGGTTTCCTCCACACTCTAGAAGTAATTGTTTCTCTCAGGACCAAAAGATAGAGGGAGAGTGAAAAAAAGGAGATGATTTGATTTTGATTAGGCCGCCTGAGCTCTTTAAGAGCCTGTAGAGTTGCGCCTGTGGTTTCAGGAGCTTCAGGCCTCAGCTAATGCAGGAGAGTGCAGTGACCCCACTTGATCATACTGCCTCCTCTCTTCTAATTTCTAATCCAGTGCAGACCGTCTGCACTGTTTCCTGATTAGTTCTGATGGACAGGTATCACATGCTTCCTGTGCTGTCAAGAGCAGTTACTGAAAACAACTTTCAATTAATTGAAAATTTCAAAACAGAACTATATGGCATGGGTTGAGAGATGGAGAGGGATCCACATTAACAAGCTCACTGGTGAGTTATTATATTAGTACATATGCAAACACTGTGCCAACACAAAACTAATAGGGCAATGTTAAGATACCCAGATGCATAGCAAAGCTTCTGAGTCACAATGGAGACACTGTTTCTATTTCTACACATTGTTAAAATGCGTTAATGGTTGTGGTAAGCGTTTGATGCCAACCATTAAAGTGTTTTTGGCTAAACTTGCTCCAAGTGACATTTACTCAAAGGCATACATGTCAATAAGAATAAGATGTTTGCGTTTGTACACAAAAGGACCTTGGAGCCGTAGTGAAAGCAAAGGCTGCATATGAAATGCATGAAGCTGTTTTTCAGTGTGTTATTATTTTTGTGGGAGTTGGATTTGAAAAAACATTAATCGCGGCTGTAGCCTCTGGGGTGCTGAGATGTGGTGTAGTGATAACGCAGTAGGGAGCACATTTACGTCAGCCCTGTCTGCTTTCAGAGCCCAGGGACCAGGCCTGGTGTCTTGGGGAGCATCGTAAGGCGAGTCCCATGATGCACGGGCCTCCTCTCTACAGCCTTGGGAATAATGAACAAGTCACATGGTTCACACTACATCCACAGCCACTTCCCTCACTGATTCTGTGTCTCTTCCCTGCCTTCTCTTGAGTCTGAAAAGATGGCACTGTGCCATGAGTGTGATGCCAGAGGTGTTATTATGTGGAAATGTCATAACAAAATTTGATTATTTGTACATTTACGCTTTAATTTCAGAACTGCATTGACCTTTTGTCTTGTGAAATATTTTCCACAGTCCTGTTAAAGGTGATGTATATTTAATTCAGAACAAAAGTCTAGGCCGGCATTGGCTGCACATGGCTCTCACCTTATGTCACAAGCAAACATGAAAGTCACTGGGACGTAATGATGGCGGCTTGGATTGAAACACAGACAGACGCTCAGTACGCCGTTACTCTACTGTATCTGATACAGCAAATATTTGTGTACTGCTAAATTACCATTTTGAATGTCACATACGTAAAATAAAATAGTCAGAACATTCAAGAATCACCATGCTTAATGGATCCTAAAAAAACTGATAATGTAGCCTCCATGTATGCAATTACAACATTTTGAAAAAGTTTTTTTTTTCTATTTTAAATGCTGTGGTTCTGAAGTTCTACTTGAAATCCCAAAGTAAGACGTTTTATCTGAGTACAGCACGCATATTTACCAGTCCTTCTGGTTAGCGATGATTTACACCAAAGAAAAAAGAGGGATTAATGAGGCAAACTGCCTTACGTTGGTGACTGCAGTTTATGCTGAATGTCCTCCTCAAGATTAAACAAATGTGATGTACCAAGTCACAAGATTCTTTGCCTGTAACCAAAACCAACAACTGGAATTTAATTTAGGAAAATAGGGTGAATCAGCAGTATCTCAAAAGGGATGGGATGCTTTTGTCCTTTGCAGTGCCACTTTGTAATCCAGTTAGAGTTTATTTTTAAAGAGGAGTTTGGTTTATTGCAGCTTAAAGTTTTCATTCCCAGTGAGCTAATTTGTCAACATTACTTTACCGTATGCCTTCTGACTATGAGCAAGACTGGCGAAACAGGAAATCAAATCAAGTTGGGCTAATGGACTTTCTTTTAACTTTCATTTTTTCCCCCCAAGATTCTCCCTGCTCTGCTACAGATATAAACAGAGGTCTCCCTCCAGCTCGATCCATCTGTGTGTCTCCTTTCCACTTTGTATGAGAGCTGAGAAAACAGATTCACCAGGCGAGTCCCGACTTCAGCTGGCTTCTATTTCCTCCCAACCTGTGGGTTATGGCCCACAGACAGTTGATGTTCTGCACATGGTTTTCTCTCCATCTCTGGCAGTTTCCCTCTGTCTACTCGTATTAAACTGATCAGGTCTGATCTGGGTATTTTATTGAGCACTTGTTTCCTCTGAAGGGAATGGGAATCGTGACATAGATGTGTATGTGCCTGGATCAGTCTATTTGATCAAGAAAGGGCAAGCAAAAAGGGCTTATGTAGAATTAGAAACTACCCCCCAAAGGAGACCCTCTGTACTCGTAGCCATTGGGCAAGGGGATTATAGGATGCAAAATCTTCCGATTCTCATTTCCGATGTGTGTCGGCTGTGATATGACATTGTCGTGCCACTGGGAAAAAAATCAGGAAAAATCGTGTTGCAGAAATGCTGAACTCGCCAAACAATGTGAATCTGCAGTGACATTTAACATGGAGCAGGTGGTGGTTCATTAGCTCAAAAGGTACCTGGTGCACCATGTCCCACTGTGTAGGCAATCTGGTCACCCAGTATACTGTTGGCCTTAGTGTGCTGTAGGTGAGTCTGAGTAAACCCCAAGCTGTAGACCCGACAGAAACAGTTCAGTCTTTGTCCGATTTTTGGAAAAAAAAAACATGACTGTGCAAATATTTACAAAAAGAGAACAATGTGTGGTTCATTAACTTTTCCTGTATGTGTCATCGAACATGTTTCTGACTTTCCCCCTTCCAGCTCCAACCACAAACCAATGCAGCGGAGGGAGTCGGCACCCGTTTGCGTTAAGAATAGAACTTGATATTACAGAGGAATCTCCAAACGGCCTGTAAAAATAAAGGGGTTCCGAGAAGTTCTTCGCTCAAGCTTTGGTCATTGCCAGGACTTTTTTGCCATTTGTTGTTTAATGTGGTTGGTAAAAACTGTTTCTTATTTGAAGAGCGACACGTCACATCTTTACTCACGAAAGAATGATTGGAAGGGAGCTTGGAAAAGCGGGGCTCATTCCGGGAGCCAGACAAGGACACTTGTACTGTGTGCATCTCGACATCACAGACGAGCAAACCACAAATACTGCCGATGGAATATATTAACAGCATATGTCTTCTCGATCCATTGGCTGCAGGCAAAATCATATTCAATAAGTAAAAGCAAAACCTTGACATAATTAGCCTTACTGTTTGTTATGTATTTAAAGTCATAAATCTTACTGTCTGTCGCCGAATGAGGTCACTCAATGGTGATTGAGCCCATAGCAAACTGATGAAAGCCCTTGCATTTGCAAAATTATGAGCTGGGTGTCTATGGCGACATTCCCAAGACAAATCACAAGTTGCCCCCAGATTTTCCATTAGCCAGCAATGGTTGATGGGCAAGGGAGAGGTAGGCGGAGCTAATGCAACAGACTCAGCTCATTTGTAAAGTGGCTAGTACTGTTTTTTTTCTGGTCTGTTAATTACCGCTTTTTGCAAAAGGTGCCACCAAAGAGCACAAAACAGAGATATTTTGAACTGTAGATTAAATTAATTAGAATCACAACTAGATATTTTGTATTAGACAATAGAAAGCACTATGTCACTCTTTTTGTTGATGTATCGAAAGCTACATGATACAAAATCAACTGTATCTCCCTCCTCCTGCAAAGATGATCAAAAATGTGATTTTATCAAAATCAGAATCAGATGCTTCAACAGTTACCTCTCTGACATACAGCAGTGTGTAAAAAAGTGAATAACGTTAGATTTCAATAGGCTTTCCACAAGGTTCAATCTTTGGACCAATCCTGTTCACTATTTATCTAGATAATATAGTCTTATCTTTGCACATCTGTAATATCCACCTTTTGCACTATTTTACTGTTGGGCTGACTATAAAATCTCCCACTGCAAACCTGCTGCTTTCTTTCTATGCAAGGTGCACTTCTAGATCTCAGACTTGTATTGAATGCATAAAAAGCAAAATGCTTGCTCCAGAGCCAAAGGCATTGACTACAGTACTAAATCTGCACTTTAAATGTAAAGCCATTCAGAGTCGCTTTTTATCAATATTTAGGCATCTAGATTGACAATAAATATACCTTTAAATTAAATATTGATGCACTAATAGAAAAAAGCAGTTTTATATGTAGTCTTGTTTGTAGGCTTATGGAGGCAATCTTTCTCTCAGTGTTGTCTACCATTCAGCCCTTAGATTTATATCTAGAGACATTGATAGCGCTCATCACTGTATTCTTGATTAAAAAGTGGGTCGTCCTTCTTTTTACAATAGAAGACACCATCATTTTGTTTTATTATTCTATTTATCACTTTTGTATGTTTTTTATTAATTATTTTTTTCATTTAATTAGTAAGTATCACTGGTATTATGAATTTTAGTTTAAATTTAACTTTCTGGAAAGCTTAAGGTCAGGCTGTTTTGTTCACTAAAGCCAAACCGAAGGATTGGTTTGCTCATAAAAACATTTGACTTTTGTGCTCTCTGACATACTGTACAGTGTTGATGGCAAAAGGATGTTTGTGACTGACTCAAATCCTGTTGTAACATCACAATGGCAATGTTTCAACAGGTCTGCCACTGAGGTTTATCTTTAGCTGTCAGCTAGTAAGAGTGAGAGCAGCTATGACTGGAGACTGCATCTGATAATATGTTATAATTTCACGTCGGAGACAGGGCGAGTCACGGAGAAGATAAGAATCTGCTTACATATTATTGAAATAATATTGATTTTCCTTTGAGCTGAGAGGAATACAGCATTTTGAAACTAGCTATCATTGTTTCAGCATCAGTATGTGCCCACTGCATTTGCATTAAAGAATAACACATGACCTGAATGGAAAATAAAGGTGGTTTTCACTCGCATCTGTGTCCCAGAGTGTTTGCTTCATCCTTCCGCTGTTTCAAACAAGTCAGGCTATTTAAAGGGTTGGGTTTGCCTTTTTATAGATGAGCAGACACCAGAGTGTGAAAGAAATGTTCTCTCTAAACAACGTCAGTGACCACAACTGTGCTTGAAGTGGGACAGCGGGCCGGAAGAGTCTTTTCATACAAGCGAGCAAAAAAAGTGTTGACAACAGTGTGTGTGTATGTGTGTGTGTGGGTGTTCTCCGCCCCAGCCCACCCCGAGTACCTGGCCACAGTGTTGGTTGTTTCTCTCAGTGTTGACACACACACACACACACACACACACACACACACACACACACACAGACTGAAACCCTCAAAAGCAAACAGCTTCACTAGGATTTCCTCATTCTTTGTTATTGAAACCATGCATGTATTACTGTCATCATTGTCACAGAGGGTCTGTTTACACTCATTATAACCTTTATACAGTTTTCTTTGTAAATGCATTTCAGTCAGTGTGTACTAATTAGTCACAATGTTGGCATCATGAGAAAATATATTTTATTGCATTGATATTTGTATTTATATCTCTAATAATCAGTTTGTCAGTCTTTGAACTGTTGTTTAAATGGACTGCACTTTTTTTTTTACCATCCTTCCTGACAAAAACTGAGCCCGCCACAGCTTCTGATATACGTTTTGTGGATGGAATGCATAGCAAGTGGTGAATGGTGAAATACTATTATTTCTGTACCCATAAGTTGTCTCAGCTGTTATCCAGGACAGTTTTAATGTTACACTTTTCTTTGATTAAAAATACCCATTATTTGTTGTTAGACATCTTGTGTATCTTAATGTGTGTAATCAAAAGTGTGGTATGTCTCAAAATAAAACTCAATAACTTGTGATTCGTGGTCTGTTTGGCTGTAACACTTGTGAGTTAATTATGCTCCTCTGCGAAGACATTGGCCCCGCTTGTGTGGTCCACACTGTACTTGTGGTTTACTTGGCAACAAAAGAGAGAACACAACAAGTCATCTTTTAATTAGAGCTGTGTTTATGCTCAGGGAAATGACTTCGAGATGCATAGTGGAAGCTGATAAGGTACTATATCTCCCTTTCTCTGTCTCCCTCCCTTCTTTGCGGAAGTCCTGTATATGAAATGGATCTGCTATATATGGACACGGTTTGTCAGCCCTACACTGGTCCAGTTACCCACAATGAACTCGTTCATCATATAATCAGACATCTCCAAATAGGGCTTTGCTCTACTTTCTCTCAGAGCCTCGTCCAAAATCCCAATCACTTATCTCCTGTTCCCATAAATACATCTGCTGATAATCTAAATGTCACATCTTATTAACAGCGGTAGACATAAAACACAATACTGCTCACCCAACAGCATTAGACCCATTTGACACTGATCAATGAATACAAGATACCATTGTTTTGATCCAATGGATTTTCACTGGTTATCACCAAAGGGTCTGGGGTCTTATAAATTGAAGGAAACTGGTTGGAATCCCTGAAACAGCTGATTACAATCAAATTTTTATTATACATTCTCTTTGTGTTTACGCCACATATGAACAAAAAATGCACATATGAGGAAAAATTGTTTCCCAGTTTTTATTGATTTGAGGTCAGCCTCTTTTCTCTTCTCTCCTTTGATCTCCATGTTTCGCTTAGGGCGGTTAGCTCACCGCTAACTGCTACTAACTGTTGCTGCAGTCAGTTAGCGTATTGATGTTTACACCGCTAGTACTTGTGGAGATTGGTGTGGCATTGTGCCTGAACCAGAGCTGGCTAAGCAGGCAATGCAACCTGGTGCTTCAGCCCCATTGTAGAGGTGAAGAGACTAAAGATGATGTTTTGAGAAAAATAAGAAGAGAGTGACCAAGCAAGAGGATGCCAGACAAGATTCAATCTTGACTGGCTTTTAGAGAGCTTTGTGAAACAAAACACTGCAAAACTGATGCTAAGCTAGTCTTCTTGCTGTTGGACTAGTGAGTGATATTAGCTGACTTTCTCTGCCTTATGTTGTTGCACCTGCTTGATGGTTGAATGAGTTGTTGTCTGGTTTTTGATCATAAGAAACATAACTAATCATTACAAATGCATGTGTCATGCACCCACATCCTCCTCACTCTTCAGCTGTCAGATTCAGCAGTGACAAAGTATGAGGACAAACATCACTTGGTTGTTGCTAATGGCAGAATTTTTTTTTAGAAAAATCGATAGTTGTCCAAATGGATGATAGTAAGCAAAGGTCTGATGCTAGTATGTCATATAATGGTGATTAGAGAGCTGAGATGTTGTCAAGATAATGTCATAAAAACCAAAGCAGATAAAGCACTCCTCAGCACTGTGTCAGTGCTTTTCTGCCAGAGTTAGAGCTATATGGACAATAGGCAACAAGCCTGAGCTTCTGTGCTTTGATAACGTACTATGAAGCAACATTAACCTCTTCCTTTATACAATGCCTAGCTGTAATACATTTAATCTACACATACAGTAATATTGTAAGGTAACTTTGTACTTAAAAATAGTTAAAAGGCACTGAACTCCTGACTGCTGATCAACAGCCAACAGGAACGGACTATGGCACTTTAAATGGGAAGCATTGATTGGTTTAAAGAAGAGCAAGCATAGTCATAGCTTAGTCAACCTTCTCTGAATACATAAAGATAAAAAAAATTGTATACCAGCCAGATGGTTGAAAGTCATACCAAAGCTGATATCTCACCTGCGTCCATTGTGAAAAGTCAATAGCTCACAATGTAATTTTGAAGCTGAACTCTTCTCTAAACTCTCAGCAATACATTCTTCAAATTCCAATGTGAAAGCCATCTATAAACACTGAGGCCAGGGACATATGATAAACACAGAGAGAGGTATTCCAGGGTTTTCAGGTTGCTACATGAATGACAGGGCAGAGCACTAGTTGCATATGTGTGTAGATGTGTATTTGTGTGTTGGTGAACCAGGGGGGGCATTGTGTGAGGTGGGGTGTGAAAGTCAGGTCGCCAGGGGATTGACTTCTCTTCATCAACAGCGCTCGGAGGCTCTGTCACTCAGCAGGTACACCTCATCGCTGGGGAACGTGGTCTCACTACAGAATAAACACACCTCACATCTTGTGCTCTCACTCACAGGCAACAGCCAAGCAGTGCCAGACATAACATAAAAAAACGGCCAAAAACTGGCTGCAAATTTCAAATGGCATGTTGACGGCTGCGGTAAACTACAGTGGACGGATGTCAAGACCTGGAGAAATATTCTACTTGAGCTTGCGAAAAGCATACATGTCTTTCAGTGTCACTTGCGATAAAAAAAGGTGGGAAATATTTATGATGATTACCGTTAGGAGGCAGGTAGGTGAAGCGCTGGTACTGGCTCCTCTTCCTCTTGCCGTTGCAGACGTAGAAGTTAACGTGCACCGGGCTGGATATTCTCTGGTTCCTGTACGGCGGGATCTCCACAACAACAGTGCTCTGAAATACAAATAAGGTACAATAAAATATTTCATCTTTATCAGATATTAAGGCTGCTTATATCATCAAAAAGAATAGTGCATTAGCTGAATTTACTCGTCTGATGTCATGGCACTCTTACAGCAAATGCAAGTTTGTAGTACAACTCACAACCAGCAGCATATTAATCAACAGCTATGTTTATTTAACAGCTGGCCTATATTTAGGATATTGTTTCCAAGAGAGTGGTCTGGGAACTGGTCTAAATGAGCTTGTCTGGACTGTGTAGACGCAGTAGTTGAGCCCATGAGGTTGGTCCAGTGCCCGTGTTCGTCTCTGAGGAAAACCCCAGGGCTGCAGCTTTGTCCCTGTACAGCACGAGAGGAGAGAGGTAGCCGGCTTATTTGTTTGCAAAGCCATGCCTCCCTGTGGAGAGTCTCGCCTGTCCCCCTCCCCCCTCCCCCCTCAGGCCAGACCTCGGCAAGTCTGGACGGATGTGAACTTTCGACTGCTTTCTTTTTGACAAGGGAACATAGAGGGAATTTGTCTCAGTGTGTCTAATTTCTGGGATGGCTGTCTTGTCTTTTGTGGGGGTCTAAACCACCAGACTGCATAAAAATAATGGACGTAGCCACCATGACGTCACCTATTTGTTTGGTTTCCTTTTCACCTTCACCATCTTGTTTTTACAAGATGTTCTTTTTTTTACAACCAACGTATGCACAGGATGGATCGGGAAGTTTCTGGCCACTTGTACTTTCGGTGACCACCAGGATCATATAGACCACAATTTCCATGTCATAAATTAGGTGAAATTTTCTATTTTGCTAAACAAAGCACACTGAGCACACACTTAACATCTACACATTATTTATTACAAAAAACATTCTACTCATGATTTTGGGTTCTGCACTTATGGTAATACAGTAGGACGGGAGGATAGGGAGAATGAGCAATGCATAGGAGATTGGTGCTGCCAGTCATAAACACAGCCTCTGATTAGTCAACAGACCTAACAAGAAAGATACTCTATATGGGATCATAATTTTCCAACTGAAGATCATGATGTTTGGGAAAACACTTTAAACTAGAAAAATCTGAAGAAGAAGAATTTTCCTATTGACTTTCATATAATCAGGCTTGCAACCAATGGAGTCATGGTTTCAAGTTCGAGAGTCTCAATGAGAAAATGAGAAATATTCCAGGTTTAGGGCACTTCTGTATTGGCTGGTTGCTGCTTGGTTTAAACAGGTCAGAATAGGACACTTTGACAGGAAGCAGGTTTTTGTTGGTCATCACTGTGGATGGGGGGAGCCATGGGGTAGGTGGGTGGGGGGGTTGGAGGTGAGGGGCCTGAATCCTCCGCCCCAGTCTGCCCTCCAGATGACGACAAAAAAAACATGCAGGTGGCTGATTGAGTGTGTTAAATGTGTGTGTGTGTGTGTGTGTGTGCACATGGCTTTCCCCTCTCTATTCTAACCAATGAAAGTTAGCACGCTCTGGATGGCAATAAAAACACAGTCCGACAGGCAGTCTGGAGCACTTTAGGGTAGTCTGGTGACATAAGAGCAAGGCCAGGGCTCTCTTTCTGTCTCTCCCTACTTGTTTGTTAGATCTACAAATAAACACACTGTAGTATTTGTCTTTCATCGACCTCGCCTCCCCACACTGCTGCCCCCGGCCGAGCCTTGCACGCCCGCTAATTTTCCAGCATCTGGGACTCCAGCCATAGCAAATCAGCCAGCCCTACAGGCCAATTAGACATCAGAGTCCATATTTACCCTCCTGATGCAACCGAGTCATTTACCTGAGTCAAATAGAAGCAACAACAAGGAGAAAAACACCCTCAAGTTGCAGCATTTAGATGCATGTGTTTTATTTTAGACCCTGTGCAAGTGTGAATTGCCTCAGTTAGTTTACACAAAAAAGGGGGAAGCGGGGAGGGGGATGAGACGCCGCTGATGAAAGGCATCAGCAATTCAAAACATACTGTCATCAGACACAAGCAAACAGGTTTTCGCAGATCCTGTGCTCGACTTTCCTCATTGAAAGCAGACCTAACGAACCTCAGTGAAGTCTTAATTAACTCCAGAGCCCCAGCAGCTTTCTGTGACACGTAGAACAACATTTGCTTCATTCCCTCTCCTGACGATTCCTTTTTATATTAACACAATCAAAATGTGTGGCTGGGCGTCAGTAAAAATGAGTGTGCTGGTTTATTTTCTCATTACGGCTCTCATGAAAAGCAGCAGGTAAGAGCAGGGGTGTAATCCACTCTTGGCTGCATGATCCCAGCACAGACGAGGTGTTTAAGTCCAATTCATCACACCACAACACTCTGCTGTGAACTAAACGTCTGGCTATGCTGGAAGGACTGTGGCGTGAGTGTGTGTGTGTGTGTGTGTGTGTTTATGCTTCTATTTTGTAATCCGTGTGTGTGTGTTTTTCTGCATATTAGGGGCAAAAACAATATGACAGGCAGTGTTTACTCCGTTAGGGCACAGAGATTTTGTGAAAATTCCATTCAGGATTGCATGGGCTAATCATCATTGTCTATGTTGCAACTTGTAATGCCTTAGCAAAGGTTACATCATTACAGGGGACAGATGAGGAGGAGACAGAGAGGAGAGGAGAAAGTGTCAAGGGAGGGTGGGACTGAAGACAGCGGGAGCATATTCAATGAGTCACATCAGTGGGGTGCACTTACATTTTTGACGGAGTCCTTGTCAACTTTGGCTTCTGTCTCCCACAGATGATGCCCATCTGTTGGCAAAAGAAGAAATACAATATTTAATATATGATAGAAACAAGATGGATTTTCGGTGTCGGGTGGCTATACTCTATAGATGTTTTGTGTATCAGTAAAGAGGAAGATGTGTGTGCTTGGGGAGTGGGTTAGGATTTTAGGGCTTTAATCATCCTGTTCAGTGTAGCGCTGAAACAATTAGTTGATTAAACAACTTTTCAAAGTGTTTGATTGACAATGTAATCCATTGCATTTATTATGTGTGATAATGTTGAATGTTATTCTATGTAATTGTTTAAGAGCACGCTTTTGAGTACCTTTGTATAGTTATATTGGTGCACAATCCACATAATAACGGTCTATTTTTGTTCTATCTTAAAAAGTCACTATACCGGTAATCTGCAAATTTCCCTCTCTAAAATCAGCATTAGCATTGGTCTCAGAAATCCAAAATCGGTCAGGCTTTAAAAACCGCAAAACAATACAAAGAGAAGATTTAGTCATTTTATGATTTGGACAACTTCATACAAAAAATCATGAAGTTTATCTCTGTTTAATCTTCAACTGGGACTGGCCACTCTCTTATTCTGTCTTTCTCCGTTAAATTCTTCACTATTTTAATCACTTCATTAAATCCTTGATTAGATACTTTATTTCTTCTCCTCCCTTATTTCTATTCTTAACTCTGCTCTGAGAAATAAAGAAAAAAAAAACAGCAGCTTTTTTTATTCTCTCTTTCTTCTCATCTCCATCTTGTTGTGGTAAGGAGGTTTCCCTTGCTGCCATGCAATAAAAAGGCCTGAGTTACTGCAGCTGTTGGGAGCCTGCAGAAGCTCAGCTCACATTCTTTGGGTTTTCTCTGTGATTTCATGCCACACCTTAGCGAACAGACTCTATGTGCTCTGCTAGGGCAATCAGCACCGACCACAGTGCAGCCAACCCCCCCCTCCCCCCATTTTTTTTTTTTCAGAAGCGATGATTCATTAAGGCTGTCAGAAATAGAAGTGACACAGAACAGTCTTTGTGTCACTGGCACACCATGTGAGCCAATAGCATGGGCACTGTGGCACTGCTACTGTATGTTAGCTGGGGTGAGCAGCAGCTGTGCCTTTATGGACAGAAACTCTGGGACAGGAAGCCATCAGATAAGATAATCAGAGCCAGTTTCCAAATAACTGATAGCAGAAGTCCAGCAGCTCTGGAAGATGTAAAACTCTCGTCTTTTTCCAAAGCTTTATGTTTTTCACATCATGCAGCAAGTGAAAGAATAAAGGATCTCAGTCACGGTTGGCTTATTATTGGTGATCTGTGGTAGTGGGGGCGGTGGTCAGCTTTATTATTCAGAGCGAACATCAGTAGATATCTCTTTCCAAAACGGCCATATTAAAACCGAGGGAAAGAGAAAAACAGACGGTGGACAGATCAGATAAGGCTTTTCTATTTGAACTGGGGGAAATAAGAGTTGCATATGGAGAAATGTGACTCGCTGTAATGGAGATGATGACCGGGGGAATAGAAGCAGGGCCCTATAGGACTGCCGTGGGGCGCAGCAAAGATATTCTGAATGTGGCAGGTTGATTGAGACACACAGTGCTGTGAAGTGTCTCGGAGAATGGAAGGGCAATTAGAGTGAGCAGAGACAGGGAGAAGGTCAGAGAAAGGGAGAGAGACAGAGACAAACAGAGATGAGCGTTCCTCATGTTACGTCTAGGGGAACCAAGAGGGAATCTCACCCGCCTCCGCTCTGGGAGACACTCCAAGAGGGAAACCTTAGACTACGACGTCAACCCCAACCTCCACTAGTAAACATGTTTTTCAAACTTTTCTTCTTCTTTTTCTCCCTCTATCTTTCTCAGTCTCTCACATTTTACACCTCTCTGTCACAACTTTACCTCATCAGAATTAAAGAATTGGGATGGGGCCACATGTGGCATACCTATGCGAGTAAGAGAGCGCTGTACGACTGATAACCACAGAACTTTCCGTTCACTCCTTCTTCCCTGCAACATCTGCAAAATGCTTCTGTTCCCGACAACACCTCCTCCTTCACGCAGCCTCCGCCCACGCGTAATGCACACACACTCACACACACAGATGCAGGCGCATGCACGCACGCAGCCACAGTATCCTCTACCTTTTGTTCATGGCCTTCAACTTGAATGATAAGAGGGGGAAGCACGGAACAATAGGTGGTATAGGAGCTGGGTCTGGAGAAGTCTTGCTATAATCCAGTCACGTTTAAATGAATGGAAGCCCACGGACAAATAGAAACACTATTTCTCTACATGACTCACTTGTGCAAATGATATCCACAAAGACTAACACCAACACAGACAACCAGGACAACACGCTCATTCATCAGTCAAGCAGACCACATGTAGGGTGAGGCTTCTTGGAGTCTATTCTTGACAACAAATACTGTAATGTTGTGTAAATGGTGATAACGCAGCAACAGTGTTGTTGTTGTATCACAAACAAATACTCTCATTTGTCATATTTTTGTGCAGTCAAGTTTGGAGAGTGACAAAGATGTAAAGACCTCCATCTGTTCAACAAAAGGCAAAGTACCACTGCAGACACCAAATATATATAAATAAGCCACACAAAGCTGAGTAATGGCATCTTTGTCCTCATAATGACCCTGCAGGTTTTAGCTTCCTAGAGGTGATTTTTTTTCGCATTCTTAAAAATTTTGTGTAGTGAACAACAACCTCCACTGACCAAAGAGAAAATTTTTGAGAATGGAAAATATGATTCACGTGTCTAATTGCAGAGGTTGTCTTGTGAAACAACCCAGACATATTTTGCAGCTAGGTCTCTTTTCCAGCGAGAATTTTCAGAAGTGTTTTTCACTCTTTCCTGTTTACATACGTCACATTTATTTTCCGTTTTAGTGCCGTTCTGCTGCTGCTGCTGCTGCTACTGAAAATGCTTCAGTAATTTTACACATATTTCCACAGCAATTACCTTGTTGTCCACTGAGGAGCACAGCCAAAAGGCCAAAGGGGTTCCCCCATGACTGATTCCAGAGGTGCAGCTGCTTTCTACTCTGTAGTACCTGACCTTGCCAATCTCAGGAGTGGTGAAACTGGAGAAAAATGGGTCTGCTTCAGATTGAGAGGCTTTTGTATAAATTATGACTTGACAGTAGATTCCTGATGGGTTTATAGTCAGGAAGTGAGTTATTCTTGGTGTAAAACAGGGAACGCGTGAGCTGACTTGACCTGTGGGTGCAGGCTGAGGAGAAGGACGGCCAGTAGAGACGGATTTGATCCTTTTATCAAGACTCCAGATGTGTGGCATTGAAAATGATCTAAAGACTGAGAGGGATGGCGGGAAGGTCATCCAGATTTTTACATTTGTATAAAATGTGTGCTCATATGGAATACATCCATGTTGGTTGCTCTCCATGGTGTATCGCGCAGTATATCAAAGCAAAGGGAAGATTACTGCAGGACCCTGACTTAAAATCCCTCAGACTGAATATATGTTGAAGAGGAGTGCAGAGAGGTGCCGTTTTAGTTTTGTCCTGGATCTTTTAACCATGAAAAGCACGACTTTCAACCTTCTGACGGTTCTTGAGCAGATCATGTGGACTAACCAGATCCTCTGTGCAAATGGTAAGCCATGATTCATTTGGCTGAGACAAAGTTTTATTTTATTTAGTTTTAGTTTATTTGGTTGAGACCAAAAATAGTAGTAAAACAGTGAGTAAGTTGTGATAAAAATGCCCTGAAACTGCTTTTGCAGACAAGCAGGACCAAACATCCCATGCATTGAGCAATGTTCCAACAAGATATATCATTCTTCTTCTTCCAATTCCAAACGATCTCTCTCTAATTTAAACCACCTATCTTACTACATGTTCAGACTAGAAGGGCAGACCTCCATCAAGGCCATGCCCTGTCTCGCTGAACAAAAGTGAAGTTCATGTATTTGCCCTATGATTTGGATATGTTTCACAATTCTATGGTCTCTTCCTTGGTCCATACTACCATTTACCCAATAAGATACATGAAAATCGGGCACATAGTTTTTCTTGTAACCCTGCCAACAAATAAAAAAAACTAACAAACAGAAGGACTTAGTGGAGGACAATCTAGACATATTTCTGTTATAATACAGGTACAATTTATAGATGTGTCCAAAGCGGAGTGCACTGGCCTGCTGCTGATACAACTTTACATAACAAAAGAAATACATTTGATTGAGGCAAAGGCTTTGAAGGTAAGTGGCAAACTTTCAGTTCTATTTTACATAAGCTTCACACTATAATAGGACACTATAAGTTTGACTTTGTATCCCCACAATGAAGATCTGTATAATACGGCTTGCCTCAGCTTGCCAAATGAATCTCATTAAAGGGGGCAGAGATGTCTACCGCTCCAATACTGTATGTCGCGGTTGGCTCCATTGGGTGTACTGACCCATTAATTTCCCGTCGGTACAACCTTAGACCTGCAAGAGTTAATGCATGATTCATGGGGGATGGCAAAGGAGCATGGGAGGTTAAGCCCCTACAGCTCTGTTATAGGGCTCCACCTAGAACTACAATTATTATAAATAATCATTGATTTTGGTGCAGTACACCATCCTAATTAGACGGGATACTGTAACGCACACTTCTCTAATCTTTAGCCTGAAGCAGGGGTGGAGGCGGACCTTGGACTGCCATAGTGGCAAAATATGAGCCAAGATTATGCAGGTTTTACTAGCCTGAAGCCAAAAGGGCAGTCTAGACATACCGCTAGAAGTACAATACATCGACCGATTTGTCTGGTGTTTAGACTTGCCCAAGGTAGAAGTGTTCGATGAAGTATAAACAGTCCTATGAATGAACTCTTAACAGTACAGATCACAGTCTGTAAGGCCTGCGTTCCTCGAGTTATGAAGGTATGAGAATCCAAATATTCCAGCCTGTTGCCGAGGAGTTTTCACATGACAAGGGAAATAACCTCGGGGTATTGTTGTGGACTCTGCTGTCCTAATGTTACAGATTATACTGAAGCTGAGCGTTCTCTTAGTCTTGGCTGTGAGCTCGACCGGCCTGAAGCCGAGGTGGAGGAGACCAGACTTTTCCCTGCTGCAGCCCAGGCGTGTGTGGTGCTGCCGAGCTCCAGGCAACGCTCCAATCCGACCAGATGTAAAAACTATCCGGCTCACCAGGGAATTCCCTTACCTCCCCTCTGAGTCAGAGTGTAGGCTTTCCCCAGCTCTCTCTCTCCCTCTGTTTGTCTGTCTGTCTGTCTGTCTGTCTGTCTGTCTCTATTTTCCCTGCCTCTAGCACTCATTCCATCCATGGAAAGGAGGGCAAGCCAGAACGCACACTGCAATAGGTGCGCCAGGTATGTCCTCCAAATCCTGCGCCAAAAGAGTGGTTTGGGCAAACCGAATCACTGACACAACCTCAACACATACATATAATAACAATCTAGCAAAGCTATGCAAAAGAAGATGGAAAGTTTCATAAATGCCCACATTGCGGCTATGTGAGGGGTACAACTCTCCACTGCAGACAAAAAAAATGATAAGACCTATTAAAAATACATGTCAACAATAATTACCACTGAGAAGAATGTTTACATTAGAACAGGGAAAAAAAGTGGACTTCTGGTTGTGGTTTTCGAGTCTATCATTATCTAGCTGTATGTGTGGTCTGTGATGAACTAAAAAACTAGGAAAAGTAGTTATAATAATCGAGCCATTGAAGGCATAAATAAAGTGGATCCATAAAAGTCACATAAATACTTAAAAGCTTTTGTTGGGAGAGAAGTTGACCCTACACTTCATTCTTTATTCATTCACTAAACAAGAGTCGGGAAAATATATGATCACTTTTATCCTCCGATGTCTCAGTACACAAGGTCACAAGCAGGATTTCTAAGGAAGCCCTGTCTTCTTCTTCCTCTCCTCTTCCTCCCGTCTTTCTCTTCCCTCTCTCTACCCTCTTAGGGTCTCGTCTTTTCCGTTTCACCCCTCTACAGGGAATCCCTCGCGGATGACTCACTGAAAACACTTCCTACTGAACAACGCAAACAGGCCCGCGGGCTAACAGCGATAGTGTGCACACACGTACACAACAACAAACACACACACAGTGCAGTGGATACACACGGTTTGCATCAGTTATCCTGTGGGTGACGAAGTGGAGCAGTGGGGATGGACGTGGCATTTGAAAAGAAGAAGTAATTATTTTTTGAGGCGCATTAAGGTCTCCCGCAGTGGCAACAGCTATGAGCTCTGCTCATTTGATACTGAGGACATCTCAGGGGGTAACAGACAGACAATCAAAACAACAGAGTGCAGGAGAGGAGGCAGACAAAGGAAAAATATTATTTAACAGGACAACATCTTAAAATAATACACATCTAGAGATTTTTACAAGGGCTTCCCAAATATACTTCCTAAAAAGAGATATCACCATATCTGCCTTTCAAAGATCATTTGTACTGGTGCAACATTAACTTTTAAACTTTTTATTCACTTAAAAAAAATGTAAATTCAATCCCAGATTAAAAAAAAACGCACATATCTATTTTTCTTTTACCTGTAGTGCTTTTTTATCACTCAATATTGTTTTGGTGTGAGTTGCCTAGTTTTTGAAAGATATTGGCTGTAGAGATGTCTGCCTTTTCTTGAATATAATGCCACGATATGGCATTTCCCTTGCAGGCCTCTATGTGACAAAAATTACATTTGACTCAACAGTAATTTCTCTTTCCAGAAGTCTTGACCCAGTTACTCAAGATACTCCACAGATCTTGTTGTTAGCAGTTGTATTTTATTTCTAGTATAAATCCTGTTTATAACTGCTCAAAGCAAGGTCAGTTTGTTATCTTGAGTAACCGGTTCTGTAGTTTTTGGCGCTTTAAGCTCCATGAGCTCCAGGTGCCATAACATGCCATTATATCTGAGAGAAAGCAGACAACTCTACAGCTAATATCTCCAAAACTGGGAAAGCCACAGTGAAAAGACTCCGATTCCAGGGTGAACTGTCCCTTTAAGATTAAACCCTTGGCCCAGGTCCCTAAAACAAGTGTAAACGATTTGTCAAGGACTGATTGATGTTAATGGTGTCTCTGTTCTCATCAGTTAACATGACATTACTAATGGGACATTCTCTCAATTGTTGATGTCATCCATTATTTAAGATTTCAATAATGAATTCATATCTGCTCTTGTTGTTTTCGAAGCAGACAGTTCAAAAACAGACATCTGGTATATTTGTGCTAAAAGCAGCTCCATCCAGAAGTGTGTGAGCGCAAATGGAAACAGTTAAACAAATACATGCATTTATGATTTATAGCTGTCTCATTTGGGCTAATAGGCCTTTGTTCTGTGTGTGATTTCCCTCTGACTCAACGTGGATGATTTTAACTGTGCGTAATTATTCACACAAGTTGGATAGGGACACTGAAAAACCGTCTGTTGCTTTTTAGCATTTGTGGAATTTTCTGGAAGGTGTTTATTGGAGTCAATTTTGGAAAATGAGCAGCCGTCCTGACCTTTGATGGCAGGAACAGTAATGGCTGTCACCACTGTGGCGAAAGCCGTGATTGGTGTTGTGCTGTACAAAGAGCTCGGCTGTGCGTGCGCACGTGTGTGTCCCACTGTGTGTATAAGCACATGTCTGTGAGTAGTAATTATTGCGGTGCAATGCTCTGTATTTCATGGGTGCATTTAGTCATGAACTTTTCCAGAGGAAAATAAAACCAAAGTTATAGAATAAATCTGTAATATAATTATAATTTTATTGGTTTCTTTTTTTCCTTGTTCCAGTTCGGCCCTTCTAAATCAACAATCAGAGAAATTCAAAGTCTGAGAACCTTCATGAAACAGCAGGATTCTCTGATTAAAATGCCAAAAGACGATACTTTGCAGTATATTTGGGCCATAAGTACTTTTCCACACTCATACTTTCTCATAGATAGTCGCCATTAGTGAGTGATGTGTGTGTTCCTGTGTGTGCATATGTGTAGAGTGTGTCTGTAATGGGCTTTTTGACTTAGGAGACCCTGGAAGTGGTGGGTCATTAAAGTTTACATAAAAGCAGACTAAGTAGTAGACAGACAACCTCTCCTTCGATCTCTCTCTCTCTCCTTCTCAACACCACAGAGACGGAAAACAAACCACTGAAATGTCGATGGCAGGCGCGAGTGTGGGGATCCCGCTAGTGCAGAGCTCCACGCCGGCTAATGTCTTTAACGGGTATCGAGGATAGAGGTAAGAAGAATGGAGGATGAGGGAGTGAAAGAAGAGAATAAGAGGAAACAGAGAACCAGAGAGGAAAACAGAGAGGGGGTGAAAAAAGGGTAGCACAAGCGAGAAGGGGTCAGGAGTCTCAAATAGCAGGCAGTGGAGAGGCGAAGGTGTTGTGTATGTATGGGCTTTCCTCTCCAGGGGATCCCCCTCCATGACTAAGTAAAGCCAGGAGGAGGGAGACCCCATATTACCAAGTTCACCCCCCTCCCACCTCACCCCCCTGTCTACCTATCCCTTAACCCCTAAGGTGCTTAGGAGTACTCTCAGTGTTGAGACTCAATTCTGCGTGAGCTTTGTTTAAGCAGGGTTCAAGTATCAGTATTCTCCTGATTCAGGCAATGATTCAGTAGATTTCTAACCCTCTTGTCTCAATCACCTGGTGAGTTGACAAGTGAGATGTCATATGGAATTCCCATTTTCTTATAGGCCATCCCTAAAAATGCCAATTTCAGGGTTCTCATCCTTTTTAAGAAATCATCTAATTTACTGGTCTGCCTAGTATTGACACATTAAACCCCTAGTTTTATTCCTCCTTTTTTGATCATGCAGAGTATATATTAAGTGTAATTTTATTTTATTATTTTGGCATATTATTATTAATATATGTATTACAAATGATGGCTACACTTATCACTTCTAACTGTACAATAAGGTTTTCTAGCAATATATTGGAAAAGAAAGATTGCAATATTCAAGTGTCATGCTATTCTCTCATCTTTTAGTTGTATCCCAATCTAATATTGGTTGAGAAGGCTGAACTTGAACTTGTGCTATCAGCTATAGGATAGCTAGGTTTCCACAGATGAGCGAGGGGCTAAAATACAATTAAAATTTTCCAAGACAGCATAGATAATTTAAACAATATATGGTCATTTTAATCAATTTCTAGGTTTCCCATTACTGGAAAACTATCCTAAATGTCTAGTTTTTCCAAGACACGTGGGAATCCTTCAATTTTTTAATCACCCTACAACACTGAAATACATATGCAATGTATTTACTTTTTGGCTTTTTCTGTGGTATTGTTTAAGTATTCTTGATGTGGCTAAATGTATGTCTTGTGAGCCCATGCCAGTTGGACATGGTTGCATGACACAATAATACAAATTTAATCTGTTCATTCATTGGTGCATTCAATGAAGGTTATCTTCTATTATTAAGGGTATGTCTTGTCTATTTTATTTAACATTCACTCCCCTGATTAAAAGACTCCTGGTGACATTTGTCTAAAATGGGGGGAAAAACTGTTGATGGTTTTAGGGGTATCTTATGCAAAACCATCATAAAAGTGATAAAAGCAAAACCAACACAAATCATGAAATCTATGAATAATCAATGGATGGATACTATCAGAGATTTCTCCCTCCTCCTTCCTTTCTTGTTGCTCATCATCGTCATTAGCAGCAGCATCGTGTTTCACAGAGATATCACTGTGCCTGACCTTTGTTTTGATTTAGTGGATGCAATCAAGTAAATAATCATTCACTTGTAAACTTGATCAGGAGTGTTTTTACCATTGCTCCCTCCCACATAGAGAGGAAATGAACAGCCAAAAACTCCAGATAAAAAAAGGAAACAAATAGCCTTTTAACCATGAGTCAGTGACGCAGTGATGCAGCTGGTATCCGGTAGAATCGGGGGAAGAGGGAGCTGCAGTTGTGAAAGTAAGCGAGAGGGTTAAATGTCGAAAGAGAGGGAGTCAGGGAGGGAGAGACAGCAAGGAGAGAGGGAAAGTGAGAGAAAGAGACGTTGCACATGCCCTGGTTGTGATTCATTCCTTAACTTGTGGCGAGCACCAGTGAACAGGCAATGGAAACTTCAGCAAATGTAAATACGCTTTGGTTAAAAATATAGTGGCTTAATGCACACCACATGTGGCTTTCTGGCAGGGCCTGCTCTATTTTGACGGGAGGAGAGACTGAGGAAACGCAACAGAGGCAGAGAGGGAGAGATACATTTGAAAGAGATATTAAGAGGGGAAATTGAGAGGCAGTAAACATGGTGTGGTGACGGCAGCTTACCCTGGGCCTTCTCCACGAACACCACCTTGGAGTCAGGGAGGAAGTTGAGGCCACTCAGGAGCATCATTTTGCCTCCGGAGGCGGGGTAACTATCCACACTCTGCTTCTCCACCAAGGGAAGCTCCTGAGCTGAGCGCTGGGCTGTTGGAGGGAAACACACATGCATTTCAATACAGTGTGTGAGCCCACATAAACTCACAGCCTGATCTCCATGCACTCCAAGAAGCATGAGTCCGGCACAAAGCCAGTAAAACAGCAGTTCTTGGTTAAGAAAACAGGCTTATCAACTTTATTATGATGATTTCATGACCCCTAGCTAAGAGGTTTTCAGCCAACAGCTCTTTAAATGACATCGAAAATGGCGGACGACTGATCAAAACAATATTTTCATGATCAGATCCTTAGACAGTATTTTCCATCAAGAAGCCTTCAGCCAACCACCTGTCTCTGCTTTCTATAACTGTGGCCAGCACGTCTCCTTTAGCCTCTGGGATTTCACATTCACAGCCAGAGTCCCATGTATTTATTATCGCAAAAGTGTGCGTTTAATCTACAGTATTATCCCATTGTATAATTGTAGAATATGAACTCACTAAAGAAATCTGAAGTTCACTTAATAAACCTTCTCTGTAATGATGAACCAATTCGGATTAACATCCACTTTAGACCATAAACTATAATGCCAGCTCCGTCTCACCATCTAACTTTAATTGGCTTCCTTGGGTGCAAATAACATCACACCTATATACACAAATGAATGACAAAGAAACAGAGGTTCCTTTCAATGGGCTCATTCAACCGTGCCAAAACTAAGGCTGGCAAATGACCTTTGTGGTACCTGTGCTAATGGGGTAGTCTTACCACAATAACTTGTGCATTCAGTCATAAAATGTGAACTGAGATAGATAACACGTGTGTCTGGCATCATGTACAATGCATCTATTGCCTTGGCAAATTGCTTTGATCATATAAAGCTTATTGGCTGCAGAGGCACTGAATTTGCTCCAGCAGGTAATAAAATAGCAGCTCAGTTTATTGGCTTACAACAATAGATGCCACCTTTTGCTTAAATGGAAAGCCAAGAGAAAAGCCACGCCAGTTTGTGAGCTTATATCTGTGTGTTGGTGTGTGCGACTTACAGCATTCAATGGGGTTGGAAGAAGCCTGTAGGGACACTGTCCTGCCGTTGGGCTGGTTGATGTGCACTCGAAACACCAATCTCACACGTGTGTTTTTGCGTCCGATGTCTGTTTCTCCTTTGCGAAGCTCAATGTCTGAATTACGCAGCTTCAGGATCCCTGCACAATCAATTCTGGGAAGGGTGGGAGAGGGCAGAAGATGTCAACATATATTCAAGATCAAGGAATTTTTTTTTGCTTTCAAGGCAAACCTGTATGCTATTATAAAGCAGCTGTCATAGTAAAAGGAATGCATAGTGCAGGAATCAAATCTGCTTCCATTTCAACCATGGATGGATGGACAATGGACACTGGACCCAAAATTCAGCTTATTCAGTCCAGTGAGAGCTGCTCTGATTGGAAAGACACTTCTGCGTCTATGGGGTCCATACAGTAAGTGCACTAGAGACTTCCACCACCTGAGCCAGCTACTTCATGTTGAGCCCTCTGCTGACACGAATGTGAACAAAGAGATTTAATCATACGTCTCTCAGACTTTCTTTATATTTTACAAATGTTATTGGACCAATGTTTCAAATTTTGGTAGTAAAACAAGCCATTTCTGCTGGGTTAATGAAATTTATGAAAACTTATCCACTGATTTCACAACATAAGTCTATGGGAAAAAGTCTTTTTGGGCCTCATGGCATAAAGTGACGATCCGGGACTTGTTATTCCAATGTCCGGCCACAGGATGCTTCCTACAGAATATTTTTTAAAGAAAGCCCCAGTCATTGGACTGCAAAGGCGCAATATTTTGGTCCCGGATCTAGTGCTTCCAATACATCCATAGCAGATTTGATTATGGCTTTTTAAACTGAAACACTAAGCAGAGTGGCTGCACATTAGAGCAGTGAAGTCCCTGCTGGTGTTACAGATCATGCACTGGAAGTCCGCTGGAGTGTGACCGTGTCATTATTAATCCAGCATGTTATCAAAGACAGAGTTGGACATTAATGACTTCACATCACAGTTTTAAAGGGTCACGGTGGTCAAAGAATTAGCAGTTCTCTGGAGCAATCCACTGGAGTGAGCGCACCATGGCTTACCACCATCAAACACAGTCCCATCAGCTGCAGTCAGTATACACAAAGTCACTTTATTGCTATCTGAGTGCACCAAGCTTATCCAGTTCATTCACACCACTGAAGCTGAATATGTTTAGGGTTAAAACCTCTGTTAATCATTGCCACATGTAGCATTAGACTCTTTACTAAGCTGTCGGCCTTTATTTTTACAGTTTGGGAGGTAAAGGGGTGAATTTTCTTTCCCTTAGTGGAAAAAATGCATTCATTTTCAGACATGGCCTTTTATGAAATTAAATAAAACTAGTGTGGCTGGTAAAAAAGTGAGGGCATACGAATGGGACATGGTTTGGCATTTCAATTATTTTACATGGTAGGTTTTTTGGCGCTATTCCTGGAACATGGTAAATGTCAGGTTTTATATTAATCCATTTCTCCCCTTGACTTTAGTTTAAGACAATCTGAATAAATAATAAAAAAATAATAATATGCAATGCTCACTGCCCACTCCCTATCAGCCATGTGTGATAATATAAGTGTTGTGTGGTACTAATAATTTTAAAACAAAAACAGGATGAGTTTCCAGCATTGAAATGTGAGTACCCAAATAACATAGTATCTGTGGTGATAATAGTCGAAAACGTTTTCTAAGAATCACCTTACTGATTAGGTTACAGATAGCTATTTCTGATCATACTGTATGATATGAATTTGCAGAAGGGTATATATTACTTTAAATTAAGCTACCTTATGTGTAGGAGATTAATTTTCCTATAATAGAAAAGAAAGATGGATTGAAACTGTCTGCAAGTTTGATTGCAGTTCTCTACTGTCTGCATCCCACACAGCGAGCAAATGATTGCTGGCACGAGAGCAGAGATGGATGCCGTGTTATCAAGACGACTGTTAAACAGCTCAGTGGAAAGAGACAGTTAAAGGCTTTTCTTTGACCTTTTCAGATAGCCGGGGGAGAAAAAGAGAACTTTCACTCCTCTTCCTTTAGCGTGTGTGCTGACGACAAAGGGAAATAGAAACTTCCTTTTAAATATTTTTTTAATATCATTTTCATCCTAAGGGACACATTAAGTCAAATGGGTGAGGGGCGCCCCTAAATATGATACAGTATAAGGGATATTGTGGTATTGTTGGAAATGATATTGTAAGGCAGTACGAATGTTAAAATCATCCATGCTCAACTCAAAAAGGCCACTGTCCAATCAGGAAACTCTCATGTCCTATAAATATCTTCCCAATCTCCTGCATTTAAACAAACAGAAAAAATATGTCCTACCAGAAGAGAAATGCATTAAATCAATACTAATTTTTCTTTTACAAAAAAGTAAGTATTTTATAGTGTCAAGCGGAGAAGGACAAACTTGAAGTGCAGTAAGAGGTAACGGCCTTATGTAACCTGTGTTTGGATACAGCAGTTTTATCCATAACCCAGAGTTCTGGGCCCCAGTCCAAAAACATTCACTGCAGCCTAGTCTGAATGGAGCCCCAGGACGGGAGCTACTGCCTGGACACACTGCAGAGCACAGTCCCTTGGAATACTGCAAGTCCGGAGGAAGGACGAGAGAGGCCAAAGCTGATTTCCTTCAGCCTAGCAAACTCATGCTCATGTTTTTAAAGGTAAACTAAGGTTACCTTTATATAACTTCATGCAATTCTAACTACACTTTCACAAAGTAGAGTTGTAAATTTATGATTAACCTCCAAAAAACCTGGACTCAAAATGAGCAGAAATCATATCTAATTAGCTAGCTTGATAGCTAGCTCATCTAGTAGTAAACACTGACTTTAGCTAACATTATAGTGGCAAATTGAAGCAGGTAATGGCAAATTTTGGGTTAGCATAACCTTTAAGTGCTTTGGAAATAGCTCACAATACCCCTGTTTGTAAGCTGAAGTGGATAGGAATAAAACACAAGTGCTACTATATAATACAGCTTACAATAGGCTAAAAATAGAAGTTTTCAGACGTTTCCTCTTGTTAGTGTTATAGACTCTCACTGTTGTCTATCAGTTTTGGCCTTTTTCCCAAAAGACTATCACATTTCACAGCAGGAAAAACACAATGATAGCATGTCATGACTTACTATCACAATTAAATGTAACGTCCAATCATAGTGTTATTCCCAACACCTGTGTTTTTCCTACTATGACAAGTAAAAATCTGAGCTACGAAAAAGGCCAATATATATTTGAATATTACTAATATGTGTGTGTTGAAGACTTAAATCATACTCCAAGAGTAATTTGTGCACTTTCTATCCATTTCTACATTCTAAATGACATAATTATTGCTTAATGGCGTCCGCAATAGCTAATTATTTTCTTCATAAGGGCAAGTTTTCATTGCAGGTTGCTAGGCTGTGAGTAATTGTAAGCATCCCAAAATCTGGATCATAAATTTGGGGTGCAGTTATCTGTTAGTTCGTTAGTGGTTTTCTAATATGTTCACTTTTTAAATTTTTTTACACATGGTATGTTTAGTTGTAAAACTATGAAGTGAGTGCGGTTGCTGCAGTGTAACTGTTTCAAGGCATACTGTTGTAACAAAAAAATAAATTAACATACTGTATGCATTTGCTTATCTACAGTACAGAAAAAACACCCATAATTTTAACCGGAAGAAATAAAAATAATAATATTGATAATAACTGTCTAAGACTGATGTGTTTTGTTTGCATGCAATTTATTGTACTAAAGTATATATGTTTTGAGATGAATACCTTGAATTTCTGTAACTCTGAACACAGTGAATGGCTTGTGATTAATTGGCCTGTTGTTTAATTCCAGACTGATGTTTGCACATGTGTTCTTATTTAATGTGTTTTATTGTTTTGTCTGGTCTTGATGCAGCAATTTCCCTTTTTCCAAGACATGTTTCTCCCACGGGGTACAATAAAATAGCTTTAACATAAAATTTCTCGTAAATATTAGCCATCCAACTGGATGAGCATGGCTCTAGTCTAGTTGTTACGTTATAAGATATTATTTGTGAGGTCCACTAGACTTAAGAGCTTCTGGTTGGACATTTATTATACAAAAAAACAGCCCATAGCGCTTGGAGTCCCTGAACACATTGGCTAGAATTCAGTCACCCATGAACTCAGTATTTCGACACAGAGTAGGCCTACTTATTTCACTTCCTTAAAAGTCATGCATCTCATGGGGTGAAAGCACTGATCTCAGTTTTTAAGGTTTATTCCAAAGTGTGTGCTGCAAAGCACCTTTCATCAGGCATTCTGTTTGTAGAGCTTAAGCAAAGAGGAAGGTGCTGAGAGAAAGAAGAGTGTGTGTTTTTGTGGGTGTATTTTAAAGTAGGGGTTACCAGTGAAAAGTGTGGAAAGGAAAAGATTGATAGGCGACTTGTGAGGACCACTCACATGGCTCTCATGTTGTTTTCAGGCAGCAGAGGGATCTCCAGAACTTTGGTGTTGGATTGCATGACTTCATGGCTGGCGGTTGAGACGGTTTTGCCAGTGATGCGGTGAACCTGGTAGAAGGCATGTGGTCGCAGGAGGCGGTCGTCTGCGGTCCCTATGAACAGCTGCAGGGTGAGCGGCTCGCTTTCCATGTAGCCATAAAGCTGGCGGGAGAACAAAGGGACCCAGGTGAGAGGCAACATCAGGTTTTAAGACCCCCATCTCAGGCAACCCCTCATTTAGGAAATAGAAATTGAATGCACATCAGCTACTGATAGTTAAAGGGGCCTTTAATGATAGCTTTGCCATGGTAGAGGGGCTGCGAAAATAAGCCCCTATTCTTTGTTTGTTTTTTGGTTGGGTTGGAGACCCTTTTCAGTGGTCTTTGCTGCTCTTTTTTGAGCTACTTCTACATTCCTTTAGGGTAGGGTAAATAAAATGGATGTCTCTCAGTCTGTCTGGGTTAAAGATCGTCTCGCTGCAGAGACATGGAGGCTGATGGAGAGGCTGGCTTCCCATCACTTCACTGTTCATTAAAATCTCACTGCTTCTATTAAAAAAGTGCCTACAGTGAGACAAGCAGTCAAAAGTCACTCAGTGAAAGGTGACCTTACAGAGACAAAATAAAAACCAGGGCTTTCATTTCAAAGTAAGGTGCTCACACTGTTTAAAGTTTAAATTCAATGAAACTAATGATTGGGATAATACCAATATTCCTTTATAAATATGAGTTTCAGCTACAGGATTGAATGAAAATTGAGATATTGACAAAATGTACTTTAATATCAGTGAGCACTGTGTCCAGATATACGTCTTTCTATGACAAATATCAACATACATTTAGACTGGAATATTTTTTTCTATATGGAGAAGTTGCAAATTCAGCAAACTTCACACCTAAATATAATAACATGAAAACACTTCGTGGAGCTTGGCATGCAGACAGGATCCAGCCCCCTTTACCTTTGGGCAGTTATGAACATGCATTATGATTTCCATTAAAGCTCAGAGACTTGTGTCCCACTGTGATGAAAGAGACTCCTGTATCAGAACCACCACTTCAAACAACTACCACTTCCTCTTGAAGGGCTCCATTAGCTGCTACTGCACAAGTAATAAAAAGATCAAATCTTTTAAAAAAGAGAAGAAAAGCTCCATAGCCATGCATAGTTTAAAGAAGTACTGTTGACTTTTGGGGTCAACGGCTCTTCAAATATAAACTGTAACTGCCAATTTGCATTCAGCCTCCTTGGATGGTTTTCTGACAGTGTCTAAAGTAACACTATGTGATGATTTACCCAAGTGTGTAATGGCTCAAATATATGAACGCACAGGCAGGACTGCAAATTCCAAAGTGTGGTGAAGGACAACTGATACTTTGTGAGTGATTTCTGACCAGAATAATTTACCAACCAAATGTGGATTTCTGGTGAAACTGAGTGTTACACTGCAGACCTCCCAGGTTATGCTTGCTCCTTTCAGTGCAAAGTGGTCATAATGGCCATATGGGCGGATGTTAGTGTGGAAATCTCTCCAAAGCTAAGCCCTTAGTGTTCTGAAGGCCAGACAGTGGGCCTGGGCCACCTTTTTTATTTCAGAGGCCGCAGCAGACTGAATACTGCACTCTGAAATCTTAGGAATCTATTTGGTACCAACCATTGCATGATATCTTATTTGGAAATAACACTCCAAAGTAGGGCTGTATTTTTGGGAGGGAAAAACTGACATGGCCCTTTTCCAAAGGGTCTCCTGACCTCTGACCTCAAGATATCTGAATGAAAATGGGTTCCATCGGTACCCACAAGTCTCCCCTTTGAAGACATCCCCATTTTATACTCATCCCATGCAGTTTTGGGCATTCAGAGGATGCTTGTATGGTATATTGACCATGAGAAGGTTTCTCTGTAGTTTCCTGAACAGAACCACTTGCCATTACCATTACCAAAACATGTAGAAACCTGCAAAATATCAAAAGTATTTGACGCAAAAAATACCCCAATGTGGACTTTTTATATAGTGTTCCTTAAGGTCTTGCTGTCTTAATGTGGGATTTTGGGGGGATTTTTGACCCCTGTCCCCCACCCCTACCCCTTTAAAAGAGGGGGCAGAACATTAAAGGAAGAAAAACTGTCAGAAAACTGCAGAATCATCTGGTCCAAACCTAAAGAAAACCAAGAGGAGTAACTTCTCATTGAGTTGACCTCCGTGGACCCACCCAGGTGGCTACTTGACCGCATGTGACATTTACTGTGAGGGATCACTAACTGTAGACCAGGGCTCGCCAAGCCGTGGCCATCTGAAAAATCCCACAAATTGGTCAATTACCCCAGTGCATCGCTTCAGACCAATTTTCTTTGAGCTCCATCCGAGTGAAAACAGTGGTACCATCGAAATGGAATAAAAGACCCTTGTTGTTTATCTAAGACACTGAGTCATATAACAAAATGCAGACCACATGTAACCTATGACATAATCTGATTAATGGGTTTATAATCACCTGTGTGAGGGCGGTCAGAGACGGGGGTGTGAGGGTCGGCTGCTGGAGGACGGGAGAGCTACATCATTAGTAATCTGTGGAAATTAGCGCTGCGCTGTCATGGACACCTAATGTCTTTGGTCTGAGAACAAATTTGTCTGGATACTGTATTCAGCGTTGTCTGGCCTGATAATAAACTTGAAGATTAAAAGCCTTTGGTCTGTACTTGATGACAGGTCTTTTGGATTTGGGACAAGGCACAGGATGTGTCCTTTTTCTTCCAAGTCGAACAATTTTCAGTATTAATTATGTTGAATAAAAATAGAATATAACAAGTCACTGGAGTAGAGCGTATATCCATATGTCTCAATAATCTCAGCACCAGTGGTTAGCTTTTCTTTGATTCAGATATCAAGGAAGTGCAAAGGGAGTGGTAAAGCTAAGGCTGTCATTCATCTCCAGTTCCAACCGTCCTATTTTTCTCTTCTGCTCCACATAGTGTCTCTAGCAGCTGTCTTGACCTGTGAGCTAGTCACACATGCTAGTCATCAGTGAGTTAGGCCGAGGTCAGGAGCTTCTTGAAGTCTTGGCATCCCAAGGGACCACTTCATCTATGCGGTGATCTCACCGGCAGACCCCGCTCTTCTTGTTATATTTTACTTATGGTGTCACCAGAGGTAATTATCCATAGCCACACATGCTACCAGTTACTTGTGTATTGACTCGTGAGAGAGCGCTATGGTGAAGCATGAGGGACAAATCTGAAACTCTGGAGCGTTAAATTGCATGACGTTCCCTTATGATTTAATAAAACGCAGGCAGCCGCGCTACAAAGCCGTGTCGTCTGTCACTTTTGCCTTGCTAGACTTCTTTGGATTTCTCTGTGACCTCCAACCATTACCTCAGCTGCCACGTGGCTGTGAGGAGGCCCACAAGAGAGGCAGAAGGCAGGGGGTTGGGGGGTTGGGGGGGGGGTCTTTATGCCTTCACTCGTCTTGCGGTAGCGCACGAGGACGGTGGCGTCCACACTCAAATCCGTCGTGACCTCATGGAGTAGAGGAAGTGATTAATGAGGTCAGGTAGTCCTCTTGGTGACGCTGGTCTTCCCAGAAGCAAAGGAAGGCGGTCTAGTCCCCCCTGGGCGACCTCCCCCGATTCCTTTACCATATGTGCTCCTCTGACCCTCTTCCTAAGACCCCCCCTGCTTCTTCTGCTCCCTCGAATGCACACAACGCAAAACTTGCTTCTTTATTTTATTCTCAAAAGGCGAATTAGATGGGAAAAAAGTCAAAATAGGGTCGTAAACTTTAAGTGTGGGCCGACGACAGTCTTTACACACCTGTGACCTCAGCTTTGTATTTGTGTTTAATGCTGCCTGTGAGGTTGGGCTAATTTTGACCAGATGAGCTTTTTTAGCCGTAACTGCAGCCTATCTGGCACATGCACTGTATATTTATTTTGAGATAATCTAAACTGAATTTAAATCCAGGCTTGATTTGCAGCTGTTTCAGGGTGCCAACTTCTGCCACTGTCAGCTAGATCCCTTTACACCTCCCACCGCAAGCCGCTGCTGCACGAGCCATTTCTGATAGCTGAGGCTCAAGTAAAACATTGTGGATATGGCAGCTGATGCATTAATTGTGTAATTGTGTGCAGCTGTATTGTCTGGGTCAGTTGTGATGATGTGGAGGGGTGTCAAAAAGCTAAAAAGGGAGAGGAGGCTGAATCCCATCCACTTTCCACAATTCATCTCCCAGTTCCTTTGGACCATTACAGATTTATCATCTGTATCAAGAGTTTCAGCCCTTGGGATACGGCCCGCAGATTTTTTGGGGGGGATAAATAACTGTGGGTGTGTTTAAAAAAAATGTATTCAGTTTATTTCAGCTGCCCAGTTCTGATTCAAGCATAGCGTATTTTGGTCAAAATTTATTTTTTAATTTATTTTTTTTAAGTAGAAAAGTGGATTTTAAATTCAACTCAAAAACAAATAAATGTACAAATTAAGAAAAAATAAAATAAATGATTGAATGCATACATTTAAATAAATCATAATAGAAAATACGTCAAAATAAACAAGATAAACTATTTTGTAATGTTACTTACTGACTTTGGAAAAGTAAAAAAAAAAAGTTCTGGGGGTGGGGGGTATTCATGAATTTTAAATGCAAGTTAAATGAAAAACACATGAAAATAAATGTCAAATATTTGACAAATTAAAAAAAAACTGTCACTGTAAAACCGCTGATTTATAGCACAAGACAAAATGATAGAAGTATTTCAAAACAGAATGTGGCAAAAATAATAATTTCTAATCTCCTTTTCACAATTGTTGGCAGCCAAAATATTTGATTTGATTAATTGCCTATCCCCCACTGATTAATATACATATTTTTATAGCACATTTTATCACTCAGTTTCTTTAGTAATTGTGACATTCTCAATGCTGGCCTCAATAGATCAAAGAAAGGATTTGACCATGTAATGTTTAAAAATGACTTGCTGGTAAATTAGAAGTGTCTGGCCTGGCTTGAAATTGAGTGTGAATACAGTCTACAGGCCTGCAGTGGGCTGCCTTCTATCCCTCCGCAGTGATTTCATCACCGCCTGGAGAAATGTCATGACTCGTAGAGGTCCACGTGGCGCAGAGAATTGGGGAGAGGAGAAGCAGAAGACGACTGGAAGCAGCAGAGGAGGAGGAGGAGGAGGAGGAGGAGGGGGGAACTGAAGCAGGGGAGGAGAAATACAACAGCAGATTCAGGCTTTTTCCCATTATCACGCTCCCCTCTCTCTGTCAAGTGCTGACAGTCACACAGCCAGCCTTTGCTGTATCCAATTAAATGTACACTCATCCAAGTTGTCTCTCCTTCCAGACTTTACTCCATCACCCTCGTGCTCTCTTAATGTCTCCAGTGCCTCATATTGAATGCATAAGGCAACATATGCAATCCTTTAATGCGCTGCATATCCACAGCTCTGAAAGCGGCTCTTTTTTTATAAGCAACCAAACAGCTATATCCCTTAAAGTTTCTGTTGAACTGAGCACTTTAGAGTTATGTCATTGAGGGCATAGATTCAAGCACTAGCCCATGTCTAGACCAATGAGGGTCCAAATTCCATATAAAATAAATGGCTATGTTACCGGCACAGCTTGCCATAAGAAATATCATCCAAACCTACAGAAAATTTGAGCAAAATGATGCATGGATGACTGCTTTGCCCCCAATAGCACAACTACCCACCAGTGTCTTACCTCATAAATTTGTGGGCTATCTGGTTATCACCTCAAACCAGTGAAAACGATGCACATTTCGCTCCATTTTTTCCACTTTGCTATTAACTGGTAATTAGTGGTAGCCCAATACCAGTGTAAGGGAAGCCCCGCAGATGGAGAACCACAATTTAAGAGTGGCATAAATACCCCTTTGGGCAACGAATAACAGCCCTGACTAAGCTCTAACAGCACTACAGGGTACACCAAGCTTTCTGAATATCAAACAAGAGGCGGCAGTAGATTTAATGAGCAATTAGCAGCTACAGTATCGGATGCTGTAGATCAGGGGGTTTTCTTTGAGACATTATGCAGCCAGCAAGCACCGGATCCCAAGGTGAAACTGCACATGCGAAGAAGCGAGCACATGTTTGCCAGGGTCTTTCATGTTGTCGTGGCGGAAACATACTGCAAATTTGATGTGCATTACATATAGTTGCAGAGGAAGGGAGATGGGTATTAAGTCACGCACACGTTAATAGGGATGATGGCCACATCCTGCTGAAATTACACCATGTCTGTTGCTGCTTTAGACTTAATGAGAGACTGAGTGTGTGTGTGCGTGAGGGGGAAAGCCCTATAGGCCAGTCATTATCCTATATGAACTAGCCATATGCAGGACTGTGCTGTGCACTGTGTGATGGGTTTAATACTCCACAGGTGTTGCTGTCTGCTTTTGCTAAGGGCCTGGTGGAAGTCTGTGAGTTTCCTGACTGAGGTTGAACCTGAAAGCCTTTGTAACATCTTCAGCTAAACCCACATTTTAAATTCGAGCCAGGTCATGTCCTCGGTCACAGCATTCACAATAAAAAGAATTTGGAGCAATTCTGCCTTTTTATCACCATTCTTCTATGGAAAAAACATATCGATCAATGTTGTGGTGACAGGGCTTTAGTCAAGACCGGGGAGGGGCAGGCGGGGCAACTGCTCCTCTTGGTTCTATTATGTCTGAAACCCCCCAGAAAAGTGGCGTCTTGGTGGATAAGTGTGCTCTGGGGGCACTTCTAGTGGAGAAAACATAAAGTAACTTTTAGGGGGCCTTTAAATAGAAAAACGTGAAAAATACTTTCATGGGGGCCCATCCAGTAGAGAAAATGTTAAGTGCCCTCTCAGGCGGCCTTAAAATTAAGAAGCTGCAATGGAGTGCTATCAAGGCTGATAGATTTTTGCCCCTGCTCCTCAGGAAACACGAGTCTACCACTTGTCAAGACAAACTTAATCGAGTCCAAGACTATCCAAAGACAGTTGAGACCATGTCAAGAACAGGTCCAGAGCAAATCAAGTCCAGTTTAAAACTCTAAAAGGCTACCGTGTCTCTCCAATGCTAATATAGTGATTATAAAGTTGGAATGGACAGAAATGGTCGATATATAAATAAGATTGACCTACCTTTCGGCATCACACTAATTTAATAAATCATGTTGACAGAATTAGACAAAGTCCTGGACAACTTATCCAGAATCAACAGCTAGGAACAACTTGACCAAACTGAGTCCAACAAGGCCCAAGACACAAGTACTGTACAACAGCCCTGCATGGTGAAGGTAGACCAGGATTTTTTTTTTATTCCTGAGCACAGCTTCAAAAGTCATCCTGTAGACGTTTGGCATAGCTGTGGTGAGAGAGGGGAGAGTCTGGAACTGTGTGAGAGGAGCCGATAGAGTACCCTAGATCCCCTTAATGGTGCTGTGGTCTGCTGCAGTAAATAAAGTGGAAAAGCAGCCGCGGGGGTCACAGAGTGGACCAATCGGGAGAGAGGAGGTTAAAAGGCTGCGGATGCGAAGGGAGGGGTGGAAGGACGGAGTGCGAGTTCAGAATAAATGACTTGAGATTTGGAACAGGAAGCACAGAGAGCCGGTGTAAGCAGCAGAGGGGTAATGAGTCGAGGTAACCCATAATCTAGAGGTTTTCATCGGTGTGTGGCTGGAGTACAGACACTCCATCCTCCCACCCACCCATCCCACAGTGGGTGTGTGGGGACAGCACTGAGTCGAGTGTGGTTGATCTGCTACAGTTCAGGATGATGTCAGACCTTAAGGATGCTAAACTTTCCTGCTCGTTTGTCAAGAAAACACCTCTGCCTGTTATTGAATAACAAGACCACAGCAGTAATTGAGCATCTTGGTCTTACTATTTGTCAGTTGCTGTGTCTCCGGGGAACTATAAGCTGTCGAAACAGTGTGTCCCTTCATGCTGTTCTTCTTGCTGTTTTTGCATCCGTTGTCGCTTTCCAACACACATGTCACCATCACTCACAGTGCATGTGTCTGATCATCCATGAGCCTAAAAAACAATAGAGCCGTGGATGACTGGGCTTTAACCGAGGGAGGCCTGCTGGTGCGAGTTTGGGAGATGGTTGAAGGATGAACGGTTCACAAGGTGTGACATCCTAAGGCTCTCTGGGGAGGGAGGGAGGCACTGGAGCATGGAAAGGGTGAGGTGGCGTCCGATGGGTGCCGGGACTCCTATCCACCAACACCCCCACCGCCGCTATGCTCAACCAACCTCAGTGCCAACGAGGCCCTAATCAGCAGGATACAGAGCATCTCCAGGGGTAGCCAAGCCAAGCCCCAGCTGCCTGGTGACTCCCTCTGCCCCTTCTCTCTCTCTTTTCCCTTTACTTGCTCCAGTCTTAAGCGCAAACACACATACACACACTTCCTTAGCTGCTTCCTACACCCGTGTCCCTGTGTCATTATTGACTCATTCTCCTTGACTGCACCTCAACCATCCAACGCCTGCCACTCATTACCACAGGGCACCAGGGAATACAGCATGCTCTATCCTCCAAGACAACACAATTTCACCTACAACAAAGACTATGAGAACGACAGAGTAAGGCAGTCAGATTTATGATTTGTATTCAAGTTGTGAAAAACCTCCCTGAAGATACAACACATTGTAACTCTTCTTCTACAGTTTACCCTCTAGCGTGTACACATGATTGCGTAATCCTTATAGATTTATCTTTCTAGCATGCTTTTTTTGCAGTGCTTCCAGTGGTTTCCAACCCTCAAGATATTCCAATTGACTGCACATGCAATATCAGGCGCATAAATCACTCCTCACCAAAAAGTAAGAGTAAAGTGTGAGCTATGCAAGTAAGGGGGAGGTGTGACGGTAAAGCAGCTGTCATCATATTTTCTCCATGACTACTACTTAGTAATAATTGCTCGACATACACAGTGAGACTTGAAAACATCCTTGCGAACTTGGCAATAAACTGTTTTCTTCAAAGTATGAAATAAACAACCCAAGTCATCGATCTAAATCTGGATAAAACTGTGTATGTGAAGAGACACAGAATGCTTACTCATGATCTTCTTTTACTCCGGCCGCCAGAGTGAGTCAGAAAGTGGTGCAAACTAAATCAAAACCAGCCTCACCTGCCCCAGCTGTGCATGGGATGGCAGGCTGATGCTGGTCAGCCTTACATGGCGGTGCAAGGGTAAAATGTTGATTCACCCGCATGTGGATGTACAAAGGTTTGTAATGAAGGGGAATAATTACCTGTATTTACAGAGAAAACCTGAGGGTTGACAGGCCTGTTTATAACTCCACATTGGCCAACAGCTGTCAAGTGTGTTTGACATTGAGCAGAACAGCGTGTGCTGACAACATCTATTTACAAAACAGCTGTGGTGCTAACAACGTCTAATGTTGAATGTGTGACGATGATGGACCACCAACCTGTAACTGTAGCGGGCCAAAAAAATGTTTTCTCAGGTGCAGTATTTGCTTTGGCCATATAATAGAACATCAGCTACCTGAAATCAGAATTCTTAGGCAGAATACTTTAGAGCAGCACATACAGGTACTTTGTACAAAGTCAAGGCAGTGCTCTCTTTCCAGGGATAGAAAACAGAAGATTCTGTTGATGTTAATACAGTTTGACAGTTTATATGGATTAATCTCTTGTTAAACATATGTTTGTTGCATAGACATGTACAATAATTATATTACCCGAGAACCTGAACCTGTCTGTTCGTGGTCCCTTAATAATCATGCCCCTTCACCCGACCAACACAGTGGCTGGATATTGCTTATGTGGATGGACATCTTTATTTGATTAAATCATATTAAGAGTAATCAACGTGTTAACAGCCCACTGTTTGATCAAATCTAGGCTGAGATATCGTTTGAGAAAGTCTGATTCTGCTGTATAACTGGAAGGTTACTGTAGTAGTCTTCTCAAGCTAATGTTAGCTAGCTATCAATCATTACTAACTCTCTGTCACCAGAACCACTTAGCATTTTAAAACTGACAATGAATATTCATGTATCTTTTGTGCCCGATATCACTGTGTAAAAGCCTCGGTTAATCTGCTACACAACAACTTCTCTTAACGTGGTGGCTAACATTAGCTTGACTCACTGTTCCAGGGCTACAGTGTTGGACAGGAGAAGACTGAAGCTATCGCAATCAAATCAGGAGAGGTCACAAAATAATTATTTAACATGTCTATATGACAGTCATAGAAACTTGTCAAAATTATAATCCAAAAACATGTCAAACTGCATTGACATCAATGCCGATGAAGACTGACGGTATGATGAGAACATTTGTCTTTTTTATGGCACTGTGTCCGCAATTTTCCGAGCTTGTTCTTAGAAGCATGCTTCCGATCTGCCACCTTGGCACTACTGTTTTATAATTAAATAAAATAACTTTTTAGAAATTCTATTGATTTAGCTCAATATCAAAGATCACAAATTTGCCTCTGAGGGCTTTATTATCTGTATAACAGCCTTTGGTGACCTCAGCATTGGACAAGGAAAAACTCCCTTAAAAAAAAAACCTTTTAATGGGGAATATATGGAAGAAACCTCAGTGACAGAAACTCAAGAGCAATAGACGTGCAATAGTAGATAATATTTTCATTATAGAGTCCAGCCCTCATTTTGCAGGCTGTGGCTGGAGGCTACACACCCAGAGACATCTCAAACGCTCTAAGGAAAGAGAAACATAGGAAGAGTGCAGGATATAGACATCACCACATACCTCTAGTGGTTCTGTTTTTTGTTGTTGTTTTTTTTAGCAAAATCCTATTCACTCTACATTTAAATCCAGTTTGTAACAAAATCACCGTCAGTGAACGCTCCTGTATATTATTGGGTTAAATGCAGTTTCATTTTGAATTGACGACATCAAAGGTAAATTGACGCTCAACCTCACTGACACACGCACACACTGCTTGATCCCCACCTTGAGTAAACCAAGAAGTCAGCGCAGTGTGATGACAGTGAAGCAGAGAAAGGAGCTCTGTGCTGAGGCTGACGTGTGCTCTTTAAGTGTTCGCCAAGCACAATAGTGAGAGGCGATGGTCCTGCTCTATACTAATTGAGTCAGCATGCACTGCTCTTGGTCAGGGCGACCTTTTGCAGCAGTAGATTGACTCCCGGCTTTAGGGAACATTAATAAAACAGCATTGAAGCACACAGAGAAGCTTATTGATAGTGGTGTGTGTATACAAATGTTACAGAAGTGGTTTGACAAGTTGAAATGACACACTGATTATACAGTAAGTCGTTATCTAGCTGTCTCTTTTTACAATAGTTTATAATCTCCTCATGCAGACTTTCATAGACAACGACAGGATGCTCAAATCTCCTTTTTTAGTCATATCCAATATGAGTCACATATGATTCTTCAGAATGAGCTGTAAGATTTTTTTGCAGATAATACTCAGTAGAAAGGAAGTCACATCATTTGGAATAAATGTCTGACCACAAATTTGATTTAAAGATTTCTTAGATGAAAAATAAGAAATAGTAAGAGAATGTCAGAGAGCAGAGTAATGAAACAAATATCATGGCTGCTCTGACTTTGCTCTGAGACTTCATGCTGTCATAAAGTCAACAACAGCCAAACGTCTGCTTGTTGTTGGACGGAAAAGAAGTGCCATTAATCAGCCAGCATGCTCTGCTCGTTACCGCTTATGCTGTAATGACAGCAAATTATTACACACACAGAGCTAACTTTGTCTCTGATAAAAACATGTGTGTTCAATGAATCTAAACAACATTTACTGGCCAACACAGTGCTGGGGACATACCTGTACTACAGGGTGGCTACCACACAGCGCCTTCACCGCCCCTCGGCTACCTTCGGTCTCATAGTGGGCCCTGTGGTGGGACTTTGGCTGCACCTCGATCTGTAGGTTGTAGGGGCCGGAGCAGGATGGGAGCTGCCAGTCGAGAGCTGGCAGAGATGGGCTGCAATCACATGACACATTTTTATTAGAATAAAAAAATATGTATACAAAAGATGTGTGTTTCAAACTCACCACTGATTGGTATAACACAAGAGTGAAAATGATAGACACTTTCTATGCCAAACATATGTGTGTGGTTATTCTCCTGTGATTTCATCTTATGATTTTTTTTCTTTATTGTAGTCTATTCTTAAAACTGTAGTCACATTTGATTTGCCAAAGAAGAGACAGCGAGGTTGCAATTTTTCCACGCTTCCATCACTGGAGTCAAAAAGTTCTAAACCTTCTTTAAATTAGCCTCAAATTAGGACACTTTAGTGTAATCCAACTGGCTTGATCCTTCTCCATTTCATCATGGTCTGTAATCTAATCAATTGAAGTCATTCGTTGACATGCGTAATTGTCGGGCCTGGGTAATAATTAGTGGCCTTTTTTTGATGAAAATTAAATGAGAGACGAATGTGCCCTGGTTAGAGAGTGGTGTGTTTTATATTATGGTGTGACAGGTGGAAACAGACACAGGGGAAGTTAAGAAATTGACAGAGCGAGAAAAGACATTTCTAGGGCATGAAAACAAATGTCACACAACCTGGCAATCAGCCTGTCCTTTGATACATTTATTACCCGTTCCAAATTGATAACTGTATAATTCTAAATAAGAGGCACACTTGTAATAAAGACAATGGAGTTATACCATGGAATCAGGTCAGCTGCACACCCTGCCTTAGAGCATGATATCTCTTTCTCAAAGCTACAGCTGGCCTCTGTTAACATCATTGTTCTCGAGATGGAGAGTCAGAGCTTCCCATGTGAACACCGTGGTGATATCTAAACCAAAACAAACATGTGCAAGACAATATTTCGCTATGCCGGATGCCTGGTAAAGGCAAACCCCTGACCTGAAGGGTGGCTCAACTGAAAACAATCTCTGGCATCTTTGTGGAACTTGCGGGCTGTTTGTTGACCCAAAACGAACTGATTTCCCCCCGCGGGGCTTTATCTGCCCAGTCAGTGCATGACATCAGGTTAGCTACACAGAAAGAGATGGGCTGATGGCGCGGCAGACCACAGCAGCGAGCCGGCTGATTAACCCACAGACTGCTTCCCCTTCAGTCAGGCCTGTCACCATTACTTCCTGTTGCTCACTATCTTAATCAAACACTTGATTTCCGACAGGAGAGTGTGTTATTGGCTTGGGGGGAAAAAGAGGCCAGGATGGACACAATAGAAAAAGAAAAAGCTTGTTTTTCTCAAAAGTCAAAATCAATGATATAGTCGAGTGAATGTGTGTATTTGTTTGATTGTGTCTATATGCGTTCTTATGTTTGTGTGATGGTTGCTATAGCAACAGTACCACACACATGCTGGGCAACTCCACCCTGTGAAATATGATTTATGAAACAGTTTTGATCTTCAAAGGGAACTCCTTTGAAAATGAAAAGCATGCAACTTTTGGATTTCTGCCTTTTGATATGGCCTTTGAAGATTAAAAACTGAAATCTTGTCCTAGCAATAAATTAACAACACTAAATGGAAACAATAAAACAACAACGTGGCAAAGTAATGGATGGATGAATTGTTTTTCCTTTGTGATGACTGAAAACTATTGAAGTATTCCTGAAGCAGAGTGTTAGAAACCATAATTCTATCTAAATAAGTAAACACTTGTGTGTGCTTCATTGTAGGAATGCACCGATATATTGGCCCAACAAGAGTATCAGCTGATATTCATCTTGGCTGTTATCAACTTATTGGCAAATAGAATGACATTTTTTTTCACTGGGATAAAAGTGGTTATAAATAAAAAAAAACAACAAAATAAACACGATCAACAAAAAAATATTGGCAATGGCTACCAGCCAAATTGTTATTTAAAAATTGGCATCATATTGATACTGGTATTGGCTTGGGCTAGACAATTTATAGACACATTTTTTTAATTCAATTTTTGTGAAATCACAATATTAAGAATGTAAGAGGTGCAAAAAAAGAAAAAAACAAATATGTGTCAAAATACCATTATAAATTAAGTATGTGGTGCTGCAAAATGCTCCAGCCTACAGAATCAAAGAAAAAAATCTTCGGCAGTTCGGCACAAATCCTTGCAAGAAATCCCACCATGCTCATTTCAATATTTTTTTTCCATTGAAAATGCTAATAATGTTACAAAAATGATCATTCTTTCTAATATATTCAATTATATCGTAATTGCAATATCAGTCAAAATAATAGCAGTTACATTTTTTTTTGCAGCCCTAGTATCAGCAAAGAATTTCCCAATCAGTGCATCCCCACTTAATTGTCTTGTCATGGCAATTTAAAGACAGGACTACTGGGTAAAAAATTTGACTGAATGCTGAGTTGATGGAGCAGCTCTACGTACCTGAGGTAAGGCTTGGGTTTAGACCAGGAGTAGGGATGCTGGGGCACATCCAGGAACCCTCCACAGTAGTTCTCCTTCTTGAGGGCCAAGCGGGAAGGGTAGTCCTCATGGAGGAGCTCCCCATCGACACCGAGCATTTCATCACCAGGCTCCACCTTCAGGCTCATGGAGGCTGAGTGGTCCAGCATCGTCTTCCGCGTCTTGATTGGGATTCCCTCCCCCATGTCTACAATTCCATCTGTGGTTAGCGCATTGATGGCGGCCACAATGGCAGAGTTGGTGTACTGGTTGGTGTTGGCGAGCCAGTTCTCGTCTGTCACGCTGACCCTGGGGGAGCCATGTGGGGACGGGACGGGCGACTGGTTGGGTGAGCAGGATGTCTGACGGTAGGTGGTGCCATTGAAGCTGTACTTTCTTTTCCCCATGCCGCCGCCATTGACTCCACCGACTCCACTGCAGGAAGGGGAGTTAGGCCTTGAGCCACGAGGTTGTGCCGGCCAGCCTTCCTCGGCCACAGCTCCGATCTGAGGGGAAGTGGAGGGGGAATGGTGAGGGGAAGCTACAGGGCCGCTGGCATGTGGGCAAGACATGAGTGAAGATGTGCCTTTGGGAGAAACGCAGGGAGACTGCCAGGGGGAATTTTGTGGGGAGTTGTCATAGTTGTAGAAGCCGGATTCGTAAGACGATGCATCTGAGTTACAGCTACGTGAGGAAATGCTACTCGCGGGGCTGAGGCAGCTTGGGTCACGGTAGCCGTCTGCGTTGGGCAGCGTCAGCGTCACAATGGAGTTAACGCCCCGTTTGATGATGTGGTCCTCGCTGCTGCTCTCTTCTACCTCATCCTCGGGATACTGGCTGTAGGCAGTGATCTCAATACGGGGGCTTTCCAAAGCTGGGGCCCCATTGGGTCTCAGGCCATGGGGCAGGTAATAGCCTGATGCTGCATGGTTGTCATTTTGGGGGCTGTAGCCCATCTGGTGACAGGAGGAAACTGAGATGATCGGGCTGGTCTGTAAGGTGTGGTACTGGGTGGCCAGACAGGGGTTGCCCATGCCCACTGGAAGGGACAAGCTGACGTTTGGTGTGTAGCTGTATGCATCTGAAAAAAAAAAGTATATTATAAATATATGGAAGCAAAACATATGACAACATACCAATGCAAATACTCTGAAACCATTACATTAAGGCAGTAATTAACTCTGATTACATTTTAGAACAATACCCCTACACAAATCTTAACAATATGTCCAGCAGCAAATGCCTCTGCCTTCCTTCTTTATAAACATCTGGAGAAGCTTAGCAATCATCTCAAAGCAGTTACTGTATGTGGTTGCTGTGTAGTCGCAAGTTGCACAGCCACTCTGTTTGTTTGATCAGTTCATCTAAGGCTCTATTTGGCACTCCCTGCTGTCATATGTACTCTACACGAATTCCTCCAGCAGCGCTGATGGATGCTTTATTTGATTGATTGCATCACTCACTGAGTGAATTAGGCCCTCCCCTGTGGAAAACTGACAGCACTCTCGCATCGCTCTGAGCTTGTGATTAAGTCAAAGAGAGTTTGCTGCAGCGTTACACACAGATGCGCCGCGATACACACACAAACAAAGGGCACGCACAAGCAAGTGTGCAAGGAAATCACTGGAAGACAAGTGCAACTACGTACAAACTCAGTCATTGGAGGCACATGTAGCCTCAAAGGTACGCCACTTCACTCGTAGAGGCTGGCTGCTGTGTCATAAGTAGTAAACCTCATGCCTGCCTTTTATTGATAATGTCAATGAGGGTAAAATTGCTCTAAGAATGAATGTCATTCAGTCTGAAACCCCGGTGAAGGGCATTCCCCTTGATGCAGTGTGCTATATTTGTTAACCACAATGCTGTGCATCACATGAAATGATGAATCCGTCACACACCACATAATATGGGTGGGAAGGCAGTCTAAAATAAGTTTATGAGAGTCTATTTTCAGAGGTGATAATGTGATGTGCATCCGACAAGTTCAATATACCACAAGTTCAATGAAGCCGAGGACAACTCCCATCACGTTTGACACGTATTCACAAAACAGACTTCAGTAAGTAATTATAGAAAGCAAATAAAACTATTTGACATTTGTTTGGTCAGTAAAATGCTAAATGCAGACCATTTTATAGCTGTTCCACACAAAAACACACTGACTCTATCTTTCTAGTATTTGTAAAGAGAAGACACCCTTAACTGTACCAACCTTTCTCGGCTTCATTCTGGACACCTTGGCTGTACTCAAACACATAGCTGAAATCAAACTCCTGCTCTTCATGCTGAAAACTCATCTCTGCCCCAGTGAACGCACAAAAACTAGCTTGTGCCTTCAGCTCAGTCTCCTCTGATGCTTTTCTCCTCTGCTTTGCCTCTTCTAGTGCAGATCAGATGATAATCTCCTGCCCACTCCACCCGGTGTGACACACCTCCTTACTTCAGGCCTGACTGACTTTGCTTACAGTTGCAGCTGTTTTTCTTTTTCCCTTCTGAATGTGTGCATGATCAGTGCACTGCGCCGCAACATACTTGACTTTTTCTACCACCCACTCAAATGCACACTGGGGCTTTCACTCTTGTGTGCTGCATGATCTTGAAACTTGGCTTTTTCCCGGTCGCACGAGTCATGTCTGCTGAACTAACAGAATTATACCAGATCAAAAAATTGTGGGGTGAAACAAATGAAAAAAAAAAGAAAATGACTCACTCTTGCACTCAAGTCAGAGCCTCTACAATTGTTTGCAGTGCATTCAAAATGCGGTGTAAGCAGAGTTAATATGAAAACACTGTCTATCACACAGATTATAGCGTGCTCTTTTCTGCCCTCCACAATTTTTCTCAATTATGCTATCATGATCAAAACACTCTCTCCCCATAACCAAACCAGCGTGACTAAAGAATGGATGGGTTTATCCACGGGGATTGTGGTCTAGGCTGGGCTCAGACTGACGGGACCTCAGGGAGAGATAGGTGGTCGCCCACAGAAGTCATCTGCAGCCTCTGGAACTAAGAACCCAGGGGCCACTTATCACACATGGCTGACTATGGGCTATGGCAAAACACCAGTAAAGTGTGTGTGTTTGCGTGCTTGCATCTGCATGTCTCTGTCTGACTTTATGTATATGTGTGATAATAAAGCAGCCCTTGGCATACTGCTGAAGCTGTGTGTGGTTAAGCACGTCTCACTGTCAAGCAAGCTACCCCGGGATCCCTGAACGCACACATCACAGCTCTCTCTCTCTTTCACACACACATATACACACATAGTCTGTTACCAATTATAAGGCTTAGGACTGAGGGACTGAAATGAATAATAATACAGCCCGCACCCGTCCGCCTGAAACCTCAAAGACAAAATGAAATTACCAAAATCCACAAAAAGCCAGTTACATCAGCACTGGGAGACTCTGTGAATTATGACAAGACAGACTATGAATGACTTCTGATGGACCAAATCAAATTTCGCTACCATAAATGCCGAATCAAAGAGCTTTAAAATACAACAAGATTTTTTTCCTTTTAACGGTAAACCACAACTGAATCATCCTTCAAACTAAAGTATGTCTAAACAAGGCACAGAACCTTAAGCAACCCCTGATGCTACTCTTCTTTGGTTCACCTCTGACCTCTCTGTGCACTGGGAGAATAGATAATATGTCTGATTTATACAATTTTATAAGTATTCTAGCCTCTTATCAAGAGAAGAGGAAGTGACAGCACCAGTGGAACTTCTATCAACATTATTTGCACATGATGAGAAGCACCTGCAAAGACAGCTGGAGACACCTAATGGTGTGGATGTAAAGTGGGCGCATGCCACTCAATTGAGTCAGTGCTAATTTGAACAAAGATCAAGCAAAAGGTGTCTGCCATTAAATTAGTGATATCTTTAGAAAAGAAAATTGTCTCACCAGAGTATCATTCAAATATGTTCCCTCAAAACAAATACATTTGTAATAAGTAATAATTTGATTTAAATATTAAAGAATATTTTTTGACCAAATAGCTTGATATTGCGTTGATATTTTAGGGTTGACTGATGGTCACATAATAAATATGCAATATTTTTTATAAATCACCAGCAGTAATGTGGATATAATGACAAAGTATGAAGGCAAAAAATAAGTAATTTCAGAAAAGTACATAACTTTATTGTAATGGAGTGGTTAAAACCAAATTATGATCGCCTCTCATATAATGATATTGATATCATATCAATATATTGCCAAGTCCTACTACCAAAGTGACCAAATAACAACGCATTGTGAGTCAGCTCAAATATGTAGCTTGATAATGGCAGGTGGATTTATTATTATTATTATTGTAATTATTCTTAAAAAAGAATAATAATCCGATTAAATCGAAGTCAAGCACCACTGACAGCTCTGTCCCCTCTGTAATATGAGTTTACCAAAGCTTAACCCGGACTTTCAGTAGTGCACAGTAGTGTCAATATCATTTTGCATTACAGACACAGCAGCTGGTGTAAACACGTCTGAAAATCAAACGATCAGCAACTTCATATTTGAGCGCTGGATTGAAACATGAAATGGAACTACAAGCAAAATGTTACCTTCTTCTGCAGACTTCATATCGGCGGCGAGAGAGGTGAGAAAGTGGAGTCCCCGCTCCTTACCGGCTGCTGCTCCAAAGCTGAAGTTGGGATCAGCGCTCAAGCAGAAGGTATCCTGCATTCAACAAGCGATGGGCAACTTTCTCCGGCTGTTAGACTGTAATAAGCACCAACGACGACACTGTTGCAAGAGCAAGATCACTTCATACACCATCAAATAAAAGCATAATTCGCAGCGAACTTGGAACGACAAAAGCGGTGGACTGTGCGCACCGAATGAACGGGAAGAAATGTGGAACTGTTTGGTTTGGAGACCGGCGCAGGTAGAGGGGCTGTTCAGGGGACCGCGGCTGAGGTGAGTTTGACTCTCTTCAGCCCACTGAAGGTTTTCAAGAGTCTCCCCAGGTCGATGACGCAGCGCGGTTTGTCAGAGGGGCCGGCTCCGGTGCTTTTAAAGCTGGAAAACACCCTCCGTCCTCCAGTCAACGCGCCGCCCATCCACGGATGACGCGACCGGCTCCTGCAACCTCCTGGACCGCCTGATGATGTCTTCTGCCCTGGGATCCCATCGGTAGAGGTGGGAGGTGTGTGAGATGTGTGTGTGTGTGTGTGTGTGTGTGTGTGTGAGAGAGAGACCCTGCCCCAAAGTTTATTCTACAATCGCAATTTACTAATTATTTTTACATTGCAGCTGTTTATTCTATTGTTCACACACAACTGCCACTAAACCTTACTAATATTCAGTTTTAAATTCAATTTTTTTTGGCACGTGCTGAGGGTGTTTGAGCATTTGCCCCTTTATGTCCAAAGTGAAATTTTATCAAGTTTACATTATTACTACTTTTATTTATTTATTTTTCTTTTCGGAAGGCCTTACAGTCCCTTATCAAGAACAATATTTAAAAATGATTTTTCATTTAGCTAAAACAAAATGACCTGGCTGCCATCGGTTAGTTTACGTCACATGATCACCTGCAGCAGGTGAAAGGTCATCATGTGACGTGACCTCGGTTTAGCTCACGTGCAGCTGTGACCCAGGAAACTACAGACACACAGCAGGAACGTCTAAATGGTGAGTTTGTTTTTATTGATTATCGCGTTTAATTTACATTCTCAGCGTTATGTAGCGTCATTACGCATCATAATATCTGTCCAGACTGCTGGTTCTACTGATGAACAGTTGGACGCTCAGCTGTATTTACCTCCTCGCTGTGCAGCGGTTGATGTGCAGCGCTCGGTTTGTCTAAACATTAAAGCTGTTGTGTTGTTGCTGATGTTACAGACAATAGAAACACACAAAGACCCAGGAATCCTAAATCTTAAGCAGTTTTTGCAAGTCGTGGTTGTTCAGTCACCTGTTGGCTGTGAGCTGAATGAGTCTGTGCAGGTCTGCTGGTAGCTCTGAGGACTTTGGTCATCCTGGATTTAAGTTCAGTAATGCTTTATAAAGAGTCATTAGCTGTAATAAGACCATGTGGTTGATACATGCAGTAAAACTTGAAGTCTTTGCAGTATTCTGTACTGATCTGTAGCTTTGAGCTTTATAATAGGCTACTGTATTTCTGTATTCCGAAAAGTAAGTCATGTATCTAACATTTTTCTGTTTTCTGTTTTATCTATATTTGACGAGAGAGAATGTAGTTGGCTATATCTGACATCATGTTTTTACGTTCGGAATATCTTTTTAATTTTGACACATTGTATGAATGATTATTATTACATGTTTACATGTCACAAGATGATGGTATTTCTCAATCATCAACAAACTTGATTTCAGTGTGATTGCTCATTTTTCTGCCATATGAACATAATATATTCATTAGCAGCAACTGTATATTGTAGGATGCATGCAATACATATGATTTTTCCTCATGTTTCACTGTAGCGGGCCCTGACCAGTGTCTTCCCTACAGATTAAGGGGGAGGACGAGGGGGTTCTCCTCCACAAACAACAAAGTATCACATTGCACTTCTTCTACTGATACGACTATAATGTCCTCCCTCGTTAATGTTGGCAACGGTGTTATTATATCATCATTAACATTATTCAAACATCCAGCGTATCCCTATGATTAAAATCAAAACACACAAATCCTATCAAATATCATCTCCAAATGCTTTTTCCTCGTGTTGAGGGAAATACGGTTTCACAGATTGGCCCAAAATAACGAACCTGAACCGCTGAGAGCACAAACACACCGTGATCCTCATCTCTGCTTTCCACTACTTTATATCAAGTCTGTCCCCTGTGAATCTGCGGGCACAGTGCCCTATGCTTTGTTAAGGGAAAATACTGGAGTTCACTTTTCAGCCTATTTCTTCAATTGCACTCCTATTACCATTTATCAAAGTAATAGTTCCAATTATTTGGCTTTGTTGTTATAGTTTGGGGTCATAGACTGATACAGAAAGATGAAAACAGTGTGCACATTACATGTGTGTACATTTAAATATACATTAAGCATTAAAATGCTACATAATGCTACATATCCTTGGCAGCCAATTGCGAGGATCTCCTAATAGGAACCAATTGGCACAATAATGGACACTGTGAGTTTACACTGATAAATTTAGTTTTAATTTGTAACGATAATGTGTCATCATGATACTTGATGGGGCTTTTAAAATTAACAGAGTCTGATGAGTGGTAGCTTTGAATGCACGTCTTTTGGCAAGTGCAGAGTGTCCATTATGTGAGCTACAAATAGTATGGAAAGGATAATGACAAGCAAAAAAAGTCCATATAACAAGTAGAGCAGGAGTATCACTGAGTGCTGGTAGCTGCCATGAGTGCAATTAACAGTGGCTTAGACAAGCTACAATGTAATTCCTTTTGAACGGGGGCCAGATTTAAAGAGAAAAATGACTCCCGTGAGTCTGAAGTGTAGCTGGCAAGCTGGAGGATGATCACACATAATCAGAAGCAGACTGCCTTTTTGGGGGCAGGCGGGCTGTGGGGCAAGCGTAAGCAGACTGCACGGGAGGGAAAGTAATAGTACGCTGTGTTTTCTTTGCCTACGGTAGCTCTCTGGCGTCAGCTGCGGCTTGGCCGATGTGCACGTGTGAGCACGAAGATGAAAAAGCAGCATCACATACTTTAGGAGATGAATTATGATACAGACCGGCGGTAGGAAAAAAAAGGGAGCTGCAGAACTGATTGGCACTGTCAGTGGGATGGGGTTACCCCTAGTTGTTGAACAACTTTAAAACCCTGTGGTGTGGCATGGTTCAATGGTAGTCTGAAGGCTTATCTTGATGGATTCTGTGCTACTGACTAAAGTGCCATTAGCTGCAGTGTCTGTCAACAATAGTCAGACCATCTCTGCAGCGACAGACATTACAGCCATCAGGTCATTAAGCAGCTTATACTTCATTAAAAAGATATCTCAAAACCTGATGGTGTAATGCTTCTCATAATGTAGAGTAACTTTACCTTTTTCTCAGGATCAGTTCATAAGTCTTTGTCAGCAGTGTGATTCAGGCTCAGGTTCAAATCCCTGCTACGGTTTAACTACACATGAGGTAAGATTTTTATGTAAAAGACATCCATACTGAGAGTGTGTTGACTTGCCAAAATACACCCTACAGTGTTGGACGCTCATGCACTTGCATGAAGGGGCCAAATCATAACTTAACAGAGGTTCAAATCCAAAGTGTGTCCTAAACAGCAGTGAATAGGAAAGCTGTTAAGTGTTGCAAAGTCACCACAGATGGGCAGAGTGACATCAGTGTGCTGTATGTCATTTACTGAAGCCGCTTTATTGCCAGAGAGTGGAACTGAGAAAAATGACTTGAAAGTTGTTTTGCTGTCTAAATCAATTGTAGGCATAATATTGGAAATTGTGGTAACTCTTTGTTTTTTATGGAAGTTATTTATCCACATACAAATCTTGAGCTCATACTTGACTTTTGACCCTTTTTCGGAAGTTGAAGTACACTGCCTTTGCATTGTCAGCAGAAAAATTAGAGGTCATGCCGAGGCAAAAGACATTAACTTCTATTTGATCTCACACAGTCAGCAATGTCATATATTATAATAATTATGACCTAGATAGAGCCTAGAGATGTCATGAAACTATCCACTTTATATAACATAAAATAATAAATTAATTCTTGTATACTCCATGCCTTTTGATGGAACATAACTAACTTGCGTCATTATCCAAGTTGCTCTTTATTCAGTCTGCATGACATATTTGTGTGAATGCTTAAGTGTATGACATGGACTATTGAGGCAAAATAATGTAACTAAAGAACAGAAAAGTTACTTCATGCATGGGTTCACAAAAGCAAAACCAGAAAACCTTCATTGAAGTTTTGGGATTTTTGCTGTGGTTTCTCCTGAACTTTTTGTAGGCAAAAACAACTAAACAACTCAACAAAAGGTTGCTGTTCCTGCTTTATGTTTGTACGTTTTGATTATTTATTGTAATTGCAATCCTTTATCAATTTCATTTATCAAACAAACACACTATTAATGTGCTCGGGAACATGAACAATGAATTTACACATGATGGACTGGCAAACTGCTGCAGTGCTTGTAAGGGGTGGTAGAATCCTGGCGGTCCTAGATTTAAAAAGTTATCTGTGTATCAGTGGCAGACTTGAGCTGTCTGAGGGACCGGAGAGAAAAAAAAGTGCACTATCTGCATGCAGTAGGGCAATAGTGATTAGCATGTAGGACAGCACCGTCAAATCAGCCTTATCATTAGCATTTAAAAGTAGGGATGACGCCGATCGATCGGCAACTGATCGGATCGGCCCGATATGATAAAAAAAATGATCGATCGAAAAATCAGATCAAAGATTCAAATCACCGATCCAATCGCATTATACATACATGTGCTTCACAAGTGTTTGTTATGGTGTGATATAGTGATATTCATTCCGGATCCAAAGGTGGCGGTAGTGCGCCGAAACGCTGCCGCTTTAAAACGAAGAAGAAGTCTTGTGTTATGTTGTGGTCACGCAGCCTGCATGCACCCACACACACCGACAACATGTCTGCCATATGGAACTTTTTCGAAGTGAGTGAGTCCGATATCACACACACTAGCTGCAATTTATGCAAGTGTTTAGACATTTAGAGAAATGTTAGTGTGAGAGTGAGCAATAATAATATGTTACACTTTACTGTGTAACAATGTGCAATAATGCCACCAATGTTAAGACTGGCATTTTGAGTTTGGTTAGCCTGTTAAATAGGCTCAATTTTTATTTGAATTTTATTTTATACGATATATGCAACCATACAGCCGTTTAAAATGGATAGAATCAATAAATGAGTGAACTTTCAACATGAAGCTCTTGCCTGTTCTTGACTGCCCTATAGAGGCCATGTTGGCATATTGATTTCCACAGTGCCACTGCTGCTATGAAGGAATGTTAAAGTTACTGCTATGCAATAAATAAAGGTCAATCTAGGTAATCTAGTAGTATCTAGTAAATAAATGATTACAACGTTAACATAAATGAAAGACTATAGGCCGGTGCATGAGTGGATGAATTGATGGGGGGAAAACAACAGTAAAATATAAATATTAATATCGTCCCATGTGATTGATCGGTTCTGATTGGTAATCGGATCGGTGAGGCTTTAGGTGATCGGTATCAGTCCTAAAAAAACCTGATCGGACCATCTCTATTTAAAAGCCACTGTTGCCTCTGATGTTCTTGAATGGAACTCAGTTTGCTGCGGACTGAGTCTTGACTTGATCTTCACTGCCTTTGGACTTCGACTTGGCCTTGGACTCGACTGGACCTAGTCTGGACCTGCCTAACATTAAAGATGTACAAATTAATGCATCAATAATTAGAATCCAACAATATTATATTTTAAAAAACTCCTGAAGACCCATCTCTTCAGAGAGCATCTTCTCTCCTAGACCACACGATAATTCTACTCCTCAAATAATTGTCACTAGCACTTATTGATGCACTAATAGCTCTTATTGCAGTATACCTTGATTGTTTGCTTTTACTCTTCCTGTAAGTCGCTTCGGATAAAAGCGTCTGCTAAATGACTTAATGACTAAATGTAAATATTATATCTATTATTCTGAAATGGGCCATTTTGCATTATGAGTTTTACTTCTGGTACTTTAAATATATTTTAGGACTATTTGCAGGACTGATAGTTTTACTAAAGAGATCTGAGTACTTCTTTCACCACTGCCGGTGTCTTTTCTCTTGTTATGCCATTCTCTTTGGCAGCACTGAAGTTTGTTTTAAGGTCTAATACTTTGTTTCTAATTATCATGAAAGCTTCAGCTCCAAACAGGTTGTATGTAGCATCCAGAAAACACTTTGCCTTCACCTCGCATCTTTGGAAATGTCCGTTATAATTTATTGTGCTACTACATCTGGCCCTGTGACACTGCACGTACTGAGCAGCCACAACATGTCTGCGGAGAACATTAGAGACACACCACGTCTTGCGCTCAGATTTATGAGCGGCTTGCTTCTCGCTCGCGTGTTTCACAGAAAATGATCATTGCTCGTGGCTTGTAAACAGACACATGCTGCTTTTACATTATGCACAGATTGAGATGCTGCTGTCATGTTTTGTTTTCCTCTTTTTTCCTTATGTTCCATTCCATAAAGCAAGGCTATTTGTGATGCACACACATCATTATATGCCAAAACTGGATCAAGAGTGTCCAACACAGAGTTTCCTTCGGGTTGTCCTCCTGTTTTTTTGCTGTTAGTATATTGCTTCAGTGTCAAGAGACTGGAAATCTTTGCCAACAGTGCTGATGATATAATAAATGACACGAGTGGGTTTTTTCAAACCTAGTGCTGTACTTAATGCCAGTTTCTATAATGTTTACTACCAGTGGTTTGGCGGAGGAGTCGGGCTACATCTTGGCATGGCCAGAAAGCGTTTCTTAGAACTCTCCAAAAACGTAAATGACGGACCAAAAGCTGACAGGTATAAATAATCACAGCTAAAGCTCTCCAAGCTGTGGGCTTGTCATATTTGTTTGTCTAGACATCGGGAATGCCACCATTTGAAAAAGAAAAATAGCTTGTGGCAGTTATTAATATAGACACGGACACTAACAAGACGTTTAAACCAAAAGAAGTGTAGCTAACTCTGGGTGAATCCCTGTGATACATAAAATCCAAGGCTGCAAACCCAAGCTCTTGCCTCAAAGCTGCACAGTTAATCCTCTCTTTTTACAACATATAATTCATGTTTGACATATCCGGGGAAATGTGCACACTGGCATCTAGAGTTCCCTACACTATTATTATCTATTTTCTAAGTTTTTCTATGAGCCATAACTTGAATCCAGGCAGCTTTTAATAGCTGTAAACACTCATTTGTGTGCACTCTGTTGATACAAGTTTGTTACTCAGCCGCGTTTAACCCTGCAGCATCAGTGGCAGCAACTGCAGACGTGATTACTAGTCATCTCTCTTGATTGTAGTCTGATATGAGTGCTGATGGTGTCTGCGGTTAATGAAGGCAAGTTGTGAATGACTGTGGTCACTGTGGTCCGTCCTTGGCATGAGTGTAGCACACACAAACACGCACATCCAGTTGTACACACTTCCCCACTTCTGCTTTTCCCTTGTTAGCATTTAGACGAGTGGAGGTGCATACTTGAGCGCTCACAATGGAGAACTGCTCGGAGCTATCTTAGGCATGTCTGGACACTGCTGTATGTTTAGCTACTGTCTTTTTTCAGAGATTCCTCTTATGAACAGGAAGTAACGTACATGTCTGGCTTGTAAACCGAAGGAGCAGGGCTGTCATTGTCACACGGCCATTGACTAAGATTCTAGAAAATAGGGAAGGAACAGTGTGAGGGTGGCACTTTGTCATGGTTGTTTACATGATATACTCAAGACAGATCTTTTGTTTAACATGTGGGGCCTAGTCCCATTGATGTAAGTTTAGGAGAATAAGACAAATAAGCGATAATACTTAAAGGCGGCCTATTATTATTATTTTCTGTCATATATATATATATATATATATATATATGACATATATATTTATATTCATAAAAAACATAATGTGACACATTATAAGAACATTCAGAATGCAAAGCTTTGAATACAAACTAGCAGTGACTACAAGAGAAAACAAAATCATAAAAGTATGATAATGCTGTCTATTGTTTGTTATTGTCTAGATTAAATACAGCTCCACAGGGTTGAAATATGTGCACACTGTTTTTTTTAACTAATGACCTATTACTGCACCCTGTCAGTGTTGTTTTCTCTACAACTAGTTTTGCTGACAGTGTGAGATGTGATAACAGCTCCACCATGGGTACTGTATCTTACCCACATGTGTAGCTAATTCAAAACCTGTGGCCAATAACAGCTTCTATAGGTCAAAGACATATGACCTATGAGACAATTTTCCAACATCACTTCTAACGCAGATAATTACTCAGGCAAGACATCTGAGGAGGGCCATATTGTCAGTTTCAAACAAAACAGTATGATATAAGCTTTGTTTTTTTTCCCCTCCACCAAAATGTCTATCCATTCAGTTTTGTTGCAATCCCAGTAATGGTTATGGGATTATGAGGGCGGATGGTTTCATTTTTCTAGCCTATGACTGTCACATCCAGGTCCATTATGGTGATTTAAACCCAAGCATATATGCCAAGGCCATTTTTACTGCCGGGCTCTCCAGCTTGGCTGCTCTACATTAAAACACATTTATATAGTCCAGCACAGCTCAGGGTCTGCTTATGCGAATGGGTCACTCACAAATCTGAGCTCAATCTCCCTGCGTCTTGAATCATTTTGTCCACTAAATACTGAGAGGTGATTTGTCACAGGCAGTCATTGTTTCCATTGCTTTTGTATCTAACTAGAAGATGACAGGACAGGTGGTTTAGAGTTGTATATTTTATTTTTTTAAAAACCCAAGGCACTCAGTGAGTCCATCTACGCTTAGACATCTTCATCTTCTATTTCTACCTCTATTGAAACGTGTATAGTACTGACTAAAGGCTGAGATGAATTTGCATTATAATTTGCACATTTTTTTCTTATGCATTCGCCAAACCCTTTGCTGCTTCCCAATTGTTACGACATCACAGGGTCATTAATTGAACAGAAATTTTGTCTGATGATTTGAAGAAATATTTAAATGAAAAGTTTGGAGAAAAAATGAAGCTGGAGTCAGGAGAAAGTTAGCTAAGCTTAGTTGAAAGACTAACTGCAAGGGGAAATGGCTAGCTTGGCTCTGTCCAAAGGTGATATAGTGTAAAGAGCGACAAAGTCAACATTAGGAGGAGGTTGAGGTGGATGGATTGGTCATCAGTGTGTACAACATTATATTCCCTTATGAGACCTTTGTCAAGATGCTGCAGTGCCAACCTGGTCTCACAGGAAACCGTGAAATAGCCACGGATTTGCTTAACTCAAAATCCATGGAATAGTCACGGAATAACTCAAATTTCCGTGAAACTGACACGGATTTCACTACAATGCAAGTTAATGACAGTCATATCCCGTGGCTATTCCAACATGCAAAGTGATTATGTACATTCACTGAGTGAATATTTAGAAAATAAAACATATATTTCTGGCTAGAAATGTGATCAAAATCCATTTTTATGCAGAAACTAAGTCAAAATATAGATTTTTTCACTAAAAATGAGAGAACTGTCTGCCATGTTTTTTGTTCTGACCGCCGGGACCTTAAAAATCATGTGACTTGGAACAAACCAATAGGAAAAAATAGCCACGGGATATGACTGTCATTAACTTGCATTGTAGCGAAATCCGTGTCAGTTTCACGGAAATTTGAGTGATTCCAAGGCTATTCCACGGATTTTGAGTTAAGCGAATCCGTGGCTATTTCACGGATTCCTGTGAGACCAGGTTCTGCAGTGCATGTGTTTCTTAATTTGTCATTATTGAGCTGAAATGTGCTGTGTACACCCAGTGTCTCAAGAGGAGGAAAAGGAGACATTTTTGGTCACTTCATGACCTTTCTTTTATTGGCACCATTTCAAGCCAATCTTTCAGTTTTCAAAAGACTCTATATCTCCTGAGTCTTTGGTCATAAAACACAATATCGTGTGCACTGTGTGCTTTCCTGCTCCCAAGTGGAAGATACCTATTGATTTTGGTGACCTTTTTCCTATCGCAGTCAACAGGCCAAACTGTGGATACTAAAGTTGTTACTCAGTCATCTACACAATACAGTGCTGACTGTGAAAGTAATGACGAACTTGGCTGATTTTTGGGCTTTGTTTAAGATCTTTGCTCTTTATAGCAGCTGAGAAATGTCTTGTTTCTCCAGTCCAATAATTAATAGGCCCCATTCAATTCTTTATGGACCATGACATAATATTCTGCATTTCCTCCTGATTTGCTTAGATGGGATCCATCATTCCAGAAGACAACATATTCTCTCCTACCATGCTTCTACTTGAATTTTGACTGAAAATAGAGACTGGTTTTACAGTCGCACTAACTTATGCTTCTGTCCTATCAGTTTTGGATTGCTCCAAACTTTCAAATTTCAGAGGATCAGTTTGTGTTTGCACCCTGTTAAACTCTGCCAGACGAGAAGGACACTCATACAGCACCGCCAGATTTCCAGGGACAAGTTCAAACAACATCCCATCCATCAGGTTATTTTGCTGCATTCTTTACCACTTTAGTTCAACTTTAGCATGAGCAATATGAGTATATCACTCTTGGAATCTAAAGTGTGACAACTGATTGACAGGAGGAAGATGCCAATTGAAGTTAGTGCTCTTCAGTGGTGCTGCAGAGGTATGATTTACAGTGCCTTTCATGTACACACCCAGAGAAAGCTTAAGTCGGGCCACTTACACTGCTGTTACTGTGATTCTGTGACCTGTCCTTGGTGTTGGTATTGACATGTCATAAAAAGATTAAAAATAGCCCGATCCTGGCTTACAGTGCTGCAGCAAGTCACACTCTTGTCTAATATCGGCTGACAGTCATTCTTACTCAGGAGTTGAGAAAAATAACCCCCTGCAGGACTTTAATGTGGAGGGGGGTCAACTGAAGGACCAACCCATGTCTCCTTCCTATTTTTTTCTCCCCTTTTCCTGTCTCTGGTCGGTGCCTTCCTTTTTCACGGCCCCTCTGATGGGATCCCCTCTTCTGTTTCCTGCTGTTTGTGTGCGTTGCTTTGGAAACCATGGCAGCTGTCCAGTTGAGGGGATTTTTTTCTTTTTACTGGTGTGACTAGGGGGGTTGGGAGGTTACGAGGTCAGCATATGGGTGAGATGCTTTACAGTTTTTATGTTGGCATTTTGATGTATGGGCAAAAGTAATGCCCCGTTCCACTAAATTGATTTGTCCTCCTCTTTTACCTTAAGAGAATGACAGCTTTTATAAACATAATTTAGGCCTTGTTCAGACTGCCAGCCAAAATCCGATTTTTAGCCCATCCAGATTGGAACTGGATGGCTCTTTTGAAGTCTGAACAGTCACAAATCACATGAAATCCGATTTTTGCAGACCGGATCGAAATCACCTTCGGGAGGTAGTTTCAAATCGCATTTGGACAGATGCGTCTCAGTCTGAACCGCTCCAAACACTCGTCAATCGGTTTTGACTGCCGGTGTCGCACTATACGCGGCACGCGTAACGCGGGCAGCGCGGAGACGAGGTGTCCACCGGTAGCCGCGCCCGACTCATGCAGGCCCGACGGGGGCGTCCATCCGCCCGGTTTCTCCCCTGATGTTCTGCACCTCTACTGGACAGTTATAACGCCAATATACTGAGGTGACCTGCCTCCATCATGTTTGTTGTTGTTGTTGTTGTTGTCGCTGTCGCAATTATATGACGTCAGACGCTCTGACGTCCTTACTGCAGCAACCTGTCAGATCAGTCAATAATGTGGCCCAGTCTGAACAGAGCCATATCCGATTTGGACACTTGCTAAAAACAGTGTGTACAGTCAGCCCCAAAGATCGGATTTGAGTAGGAATCTGATTTGAATCAGATTCGCCTGCAGTCTGAATGCGGCCTTAGAGAACTGAACAAAATCATTTTGCAACTAATGAACATGCACAGAAGCTCCATGAACTTTGCTTTAGTGAACATCACCCAGAAAACCCATGTTTTGGGTTGAAGTTCGTTCCCCCTGCCAAAATTTTTTTTCTCAGTTTCCTCCTGACGACCAGTGTTACAGCTTGACAAGTTAACTGGTGAATGTGCCATGGCAGCTGAACAGAACATGCAAGTGTCTTCAATTTTACTTTTGGATTGGAAATCCATACTAATATGTGTTTATTATTAATGCCAACGGTAAATGTAAGTTATTATGAGCAACCACCGACGCTTTCAGCTTAAAGAGATCTTTAAAAAGAAATTGAGTCAGAACGTCTGCAGCCACATCAGCAACTTACTTGAAATGACACAAGTTGAAGCAAGTGTATGTGAAGTAGTTCATATTTTGGGAGGAGTTCAAAATTTAAATTGTGAGCAATGTGTGAACGTGCACAACACTTTTAGTAGTTGCTTATCTTATGATTAATATCAACTGTTCCAACTTTACCATACTTTTGTGTGCCTTTCTATCACACATACTTAATACTGTTTATTACCAACAGTGTGCCGTGTTGGTATAATCCATAATCTAAAGAAAATTACCTTCCAGTACAGCATTTACCATTAGAAATCAAAACTTTTATGATTTTCACAACAATTAATGTACAGCATGAACACTCTACATACATCACTAACATCACTTTCCCTGTGCTCATTTGTCCTCTGTGCTTGAAGCCGCCCTCATCAAGTGGCTTGATAGTAAAGTACTAAAACAAAACTTAAACTGCTATCTGAGCAATGATCCTTCTTGTGTTAAACTCACATTGTTCAGCACGTGCACACAGCAACAGCCCCCACAGACTTGTTAAAAATGTTGTGATTCACACTGTTTTATTAGTCAACCCTCTCCTTTGATTCACCTCCATCTGGCCGTGATACGACTGCGGTGAGAATGTATCACATGACGAGTAAGCCACACACTGTGATGCTGAATGGAAGACTCTGCCGAGGCCAAGGCTTGACCTTCAGGTCCCTCACACATCACCTGTGTGCTGATAGCACTGATAGATGTCAGGTTTACACCAGGCTGTGTTCTGCTTCTTAAGGCCTTTACAAGGTCTAACAGCAACCACACATGCATATAAAAACATGTGCTCAATGTGTCCCATCAGGTCAGAATGACTCATAAGTGAATTCCACAAACTAACACATTGATACACATTAACCAAAGTGGAGAAACTGTTTTCCTTTTCTCTCAGTCCATTTTACAGCATTAAAGCACTGTTGAGATGAAACCAGACATAATAAAGTGCTGCTCCGCAGGGAGAGAACATGCTGCCCTGCTGTGGATTCATCTGAAGTCATTCCCTTCAACCCTGCAGCCTTAAGCATCTCCCCAGTCTCTGGAAACCTGATCAGGCGGTGTGTTTTTCACATGAATCCTACAGCGGTGTTCCTGACCTCAGACAGTGATCCCAATCAGGAGGAATACCCTGATGCTGCAGTTTGGACCCTCTGTGCTGAAACCAAATAGTATAATCGTGTAATGAGGGATCCCTCCCAGGAAACATACTCAAGTAGGAAAACTGGCTGCTGCTCTTGCTGATAACTTGCATGGTTTATTATAAAAGCACAATTTCAGTAAGTAATAGTCTCAATTTACAAATTACCATTTGGTATTCAGTGACTGTTGGGATCTGGGATTCTTTTTTTTTTTGTTGTTTCTCAGTTGTGGCTGCCAGTATTACAGTCATATTTGCTACCCACAGTACAAATCAGCATTTTCAGTTAAAACATTGTCATATTTCTTGCAGAATGACTCAAAATGTGATGAATCATGAATTCCAATTGTTTTCCAACTGGGAAAACACTGACCAGAGCCTGATGTGGACTGTGCTGCGGTTGTGTGGATGTTGTGTAATTAATAAAACATTCAGTGAAGAGCTGAGGTGAACGGCAGTGTGCACTTCTGTGCATTCAGACAATAAACAGGATACTCTCCTCCTGGCCTGTGCAAGCAAGCGAGTGTATCCAGGATTAACCTCAACTGCAATGACTTTGAATGGGCAGGGCGGGAGGGCGTGCCCACCTGCATGGAGATGGGCGTTTTTTACTGTGCAGGTTATACTGTGGTGTTTTCTAACAGGGCATGGCTGCAGTGAACGTTGTGTGCTTAAAGATCACTAATTACACAGTGCGATGCTTGTTTTATGTATCCAGCATATTAGTCTGGATACACAGTTTATTCTGAGGCATCACATTTGTTTTTTCCTGCACATGTCGTATGGTGGACTAATCAGCCCTGCGTATGGTATCATATTTAACAGAGCACATGGTGTAATAATGCCTCCCTGTATAGAGGACCTACATGCATGATGGATTTTGGGATTATGACGCATCCCCCCCTACTGAAAGATAGGAGATTGCGAAAGCCTGCATGCCTTCATGGTTTGTTAGCTTGTCAGCTCTGGCAGCAGGAGGCAGTGTTACTCAGAAGCTCCCATGTGTCACGACCTTGCCACCATCTACGTAACTGCTATGGCTTCTGGGAAACCGTCTGGGCCCATAATCACCGTCCAGTAAAAGGAGATCAGGAGCTGCGACGCTGCCAAAGAAAAATACACAAGCATGCCGAGAAACGCACACATGTGCACGAGCGGTCGTACGTAGCTACACATACACATGGGCACACATGTCGAGAAAGGTTTGTTGCCAAATATAATGGCTCTCTCTACTCTTTCAATTGTGGCTATATGTTTAAATACATCTGGACAATATAATTTCACACATCATCACCTTCACACACCCACCCCGCATCCCCCCCGTTTCCTCCGTAAGAAAATAAAGCTCAGGTCTTGTCAGAGGGAATCCCTGCTACCCCAGCTGAGAACACACACTCCATACTGGCCCCCTCCCACATAATTCTCCTCCAACAGTCTGAAACCACCCTGACCCATCGTCTAGAGTGACTCAATCCCTCGGCTTCCCGCACTCCCCAGAAAGCCATGCCAGGCCACGAGTGAGGAGACCTCCAGACGAATGAGATTTCCCACTTTTGCATCAGTCGGACCTAGATCAGCTCTCCAATCGGAACACATTAGTACTGTGTCTGTGTATGTGTGTGTCCTCTTGGGGCTTTACAGAGATCCAAGTTCCTTAAGGTGGAAAATTAGCCCTGAAAGTATTTACATATCATCATATGAACCAGATCTGTGTCCTAGCTTCACATTCGGTATGGAGTGCAGACTGGCTGCCATGGTGGCTTTTTCTTTTTTTCTAAGCAGCCAGACAGTTACGAAACTCGCGGAGCAAATAGGTTATTATGTCTCCGTTATGGTTCCATGATGTGGCTTTGGAGGGCTACGTCTGCTGAAGTGCCATGTAGAACAGAGAGTTCCTCCGCGGCCCACCAGTGTAGGCAAACCCAGAATGACCACTTCAATGTAAAAGATGTTTTTTCGTACTGTGTAAACTATTGACTCAGCTATGATATCAATTATTAAGCCTATTAGAACTATAGTTCAGAGTAATATTGACCAGGAATCACTGCTTTTTTTCATTCATATATTAGTTTTCTTTTCAAAGTCTCTCTAAAGCAATATTGGTCATGTAGTGTTGAATAAGTTTTTTGTAATATTATTAGTAGTACTTCAGTCATCCTTGATTTTGATGCACACACCAATGTGTCTGTGACCTTGGGTGACATTAATGTCACACACATGCCCATTTTATGCTAATACCCTGCAGTTTTTTAGATGCAAGACAAATTTGTTATTTTTGTCTATTGATTTAAATATTTCTGCATACTGGGTTCCCAAAACAGTCTCAGTATTGCATAATTTGGGTCTGACTGGAAAGCTAAGACTCTTGTGGATTCAATTAGCCCAATTTTATTCATGTGTGATGATGCTAGTGCCCACAGTAGCATAGTAAACTTGACCTCACTGTATAAAATCACCTGCCGTGACCTCTAGGACCATGAAACTCTACAACATTTAACCAGAGACCTAGGGTATTCAGAGGATGTATGGCTTCCTTCGATAGTGACAGTAACTCACTTTCAGGACTATTTCCAAAACAGAAGTGCTCCCCATCAAAATGCTTGTTCTTGCAGGAATTTCTAAATGCCAAAAAGTTTGACACAAATCACCGCATAGAGTTTTTTTAAGGGTGTTTCTCAAGGTCGTGGTTGCTTAACGTGGTATCTTGAAGGGATTCCTGACCATTTTTATCAATTCTCAAGTGGTAAAAAGTTGTAGAATTTAAAAATTTTGCACCTTCTCTGTGTTACAAAAGGTGTCAATCTAAAATTGCTGCAGCATGAGAATGGCCTTCATAAACTTCCATCATAATGTTCTAAAGCCTTATTCACTTTATAGGCGTATAACTGAAGCACAATGTTCCCTGTAGGGAAAAAATAGCAAAGAGAAAAAAAAGACAAAAATGAGCGTGGATGATGTTAAGAAGCACAACATTAATGATGGAGTATTTTAATTGTACGCCGGCACTGACGGTAATTAATGTTTTCAGATTGCAGTTGTGGTTTGTGCTGTGATTCACACAGATTTTGGAGCAATCTATGGATCTGTGCAGTTCTTCACAGTGAGCTGTATATGCTGTAGGTAGAGCTGAAAGCATTTTGTAAATCTTCACAAAGATTTACTTGTCAGTGCAGGAAAGCTCTGTATCGGTTCTCAGAGGAAATCAGGGTATAAAACTCGCATCAATAAAGCTGTAGATGTTTTCTTTACTCCTCTTTTCCCGACTCAGTTTTAATTGACTCCTGGCTGTCCTGATATGAGTCTTTGAAAAGCATAAACAGGATTATGGAAAGACAAAATCCGATCTGTAATTATGATGTTGATATCTTTTAAACTTCTGAAAGAATCTCCCGAAATGAGCAAATCTGCTGCCTGCTTCCTTGCTGGCTGTAAGTAAACAGTTTAACCCTTCGAGGCAGCAGGATGTTGGCAATTGACTGGATGGGTCATCCGGACGATCAGAACACATCTGGATTTGACGTCAGTCCACCACGAGCAAGCAATCTGATGGCTATGTGAGAAATAGTGTTAGAAAACAGTATTTGTCCTTTAATACATGTCTTTTTAGTTGACTTAAACCAGTAAAAACCAGTTGTTATAATTATTAACACACCTTAGGTTGGCTCTTGACTAAAATGTATTATTACCTGCATACTTTAGAAGTACTTCATATACTGTTATAATTAAAATTTCTGTGTTCAAAAGATCAGAAAACAAGGGTAACACACTTTTTAAGAAGTAAAGATACGGATGTAATGATGCATCACGAGACAGTTAAAAATTGATTATAAATGTGTTAAAGTAGAGGACATATTCTACTTTTGATTTCACTTGTGTGAGCGCATACGTCACTGTCAGAGCGCATTTCAGCCCCGCCACCACCGAAGGGGAAAACAATCAGTGGCCTAAAAGCTGCAGTGTGGTTAAATGCACTTCCAACAAGTTAAAGAACCAGAACTACGTTTAAAAAATCTGACAAGCCGAAAATTGAACTTTTAATAGGACAAAATTGGATATTTGCTAACATCACCTTACCAATATATAGCTAACATTAGCCGGATAACATATTGCTAACATTTTCTTGATAACATATAGCTAACATTAGCTTGATAACTAATAGCTATCATTAACTTGCTAACATATAGCTAAAATAAGCTTGCTAAAATATAGCTAACATTTTCTTGATAACATATCGCTAATATTAGCTTGATAATATAGCTAACATTAGCTTGCTAAAAGCCAACGGGACATTGTGAATCTGCCTGAGAATGATGATATACTGATCTTCCTGGAAAAAAAAAATTTCAAACCAGGAACACATGCAAGTCTTTGTTTATTTTAAGACATTTTATTTATTTTTATTCGTCATTTAGTTATTTTGACATGGGATTTGTTTTAAACATCATTAAATTCTAAATTTAACTTTTAACTTTTTGTTTTTGAAAATAATATATAATTTCCATTGCAATTTTAAGAGGACATGGGTTGTTTTTCACACTTTACCCGCCTACCTCAGATAAATAAAAAGTGATTATCTTTAATTTGTTAAAAAATAAGACAAAATATATTTTGGAGAAAAAAATGTCATAATTTGCCTGCAGGCTCATTAGATTAAAAAAAAAACAAAGAAATTGTGAGAAGATCACATCGTTAACCCTGTATTGGAAATCGTATTGAAACATCCCTTATCACAGCACTAACAGGTAGAGTATACTGTAATATTTTCTGCAGTGTGCAGTCAGTGGGTTTATGGTGCCAGCAGCCTGAATCTCAACATACTTGATTCTCTTCAAAACATCCTTCAGACCTCCTTGAAATCAGTTTAGTGAATTATGACATCTGTTTCAATCTTTTACACACATGCAAACACTCTCTCTCACACACACCATTACATAACGAAATCTATCTATCTATCTCAGGAAACAAAATACTTTTTTGAGCAAAATATAGTATGTGTAATGGTAAACTGTTCCCTTCGCAAATGTTTATCTGGTATAAATCAGGGAAATCAGGGAAACTGGTATATATCACTTTTTATACACCTCATCACTGTTTGGAAAGCTGACGATCTGACTATTTCAGAATATTGAGTGTTATATAATCTATGGTCAGATGAAATCTGGAGTTTAAATGTTGGATTTGCATTGAAACACTTGCAATATACATCTCACCATCAATGAGTATATTGAAAAATTAATTATTTAGAGGAGCTGTCACTTTACAGATTGTGGCCTTGCATTGCACTGACAGAGCAGGTTAGTCTGAAATGAACCATGGCTAATCAAGTTGTCAGTCTGTAGATAGTATGGTTGAGTTAATGCATCATGGTCTTTATATTATTGAGGGTGCATCATTGCCAGTGACAGGTTGTGGGTATCTACAGAGCTTTATTTTCTCCTGTCAAATGCTGATGTTAGTTTATGGGCTGTTGCTGCCATCTGCTGGGCTGCTGATGTATTACACAATTTTTGCTCGATACTTTTCAAGCTTATTTGATCATGAAATAAAGGGGTGAAATAAAAGCAAATCACAGAATAAACAAACTGAACAAAACATCAAAAACAACTCAACATGTATCACATTACTTTAATACCCTGTGGGAATAGTAAAGGAAAAACACAAGACTAGACACAGAAACACAGTGGTTTGTGGTATTCAACTAAAATTTTGAGGCACATGTACTTTACTTGAATGCATTAATTTCATGCTACCTTATACTTCCACACTGTATTTTCTCTTTGTAGTTTCTTTGTGTCTCTTTATAGTGTTTTTGTGTCTCTTTGTCAATGTTTTGTCTCATTTTACATTTCTTTTGGTATTTGTCATTATTTTTTCTCTGTGGTTTTTTTGCTTATCTTGTGTAGTTGTTTTTAAGTCTCTTTGTAGTTGTTTCTTTGTGTATGTGGCCATTTTTGTGTCTTTTTGAGGTGAATTTATGTCTCTTTGTAGCATTTGTGTGTCATTGTGGTAATTTTTAGTCCCTCTGATCATTTTCTCTCTTTCTCATTGTTTGGTCACACTTGTAATTTTTGGTGTTTATGTGATTATGTTAGGTTATTCTCTGTGGTTGTTTTACTCCTTTTTTGTAGTTATTTTGAGTCTCGTTTCTTTGTTTCTCTTCGTGGTTGTTTTACCTCTTTCCATCGTCACCATGAGTCTTTTTGTCTCTTTGCAGTTGTTTTGGTGTCTTTGAAGTCATTTTTGTAGTCAGCCCTTCCTGGTTGGTCAACTCTTGAAGTGTCATTTTGTAGATGAAGGCCAGGGGATCCCCTGACATTTTGGGCCCCTGGGCCTATGCCCGTTTGGCCTGTTGAGTAATCCATCCATGCTGGTACATTATATCCAAGGGGCATCAAATGAAAAGGTCACCATCCCTGCACACTGAGCCCTCTTATATAAAAGTACCTGCTGCTACAGTCAGACTGTACAGGCCTCTCCTGTCTGCTCTGCTCCCAGGCCTAATGCTCAGTGACTGATCCCATCATTGGATATGCAGCAGTATGGCACATTCCACACATGCAGTGTGTGTGAAATAAGGGAAATGTAATAGCGATTGAAATTCAAATATTTTGCTCATATTTCCAGCAACTGCCAATTTGTGTCTTTTAATTAAAAGCAGACATGGTGATGTCATGCGTGGAAGGCGAGAGAGGGAGCAGGTCTCAGGCCTGCGTTTGTCACACTGCACTACTGCCAAAATATCAGATATCTCAATACAGAAAAAAAAACGTGTGGTATTTATGCAGATGCAAGGTAACCTAAGCTACTGAGAAAATACCTGGAGAGACGGGTAAAAGAGAGGACATTATTAGTAGTCAAAACTCTCATGGGAACATTCTGCACAATATACCTTTTTATACCGCATGCACACCGATCTGCCTTTTCAGTCAGTTATATATAATCTCTATTCAAATCCAACTCGTGCCCGTGTCAGGCCTGTTTGCGCCTGAGTGATGACCCTCACAGGGCACAGATTGGTCTCTTCTGAAGCAACACTAACTGGTAATGAGCATCCATGTCCATCAGCTGCTTGTCTGATACATGACTAATAAACATGCAGCAGGCTACGTGGGGCTATTTAAAGGCTCAGAGATGGAGGCGTTGGAGAGAAGAGGGTCTTTTTCTTGTCCCGGTGTCACTCGGTGTCAGCCACACCGGCAGCATTCATTAGCATGGGTCAGATCAGCGCTGTCAAACGTGTGATGCTATACACATGTGCATTCACAGACACACATACACAGATACACACATGTATGTGGACGCATGCAGATTTAGATATGTCTGTTGCTTTGCTGCCACCGTGTGGATAACATATGACATGTCTGCATCTGAAAGCAAATTCTACACATGTAACCCAGGAAATTTAAGTTGGAGCTACATTTATAAACTCATTTGTATTAGAGAAAGTATAACAACTTTTGTTTCTATGATCAAGACTTTTATTTTTTTAAGTAAGAGGTTAATATATGCAGAAAATAGCTAAGGGCAATATCTGGACATAAGCCTTACCTGTACGCTAAAATTATTTCTAAGACAGATCTCAGAATCAGATTAGTTTAATGGCCAAGTAGAACAAAGTACTGAATATAAATGTATGTTAAAACAAACAAAAAAACAGCAGCATGAATTGAAATATGAAGAATAGAAAAAGTCAGCATACAAACACTATTTAAAAAAAAATATTAACAGTAGAAACAGTATGAACAGTACAAATATGGCTGTTTTTAAATGAAGGAAGGAGCTGTGCAAACACGAATGTGCAAGTTTACAGTAAGATAGGTCAGGTGACTAAATCTAGTGAATTCATTTTTGTTTCCATATGTTTTTGCATATTGTCTTCATTATTTCATGCTCTGATTACGGTCAGTGTTAGAGTATTCAGATCCTATACTAAATTAAAAGTAGCAGCGCCATAAAGTAAAAATACTCAGTCACAAGTAAATGCCCTGCATATCAAATAACATTTATCTGATTAGTAAAAGTATTCCTGTATTATCAGCAAAATAGGTACTCAGAAAGTACTCAGTAAACACAAAACGGAGCATTAAATCCCCTCAGGTCCTAAAAGATTTTAAACTTATGTGCACACAATATTTTAATATAGGCAAACACAAGGTAATTTTGGGGGAAGTAAGGCTGAGCGATATGACGATATATCTTGTCAAAATGATATTCTTCTTTATTGTATGATTTGGGTTGTTGAAAAAATGTGGAGAACTTGTTGCAGCAATATTAAATGATATTTATAATACACTTTACGTTCTAAACCCTGAGTGTTTTTTATTTGTCAAACATTTATTTCACACAGTAGTATTAAAAAAATATGCTTGTCCATGTGTCATTTATATTTTTTTTATATATATTTACTTATTGAATCACCATAAAACATGCTTTATCATGATGTATGTCGAGAAAATAGAAGATTTTTACCATTTTGTCCACAAAAATAATTCTGATAGTTCTCCTGTAGTTTGTTGCTATTTAAAATGTATTATTCTTATTCGTGCTGGATGACCTCACCTCAGTCCCAGCAGAGCTTTGCACAGCTCCAACCTGAGCAGCTTTAATCAGCCACAGTGACTGGGAACACCTGTGAGGGTGGGCAGGGCCTTCATTTGTAGTATTACATCATAATGTAACAGGGTGACCATATGCTTTGTATGTAAATTAATGTAACCACAGAGATAGATATTATGTTTTGTAATGCAGTTAAAGTCAACCATGACTTGAGTGAATCTGAACAGCGACAGAAAAAAAAGTGAAATTTCAAAACAAAAGGTCAAGAAGAAATTGTTCTTGAATATAATCAGCATGTTTAACATTTTAATTGTAAATTTTAGTCTTGAGGGTGTCATTTATCACTATGGTGTATTTGTATTGTTTCTTTATTTTAATACAAAACACATTTATATGTAAATTATGTCTAAATAACATTCCCAAATTAATTATTTTGCTTTGCGATGGGTGCTAGGTTTGGGCCGTAATCCTTCATTTAAAACACAACACAAACATTAACCTTATTCATTTATTTATTTATTAATTTATTTATGTCTTTTAAGAAAGTGACTAAATGTCAAGTTTGCTTTGATTGGGATAGTTCATTAAGTCTTCCAATATTACAGAGAAAATCATTTAATTTTTTTTTTGTCCCAGCATGCATTCATGAGATATCTGAGCCTCAGGGTGCTTTTATTTACTGTCACAAATAAACACATTTTCTCTTCATCTTGAATAAGAAAAAAGGACACAATTAAAAGTGGTTAAACTGTGTTTAACGTGTTTTTTCCTATTTAATTTTTCAGATAAAACTGCATTTTTCATTCTCTTTATAATTTGTCAAAACCCAATAAAATCACCCCTGCAGGCGCAGCGTGAACACACATCAGCACACAATAATTTACCAGAATGATTAGCAGTGACAAAGCACACAGGGATATTACTCTGACCTGTTCATAATTTGCACCATTGTTATGATTATGACATAAAGTCTGTACTTACTCCAGGGAAAGCGGTCTAATCAGGCTCCTGGTGTAATTAAATCAACCTGCCCCGGGCTCTTATTGACTCGCTAATATGGCCGATACAATATGACTGTTATGACCTGCCACTCTCAGACATCCATCCATACATGTTAGCCGAGCAATAATTGCCTCAGTTGAATTAGACCGTAATGTATGGAGCAGCCTGATAATGATGAAGCAGTGGTTGGAAGGAAGTTCTATACACACACACACACACACACACACACACACACATGTTGTCATACATACAGTAATTAAATGGATTAAAGGGAAACGTTGCAAATGCATCACCTGTATTTAGCATCAGGAAAGAAGACAGTAATTACTGCATTTTTGCACGGTGTGTAATTTCAACCAGAGATCTCAACGCACAACAATGCTGAAAACTCATAATCCTTTTAGCAGCTTATTAAACATACACATGCTGGAAGTGTGCTATTGAGAAAAGCATGACTGCTGTTTACAACACGTGAAACCACTCCACTGTTTATGTTTGTATGATTCATTTCTGCGTGATTTTTAACAATTGACAATATGTGAAAATACACATAGTTGTTGTACACAGTGACGCACAGTTCAGGAACAAAACTGAGTGTTATTGTAAGACCTATGAGCAGAGAATCACAGAATCCACATTACTTACATTACAACATGCTTTACCATACGGCAACTGGTGACTTTGCTATAGCCAGTCATTATGGCTGAGTAACACTGAGGCTCTTATTTCACACACAAACACACTGTATGCTGTTACGGATATCTGCTGGACCAGACAATAGTCGTTATTCTGTGCGTCTCTCACTGGATATGGAGTTGAGGGGATGATTGTGCTGTGGAGTTCAACAGCTGCTTTGTAGCCTGATGCTGGTACAGAAAAAATATCTTGTTTTACATTATTTGGAAAATGTGATGGATTATGCAAAACGTGCATTTTGATGTTTATGTGCTAAAAATCTGTAGGAAGTTAACATGTGAAAGTGTGGATATAAAGCGTAAAGGATTAGGGTTTAAGGTTACTCTCACTATTGTATTTAATCAATCAATTATTACAAGATGATTTCATACACCGCTCCTTCCCCGAGGCGTCACAAATATAATGTTATCATGCACCTTGTAAGCTCTGACAGAGACACACTGTTGCAGAAACATCAGACAGTGGAATTAAAGTCTGTGTTGCTCATTCTGATTAGAATGTAACAAAACAAAAGCAGATATTTGCGTTAGATTTATTTTGCTGAATCCTTTTTTAAAATTATTTTTTTATTTCTTTGGTGTAGTCCAGGGAAAACACCCCCAACAGCTGGGGTTGATTTGATAAGACATCTCACTTATTAAACTTTTTTTTTTTATAAAAAGGGTTCATTTGCAAAAACAGATAAAAGCCCTTTTTAAATTGAATGAACCCAACAAAATTTTTCATAGATTCTTATCAAAATACCGGTAGTTTGACTGATATTCCCTGGACTGCATCCAAAATGTTATTACACATTTAGCTGACATTCAGTTTTAACTATTTAAATTTAAAGCCATTGTGTTTATAAAAAAAAAAAAAAAAGCAATTTTTCCCCTTTCCTTTTTCCAACAGTTTTTTGGAGATGATTGGCTCCCATCACTAAAGAATCAGGTCAGCATTTAAATTGAGAAATTACCTCATCTGAAAGTGTTACAGCTGGCCAATCAGGATCCATTATTGTGAGGACCTAATCTTTTAACAGATGAATCAATAACTTACAAAATAAAAAATGGTTATATATAAATAATAATCCGGCTTATCTTGAGCTATTTGATATCAAAATTATAAAGATGAAATAAAATTACTTTACGTTCAGACCAAACAATACTACCTCCATTTCCTTACAGGAAAAGAGTTATTTTCATTTTCAACTAATCTGTTGATTATTTTCTGAATTAATCGTTTAGTTATTTGGTCTATAAAATTAAAGAAAATAGTGAAAAATGTAGATGTTTTTTTCTCAAAGCTCACAGTGATGTCCCATGATTTTTTCACAACTCAGACATTCAGTTTACTTACCAGAAATGAAAAGAAAGCAGGAATCACATTTTTTTTATTTTTCTTCCTTTAAAAAATACTCAAAATGTATACTTGTTTCTCAAAATATTTGGCGATTAATATATTATCTCAAAACTAATCGATCTATAACACACACACACACACACACACACACACACAGACGAGGCGAGGATGATCCTCAGCTGGGATGATACTTCTGAGGAGCATGCCCTCGCTCTTGTTTTACACAATAGCCTCTCACAACTGTAAAAGAGCCCCTCTGTGTGGCGAACGGAGCACTTCTCTCCCTCATCACTGAGAGAATGACTGTGTGTCTGAGTGTGTGTATGTGTGTTGAGAGAGGGAGAGAAAATGCTCGTATTAGACAGATGGAAAGCAAAAGTGACAAAGAAGGAAAAAAAGCAGGAGAAAGAAAAGAGAGAGAAATAGACCTTCCAACGTTATTTTCTCTCGTCGACATGAGATCACCAGCGTGCAGCGGACATGCAGCTCAGTACAGTCAGTGCTTATTCATGTATTCAAAGCTAATCCCCAAATGATTTAATCTGTAGCATGATTAACCATGAAGCAATTTAGAAATAATCTGTTAGCATTCAGAAATAACACTACAGTCTTAATCATTATGGGAAAGGAAGCGGGGCTGCGTTCTCGTGTTCTTACTGCAATCATGACGTCACTTCTCCTCTTCTTTCTGGCCGCATCAGACCTTTATGTGACTGGACCTCTGAGTGGCCGCAGCCGGGGTCAAATGTCAAACTGCAATTGATGTCACGATGCTCACATGGCTCCGGCTGATGCATGATTAGTTAGATATATACATTTAGATAATGTGCTTGTCCCCTAATCTATTAGGAGCCGCTCTGATCTTCGCCCCAGGACCCTAATGCACTCCAATGTATTTATGGTCAATAATTAAAAGGGAAAAGCATGCATTAAAACCAGTCTCTACTTAACAGATCTTAACTAATGAGATTAGGATAATGAATAGGCCACTTTACCAGCTTGGCCCGGTACAGTGGTCATTTCGCTGACAGCTGCTGAATATGACAAGGTTAGCATCATAAGCCTTTTCTTGCAGAGGGGGTTTAGGGCATGGATTAATGCCCGAGGAACAGTGAAAAGAGGCCAGCCTATTTGTAAAAATGCATTAATCCAGGAGAAAAATACACTGGACCTTGACTCATTTGTTTTGGATTCCATAATTCGATGAAAAATGAGTGGCATTTTGTTTTGCAAACGTAATCATCTGGAAATGTAACCATACGTTATAGTCACACAGGAAAGGGCGGATTTCTGATCAGCAGGGCACAAAGCAGACTTTTTAAAAGTGATATGTGTCGGAAATAAAATGTGAGGACAGGACAGCTGCAGAACTCGAAGGCACACTTTTTCAGTTTCTTGGCTGTAATCAGTCAAACTTTAGTTGTATAGCACCTTTCATTCAGGTTATAGCAAGTGCTTTACAGATTACTGACATAATAAGACAGAACATGAAAAAATCATAAAAAATGGGGAAAAATAACAATATACTATGGATCAGAATAAAAATGAATAGAATACAGGATAAAAAAAATACAATAAAACAGATTTAAAAGCTATATATAAAATTGAAAAAATAAATAAAAGGAATAAAAGATAAATGCCAGACTCCAAAGTATAAAATGGACGAAGAAAAAATTGATAATAATAATACTAACAATACTACCACTACTGCTAATAATAATGGTTATAAAAAGGGTAAATTAAATAGATAAATAAAATAGAATAAAACTTTACAACATAAATAAAATATAGGTAAGTAAATAAAATAATGTAAATAGTGTCTATAAACCATTCTTAATCGAATGCCTGGCTGTGTAAATGTGAACTTAAGACCTACTTATTCAGAGGGTCCTGAGGAGTGGAGACAAATGAGAGAAAAACCCCAGAGTCATAAATATGATCTGACTTCATCACCACCAATTTCCCCCTTTTCCCCCTACAGCTTTTTCTGCCACAGCGCAAACGCCTGCCGTGCATGTACGACATCAGCTGTGAATGATTCAGTGCCACCAAAGGTTAATTTTCAATTTGCACAGTGAAGGGTTACCATTACATTTTGACCTGCAAATTGTATCTCCCCTTTAATACCCTATCATTTCATTTCGGGGGTCCCTTTGTAGTTTGAACTGGGGCTGGCTATATTTGGTAGTGGCCATCTGTTTATTATTTAGCTGCTGCTTGGATGTGCAGCCTGACTGCATTAGGGAGCGAGAGGGGTAGCAGGAGAATGGCACTACCTGGCCCTGGTAGGGTCTTTACCGGTCTCCCCGGACCCATTAAAATCCTGTTAACTTTGATAATCCCTGGCAAGAACTCGGCCTCTGTGGACCACTGAGCGGGAGAGGAATACTTTAAAGTGCCACTGTTTAAGAGGTCATAACATCTTGTAAAGCTGCGTGTGGTTGCTGCTGGGTCACATGATGATAAAGGGCAAGTCGTGCAGCATTGAATATGATTTAATGTACCTTTTTTCCAATGGGAAGATTCTCCTTTCTCCATGTGGAGGGTTGTGAGTGAACTGTGTGTAACCCTGTGTTAAATTTCTTTCATTGGCCCTCATTCTCACAGTCAGATAAACCATAGGGAGCTGTCCCACCCCACTACATGGGAATCTCACACTTTTTGCTGGATTTCTACAAATTGAGGGCAACTTAAAAACAATATTAAAGGGATAAATATAGTTTTTTTTTTTAAGTGAGGTTGTATGAGGTACTTACCCACAGGCAATGTATTACCTGCAGTAGATGATGGTCTGCACTTTCCCAGTTTGGAAAACCAGACGTGCACTCCAGGCAGGAAACGAAGGAATGTATTGCTGCGGACAGGGACTGCTACAAAACACATTCTAACTACCTTAACAATGGTCAACCCTAAAAATGGTCCTACCTATTTATGTGTATGCTATATTCAGAATATGTCCACCGAGTTTAGCTGCTATCCAAAGCAGTTTCATTAGGCACTACTTTTCTCAACCGTAGTACTTCCATGTTCCAAGCATAAGAGCGCTTATATGCTTTGCGCGCTGCCGCAGATCAGCTGAGTTCTATGGTTGAGAAAAAGGAGTTCTCCAAACTGGGAACGTGCGGACCATCATCTACTGCAGGTAATACTTTGAATGTGCTTAAGTACCTCAAACAACCTCACTTTAAAAAAATCGGAACTATCCCTTTAAGGGGGACAACTAGGACAAGTGTAGTGTCTCATGTTGTCTTGCGTCTCCAACCAACTCCAGACCCCACCGCTCTGCAATGTATTCAATTCATTTAGGTGAACTTGGAGAAAAATAGTTGAGTGGTAATATTCACTGTCCATCACATTCTTAACAGTCTCTCCATATCTGAGGAACTAAATTTCTAAAGTTTCCTTCATTCTCTCTCTCTCTCTCTCTCTCTCTCTCTCTCTCTCTCTCTCTCTCTCTCTCTCTCTCTCTCTCCTCTCTCTTTTCATTCTCCCCATGATGTTTGCACTGACAGGCTCATATTAAATGAGACCCACCTACTTGACATTTGTCTGACCAATCAATAGGACAAATGATAACCTGTGACCATGACATTTGCTAAACGCTACTTTATATGAAAGAAAAACAGCAAGATCAAGTGAGACTGTCTTTACGAGAAAACACCCACACTAGTACTGAAAATGAAATTGGAAAATGAGATTTGGAAAAGGGACAGGTAAGTTGGGTGCTGACATATTTTTAAAAAGACATGAATTATCATTAGCCAGAAAAAGCTCATGATTATGTTCTTTATTTTGTGTAATATATGCCGCCCAGGAGAAATTTTGAGTTTTTATTTATTTGGATGTACACAATGGCTAGCATCCAATGGGAAAAGTACTGCAGTTCTTGCTGTTAGCTTATTATAGCTACATTACCTGCTGCCAGGAAACTTTCTGACACTATCCAACACACTGCATCACCTGGCTTAACAGCTGAAGCCTGTTCCCCCATCAAATAGTGTTTCCCTTGTGTAAAGATGATGCTTCCTGTAGTGCCACTGTCAATGGTTAGGGTAAGGGCTAAGGTTTGGTTCAGATTTTTGTAGGGGAAACACTTTTCTACACAACATCTGCACTGCAATGTTTCTTTTTGTCAAGCTTTTCCTACCTAGCAACATTAGGTAGGGAAACCTTGGCAAAAAGAAAAAACTAAGACTGAGAGTAAGCTAGTAAGTGTTAGTAAGTGGACCATTGAGTTAAGATTTATTTATTTATTTATTTATTATTAAACTACAGTTGAATTTCAGAAGGTAATGACAATCTTTGAGGACTCTAGTGTCCAAAGGATCAAGCGATGGCCTTCAGGTCATACCACTACTCTAGCCTGGGTATACCCATGCTGCCTTGCACGCTCGATTTCGTTTCGAACTCCAAGGTGGCATGGTGTCCATGGCCGATTCTTAGCCCTGCCTTTTGGTATCCAATCACAGAACGTGGAGGGATGGCGAGACGATGACACATACTTTGCGACAGACGGATGCTTGTAGTTTGCTTATGGATCCAACATGGCTAAAGCGGACGCAAAGCTCACTTTCGATCTAGCTGTAGACAGTGTTCATATAGTTTTGAGCTAAAGTTTATTTTAAAAGAAGAACAACATTTGGCTTTACACTCCTTTATCACCACCAAAAACGATGTTTTAGCCTTGCTTCCAACAGGATTTGGCAAAAGCCTAATCTACCAACTAGCCCTGTCAGTGGCTAAGCTAATGGGGTTTAGCGAGAATGCGACGATTGGCTAAGAGCTACGTACAGACGCTTAGGATAGACATTCGTATCACCCAATAAACTGCTCTGGACGATCGTAAACCACATCTCCTCTACAGAAAAATGAAATGGTGGTCTCAAGACTATATCTCATTTGTGATATAGTCTGGTCTTGGGCAGGCTACCACTACTCGTACTTGGTACTTCATATTTTTTTAAATTCTATTCTAAACTAGCCAATGAAGTAAACTGACCATGTTACTCCAGGAAATTAAACAAATTTCTTCTCAGATTTAATAAAACAAATTGTTTTCAATCTGCAATATGGCTTAATGATTTCTGGATGACTAAATTTGTCAGTGAGAGTAAGTCAGGTTGGTTAAGCAGGGTAACCAGAGCAGACGTCTATATGGATGCTCAAGCTGGCCTTAACAGGTGTTGTGAGGGCTCCAGCATTAACACCAACACCTGGCCTGAAGCCCCAGAGACCACATGCTGCACAACACTATTAGTCAGCTATGTGGATCACAGATAGACAGAGCTAAAACTGGCTGCTGCCACTTCACAGAGACTGAGAGACCTATAAAAGAGTAGTTCCCCCCTTTATTTTTGCCCTCCTGATAACATTTTATCACCCGATTTCAAAGTCTTTAGAGGGGATATTTCAAAGCGAGCCAGACATTCTGAGACAGGAACAACTTTGCGAGAGTAATTTCTCCTAGCTGTGTATGAAAATTTAAATTCCTCACCACTCAATGGGAAGCAGAGGTTGAAACGAGCCAGAAACCACCAGCATGTGCTGAGAAATTCCTTCATCCTTATGGTGGCGATTACCAAGAGGGGCAAAGTGAAGGGGGGTATAATGAGAGCCGCGGTGGCACTGCCCTCTATCTAGCCAGAGCCTAGATGGCCTGCAGTCAAAACTATCAGCTCCCTTTCATGATCATCTACTGCACAACTGTACTGATAATGCAAGCAGCAAAATGAGGATGCTTCGTCTTTTTTTTAGCAAGAATGTGTTCAATCCAAAAAGAGCCATTTAACATTCTTCTGTAAAATGGCATCAGAATGGAAAGCAATGCCCTTCTTTTCCGCAACACGTGTTCACTCCTTTGATGCCTAAAGCAAACTTAAACTCTGATTCGTATCAAAGATTTAAAGCCATTTAACACAGGGCTGTAGTCAAGACCAACATAATCATGTACAAGGAACGTCCAAGACCAAGTCCAGATGAGTCCGAGTCAAGAAGTCCAAAGGCAGTCAAGACCGAGACCAGAGCAAAACAAGTCCTGTTTAAGACCATAAAAAGCAATTGCGTCTTTCCAATGGAGTTAGAATGCGCAGAAATAATCAGTCTACAAGACTGCTCTATCTGTCTACAAAAAACAAGTCTGATCTATCTTCTATTGTAACATGTAACTAATTCAAAGCATCATGTTGGTAGAATCATCCAAGTTTGCAATGTTCTGTACAACTGATAAAACCTGAATAACAGCCAGGAAACACTTGGCCAATAGCCAAAACCGAGACCGAGGAAGTCCACAAGGCCCAAGACCAAGACAAGTACTTATCAAGACAAAATAGTGCTCTCAAAGACTGTACTTAGGCAAAGACCGGACCCAAATCCTCCAGCCCTAAAAATCCTGGTTTTACATTTTTGATACTTTCCATTGTGCAACATCTGTATGTCCGAAAAAAAGGAAGAGAAAGATTCCCTTTAGTCAGTATTAGATCAAATGTATTGGTTAATTAAACAGGGCTCAAGGGTCAAGATAATAATAGCTTATGTCACTGACGACAACTCGCTCGTTTCAAATACATCGACAAAAACACATGATTAGTTGAACCTGACTAAGCAGTTGTCTCAAGGCTTTATTGGCAGGGCCAGGCCTCCAATTTCTCATTTTCAAACCGAAGCAATGCAGCGTTCTTGCTCTGTCACTGCTCATCCTTTACTTTGACAGATGCAACTGCAGGCTTTTGCCAAGTGGCTTTAGCACATCAAAGTGTCAGCATCCTCTAAGACTGCCACCAGATACAGATGGAGACATAGAAAAAGACAATTTTGCTTTTATTTCTGCCCTCTTTTCAGTCATGCTTTTGCCTCTGCTTATGGTATAAGGCTAGACCTCCCAGTCTCCAAAGTGAAAAATGATCCATTGATTAGACTGCTAAGTCATTAAAGGGCACATCCAAGCACTGGGCAATGACCATATGGGATCAAAGGTCACCAAAGGGTCCTGTTCATAGCAAGGCCTTCTTACAAGAGGGCACAGCAAGTCCCTTTATGATCCTTCATTACATTAGAGGTTAACCTCAGCCCTTTTTTTCTATCAAGGGGACGATCGCAACCAGCAGTCGCTTTTGTTCAGCTTGGGGAAACAGTGGTTAACAGAGTAACAGAAAGAAGGTGTGAAAGAGAAGATGTCAGGGAGATAGAGGAATGGGATGAGACAAGAGATGAGGGAAGGATGAGGAAGAATGCAGCCGCTATGTGGAGGAAGATTTCCTGAGTGTCACTGCAGCCCCGATTCCTCCCCACTCCTTCTCCCAGAAAATTAAATATTGATCAATCTCACAGGCCTACTAACAACGGAGGAGATAAAGAAGAGTATTAAAGGAAATAAATAAATATACACTTGTATCACCTGTCCAAGCTGTGGGGAGAGGGAGAGGGGCAGGCTGGGGGATGGGTGGGGTTTTATGGAGGGCGATTCTGAACCCTGGGAAATGGAGAACCATCCATCAGCCACACCCCGAACACAAGAAAGGTTTGGCTTGGAAGGTCTACAGGCAGACTGACACAAGACCGGGGGGCCTTCTTTATCGTGCTTCTTCCCTGACAGTGAGCAAACAACCCCTCATCTCTGATCGCCGTTATCGGTAAAGCTTCTGAGCCTGCACAGCCTTTTAAATAATTAACAAGGCGTACATTTCTATAGGCCTCCTGATGAGGGATCTGCATCTCAGAGCTGTCCTTTAGACCCAGAGCTGTTGTTTCTGTCCTCCCAGGAACAGGAGCATAAACAACAGGCTTTAATAAGTGGGCAGCTTCAGCCAGGCCTTACTCACATTACTTCTGCACAGGAACATCACACTTTTTCCAAAATAAATGTATTATGGTAAATGTACTGCACTTACATAGCACTTTTATCCAAAGCGATTTACACTACAGACTGCGCTCATTCATCCGTTCACACACACATTCATACTGGTGGCAGAGTCTATCCTACAACGGGGCCACCTGCCACCATTGGGAATTCATTCACACACCGATGAACGCAGCATCGGGAGCCATTTTGGGTTCAGTATCTTGCCCAAGGATACTTAAACATATAGGCTGCCATGGTCAGGGATCAAACCACCGGCCTTCCGATCAGTGGGCGGTCGCTCTACCAATCGAGCCACAGCCACCCCATGATAAGACACACAGCTTCATACGTCAAATAAAATCATGATAATTATGACTAAGTTAAGTTAATTTGATCATTTTATCAGTGAAACTACTATAGGAGAACAGTTTTGATCATTGGCATTACAAATGGCAAAAAGAAAGCCTAATTTAATTTCATGATGGTCTTTGAAGACAATTTGTTCAGTGATGCTTTGGCACACAAAGTGGTAAATTCCCTCTATTTTACATTTAAAAGTATTTTATTATAACATTTACTTAAATTTGAAACAGATGCAACATTTAACTGTTTATTAATATTTATCGACCCCTATAAACACATATAGGTAGTACTTATAGGGGGTGTTCCGGATATTTTTTTCACTTCCTTTTGATTTGTAAAACTACACTGTTGCCCATAATGCTGGAATAATTTAGTTTTCAGACACAATCCTCTGTCTATTCCTATTTAAATGCACCTGTAATTACTTTTGACCAGGTGCAATGATTGTATTATGTGTCCCAATTACTTTATCTGTTAAAAATAAATCACATTGTCACAATCATTACATGGAAAGAGGTAGAGAAATGTATTTTTTTTTTCCAACTTTATGAGTGACAGTGTATTATGTATGGTTTTGTTGCCGTCTTGTGAAAACCATATCACTTTCTCATGAAATAAGAAAAGGAAATCTGTTTTCAGGTAATCAATTTTAAATGGTTTATGTAGCTTCAGATAATTCCATTTTGTATTTTAGCAATGCTAGGTGCAAAATTAAACCTATACCGTTTAATCTCTCTTGACCATAATTCATCATTTTGAACTGAAAAGCTGAAATCGCTGAGAATGTCAAATTCATACTGAGGATATCCAAAAAGAAAACCATCAAACACAATAATGCTTTCAGACTAAATTGAAACCTTAAAGTGGATTACCTTTTGAATTTACTACATGCATTTTTTTCACAGAAGCCCACAAGGCAAAAGTTAGACTTAACTGAGTTTATGGGGTTTGCCCTCTATAATTGATTTCCACTGTATTTAATAAGATAAACATCACCAATCATCAGAAATGTGCTGCTCCCAGTAAGGATTTTTTAACCCAGTTTATATGGCAGTGTCACTGGGAGCTCTTACGGCTGTGACTGATCTAAACAAAAGCCCATTTCACTTCACCAAATAATGAACTGTTTGCATTTAACCCCCTCCTCCTCACACACACACTCACACACACACACACACACACACACACACACACACACACACACACACACACACACACACACAACATTGACAATCCCCAAAACAGCTATTGGATGCAGGTCCTTAAACAAATTATGACAGGGGATCTTCCTCGGCGATCGACCTTTGCTGACCTCTTATACTGCAGATATTTATTAGTGTCCATTCTCCAGATAACACTATGCCTACATTGCCAGTTGTGTGTGTATGTGTGTGTGTGTGTGTGTGTGAGAGGGTTTGTAAATCCTGGAGTGGAAGCAGCCAGGCAGCTGGTCATAAACGCCAGCACTATAGGATTTCCACATAAAGAAAAGAAGTGCAACAGCCTCTCTATCCTTTCCCACCTCCCCTGTCGCTCCACTCTCAACCCCTCCTCCCTCTCCTTCCTCTACCATAGACCCCCCCCCCCCCCCCCCCCCCCCCACCACCACCACCACCACCACCTCCCCCTCCTCTCCTCCTCTCCCCCCCTGCTGTCGTTCCACTCATGATCCGGAGAGATGTTATCGCTCCATTTAAGAAAGGAACAAACAAGATTATACTGTAAGTTATCCACGATTATGGCCACAAATCTGGTGCTGGAGCGAGGGCAGAGGGGGAGGAGGGAGAGTGAAAGATGATAAAGTAAACTGAGTTGCTTTTCCTTTCCTCTCAGTCCATCTCCTTTTATCCGCCACACAAACAGATTTATGGGATAAAGAAGAAGAGGCTTTTGTGGACAGTATATCTTTCAAAAACAGTCAGGCCTTCTGGGAGGAGGAGAAAAAATGTGACAATGACATATGTCTTCAACAGCTTGTGCCTTTTTCTGTCTTATTGTGTGTGTGTGACTATGACATAATCCCTCACGCGGAGTGTGGCGAGCATTTCTTAAACACACACATCCTGACTGAAAGGGAAAAAATAATGAATAAAAATGTCAACCTCTCAGATTGTAAATTGAAAGGGCCGTTGTAAAGGCACTCCGTCGGTTCAGCTGCGGCACGCTCCCACGTCTCGGGCTTGACACGCACTTTACATCTGTGCCTCCCCGGCTTCTGACTGCGGCTCATCACAAAAACGGCAGAGCAGGAAAAAAAAAGCGACACCTAGAAGTCTATTCATGTCATACAGTAAAGAGCGAGGGGGCTTTTTCCCCGTCTCCTCTGCTGCTACAACCATCAATTTAGCTCTGTGGTGGCCAGTCAGCCCCTCTCTGTCCCAGCTGTGTTTGACACTATTTATCTGCTCTAGTGAAGCAGATCATTTTTGATTATTAACCTCCCACCCAAAAACAGAAAAGCTCCCCCGAAAAGGTTAAGACGCAAAATGACAACCTCACGCGATTCCCGCCCGGGCAATCAAACACTTGACTGTTACAGCTGCAGAGCCACTCCATCAAATCTTCCTTTGAACACACACACACACACACACACACTTGAACCCATTCTTTCTCACCCCATCCCTCAATATGTTTTCACCCCAGTCTTTCCAACCTTTTATTTCACCCCTTTCCAATCTGACTCCCTCTCCATCTCCATTCTTGCTATCTTTTCATTTGTCTCTCAATCTTATCTTTGTCTTCCTCTCTCTCTTCCTCTCTCTCTTCCTCCCTCGCCACCCTCTGTCTTCATCTCTTGCTCAGCTCTCTCAGTCCATGTGTGCACCCTGCCCATTAAATTACAGTCCTCTCTAATAAAAGGTTGAACTTTCTTTACCCACTCATGTGGATGAAGAATCTGCCAGTTTCCTGCTGTTCCAAATTCCTGCCTCAGAATATTGGACACACACACACACACACACACACACACACACACATGAACACACACTCACAGAAGAGTAAGAACAGTGAAGACCCTGCTATGCCACATCGTTAACATTTATCCTTCACACTTAAAGTGTCACACATGCTAACATACTCACACACACGTGCACGCAAACGCACCGATGATGTATTTGTCAACCACTTTCACCCCGCTGTTTCCAACCTGTCTCCCTGACATCTTCATTCTATACACACCGGTGCCATTACGCCTGCCCATCCAATAAATTAAGCCCATTTACTCTTCTGAATTATGTTATGTTTATTGATGCTCGTATAATTTAATTTCACACAAATTCCATTAAAGATTATGCTCTCTGTCACAGAGCAGCACTTCCAGGAGAGGGGGGGAATCTAATCGGGTTATAATGGATCTGAGACATGCATTACAGTTGGGACACACACAGCGCACGCCCACGCACACAATTGTCATCTTAATAATGCAGAGTCAAGCAAATGGATCAATGGTCGCCGCGATGATGCCGTCAAACCGCACTAAGTGACAGGAAGCTTTCAGAGCTCGCTATCAAAAGGAAGTCATCTCTGGGGGATTATACTGTCCTGTAGCCCTGCAGGGGATAAAATATGTCACCTCAGTTCCACAGCTGTGTCAATAATAACAGGACTACACTCTGGAATACAACATGTGAGGACCTTGTTTGACAGTTTGGAATTTTATTGCAAATTTTAAAACTGTGAGCCTCATATTTGTTTGAAATTCCATCATGGATGCCCATTTTGCTGATTTGATAGAGATAACTTCACATCATATTTGTCAGCCTTCCTGTCCGGTCCTTCTTAGTTCCCTTTTTACTATTACTAATATTATAATTAATATTACTATTTTTGTGAAATATTATAGTTACAGATTTGCTTTCTGACTTTAGATCACTATCTTCACCCACACAGACATGTAAATAATTACTCTATTTAGTGTCTTGGTTGATGACTACATCACACAATTTTTCACTTTAGCTTTATAAGTTACAGTACACTATAATACACTAAATACGCTAGCAGGGTTATTTCCAGATCATCCTCACCCAAAAAAATGGATGTATAGGTTGACTGTGCAATCCGCTTATAAAAGACCATATTTCATAAGTCAGTTAACACAGTATAGTGACAAAAGTAAGAGTGACAAAGTCCGTGGAAGGGAGGGGTTGGGGGGATAGATGGGTCAAACAAAGATAGGGCCTTCACCCAGGAGCTCAGTGTTCATGTCCCTTTTGAAATCAAAATGTTAACCACATCACCTACTACACTTCATTGACAGATAAGCTAAAATGTCAACATTCAGTTATTACATTCCATGTGATGCCATGATTATTTTTAACCCAACCTGCAAGGCAAGGCAAGGCAAGGCAAGGCAAGTTTATTTGTATAGCACAATTCAACACAAGGTAATTCAAAGTGCTTTACATAAACATTAAAAACAGCAAGAAACAATTGAAAACATTAAAAACAGGGAACATTTAAAACAGGGAAATGGAAATAAAAATACAAATAAGATAAAATAAGATACAGCAGGATAAGAAAATAGATAAAATAATAAAAAGCACAAGTCAAACATTGCACAGTTGAAAAGTAAGGGCAGTAGGACCTACTGGTACTATAAACCACATCAGGACATCCAACTTTTTCCAAACCTAGTTTTGGTCCCTAAATCCAAACGGCAAACACTTCACGTTTACCATGTCTTTCAAACTGCAACCATTGCATTTATGTATGAGGCCGTGTTGATCTCCTGCAGGTTGTATTAGAGGGTAGGAACAAATGACCCATGTGGTTGTATGATTTGGAAGACCAACAACCAAAATGATTGAGGGAAGGCCTTTGCCATTTTGGAAACATTAAGTGTAAGGGCAGGGTTCAGGTCTTGGTCTAAGGCCCGTGCAGGATGGTTGCTCAATGGCAGCTATTCATATATAAATTAATATTTGGAATTTCACTGTCAATTCACCTTCTTTAACTATATCTATAGTATATAGTATATATCTATAATATCTATTAGAACGTCCTTCACAATAAGAGACTTTTTGCCTGTTAACGGTTTTATACACTTTTTGGAAATGTTAGTATAATAAGAAAAGTTACACAAACTTGTTAACATTAGGCTCCTTTTGTCAACTGTCAAAAATAAGAGAAACATTAGAACTGTTTTAATGAATTTTAGCTTAATTGGGTGCTCAAAATGTTTGTTTTAAAAGTGAAGCCGTTGAGACATTTTCATATTCTATTTAAAAAAAAATTATGCATATGTATCTTTTACAGTATGAGTTGTAGATGAGATAATAATTCTAAAACCTCTCCTTTGTTTGTTGTAGCATTAAATGTGGGTTGCACATCCCTTATTAGAGGACTAACTACTGATCCACATCATGCAACAATTAAAACTGAATAATAACTGCAATTAGGAGCTGGTTGACAATTCTGACGTCCTGGAGCTTCACGTCAGCCACTCCTGAGTCATTGCTCCAAACCATAATCTTCCACAACACTTCATGGTCTCGCCTTTCTTTGTCATGACAATGAGTAAGGGCTTAGTCACAGTGAGAACGGAGACTAATAATGAGGATTTATGTTGGCATTATTTAGATGGCTAAGTGGCAAATGATTGGAGCCCATTACATGTTTTGGCACCAGTGATGCCTTCTTTATCTTTTCTTGTTTAAACTACTTGTATGGCACATTTTTCTTCCTTTCATGATATATATTTTAGTTTCAGAAGATACCGTATACATGAAACACCAGTATGTGCAGAGACTGTCTTTGTGTTCTTAACCCCATTTTTCTCTTGCTTACACTTCCCTTGTAAAGTGACAGGCTTATTAAGAATAAGTTTCTCCCACACCTCCCAATAAGCCATTTGTAAGGCTTGAGGTGGAGTTTATCAACGGGCTGTAATAAGAGGCATGTAGCCTAGGTCCACTGTGGCTTTGTCTTCATTTACCTGCCTGTACATGTGTTGTATTCAGGATTAATTTGCTGCTTTGATGTATTAAAAAGAGCCAGAGGATTTCCAGTGGCATGCTCCCCAAGGTGGACGGCTTTAAAAGGAGCTTTTTCTTCATTCCTGCACTTAGGTTTATTACAGATCCCCAGACTGTCCAATTTTAAAGAAATATGCCTCCAAAATAGCAGGATAATTGTTTTTACTTTTTCAGGGCGATTCCTGCAAAGGAAAATCACACGTGGCAACCAAGGTAGATTTTATAGGACCTGAGCAGTGGTGATACATCATGAGAAAAGGATAGAACTAGTTTGTTTTTTTTTAGTTAACAACTGTTTTTAAGGATTCTACAGCACAGTATCCCAATCAGTTGTGTCATCAGGATTACCGTCATTGCTTAACATCGCACGCTAGCATCCCATATATTCCTCATCTGTGTAGCTCCCATCATGAAAATGATATTTGCAATTATTGCCCGTCATTATGACTGCAATAACAGACGCACGGATGACTAAACAAGCAGCAATCCAAACATCCACTCATCTGTGTACATCTCTGGCAAAAAAGTTTACACAATTTCAAAACAAAAACAAGAGCAGAAACATCCATAAACCGAATGTGATGACACATCAAACCGTACACCAAACAGAGCTGTGCTGTCATACACTTCCTGTTGTTTTATTTGTCCTCCTCTGTGTTTATAAGAAGCAGACACAAAGACGAGGGGGTTCACAGCACTTCAGACAATATGTGGATAACCATGTACTGAAAGTGAAGATCTTCTAGGATTTTGCAACTTTAAGTGACAGATGCATTAACAAGAAATCCATGTTTCCAGAGTTCCATCTATCTTCATATTAGCCCTGCTAGAAACAGTAGCACCTTGAAACCTTCACCCCCCTGTGGGCAGTTAAGTTGAAACACTCCCACTTGCTAATGCACTTCCCTGTCCTCCACTTCCCACAGGAGAAGACAATTGTGCAAGACCTTAGAGCTAATTTCTCGTCTTTAATGCTCCTGTGTGGACACATGTTCAGTGAGCGCGTACTTTCAGGTTTCTGCTGTCCTTTAAAAAACATCAGTTGTTGGAATTACATTAATTAGACATGGCTGTAAATCGTCTCATCCTCCGTCACACCTATCAATCTCTGCTGTTCAGTACAAGGGTTACATGTCAGTGAAATATAATTTACTTTGATGAACCCACTTTTCCTCACCCTGCTGTGTTAACGTGTCGTGTTCAGCTGTGGGTTTCATGAGTGGGTGCGGGTAGCAATAATGATGATGATAGTGGAGCAACAGTTTTTCCTGTCAACAACCAAGTCCTGTCACTCCCGCTGAATGTACAGAGCAGGCTGCATTGCATTCTGGTCTACAGAGGCTGAAAGAACTTGTGCTGGCCATTTCGGTACTGTAGGACTCTCTTGTGGTTAACCCTTATTAGGACACATTGAAATACCTGCAAATTCCAAATTTCAACCCTAGAAAATATTGGAGGATATTACATACAGCCAGAATGTGTATAAAACAACAACAAACAAACACATTGAGATTAAAGTTTATGAGAATGTGCAGATTTATGAGATTTAAAGTGGTGCATCTGCGAGAAAAAGGTTGCTTTTTTCACTTTTTTCTTGTAAATCCGTGACTTTTTTCGCACAGATTTGCCACTTTAAATCTCTAAAATCTGCGACTTTTTTTCTTGTAGATTCGCTAATTTAATCTAGTAAATTTGCATCTTTTTTTCTCAAAATATTAGCTGATTAGCTGGAAGAAATCCGTGTGGTTCTACGACCTCACAGAGAGACATGGGGACCCAGTTTTGGATATCCGCTGAAGTTACCAAATACAGTTCTTCGCCTGATAAAGGGTTAAGCAGCGCAGGCTGTCCCCATGAACAGTTTGTTTGATTTTCTATGAAAAGTATTGTATGTATGCCACAAAATTTTGACCAGTGGCGAGGCAACGTAATATGAAAACCCACATTCTAGCCTGATGAGTGAATGAGATTGGTAGTGGATGGGTTAAACCCCTGGTCTTTCAACCAGGGGAATGGTGTTTGTGTGTCCTTGTTGGAAGTTATGTCCAGATGTTGAGGTTTTTTGGCTTAACCTTGATCTAGTTCCCTAATGTTAGGGTAGTGGTTTTGGTGCCTCAACGAAACTGTTATAGCATTTACACAATGTTTAAAACAGTAATTGTACAACAGCAGTTGTTACATGTCACGTTGGGATAGAATATCATATAAAACCCACTTAAAAAGCTTTTTGTAGGAAATCATACAAACCCCTAAACAATGACAGACTATCCATCCTTTCATTTAATTGTCAAGTGATTTTTAGGCAGATTTTCAAATGTTGCAAAACAAAATCTGAGTTTGAAGTGAATTAATTAGGCCAGGCAAAGCTAATTTTGCCAGAAGTTGGTGGTACAAGCTTTATACTTGGCTGTAAACCACCAGTTACTCAAGTGGAAGAAGTGGATTGCAAACCAGAAACAAAACATGTTTGAGAAAAGTGGAAAGTGGTTTTCAGGAATTTATTTCAACTGGTCAAGATTTAATGATTCTTTCATGGTAGCTAGTATTGGTCGTGTCTCATTGGAATATGTGGGAAAATGCTGACAGTGGAAACATCACATCATGTGAGGTAAATGTTTGTTAGAACTTATTCAGCAATTTCCATATAACATTTAGCACGGAAACTGCTTTTCAACAAGAGAAAAAAACACTTCAAGTAAGCGAAAAACTTTTTATGGAATCTGTCTGTTTACGTACAGATTTTCTAATGCAATACTTAAAAATGTGCACTAAAAATGTGATGGAAAACACTGTCTACTCTCCATAGAAATAGGAGGAATACACCTTTAAACTACATTACATGCCACATAGGAAGAATAAAGGTCATTTTCAAAGGTAAGAATGAAGTAATTTTGTCCCCTTCACTTTTCACTTCAGAGTTTCACTTTGATTTACTGACTAAAATATCTCAGAACACTGTCCTCTTACTGTCCAGCTGCCAAAATCCAGATAAGAGCTGAGGGAAGCTGATAAAAATGTTGATAAGCTCATCTGAGAGGCCTTTAGTTATTACTGTGACCTCACAGCAATAAGCTTTATGGACAGCAGTGAGTGACTTTGGGTAAGTTTACAGGCTGCCCTATCTTCTTGATGGAGGTTATTCGGGGCTAAGGAAAGTACTTCCATCTCCTCTGAATGTTTTCTGGTGTATAAAAAATAATTAAATATATATTTAGTTTTATTTGCAGTTGATATTTTGCTACAAAAATGCTTAAATTGAACATGAATCAGAGATAATTGTTAAGTGTCAATTTGAGTAAAGATGCAACGTGTTTATGCCATTAAATGAGTGTTATCAGTGGTTATAAGCATCAAAGATATAGGTAAGAAGGGACCTGCTCCACCTATTAGTAGGTCCAGAAAGCAGTTATCAGCCCATTAAATAGCCTGATATATTATTGTTCATTGTTAGGCGCCAACCTCTAATGGTAATTCTGCCAAAAAAAGCTGGAACATCCAGACAAGGAGGAAGCTTTGGGTTTTGGATGGCTGCTACCTCACAGAACAGAAGAAGTCACTTCTGTAAATAATTTTTACATACGACGTACGATCATTCAGTAATAGAACAAATTGAATTCAAACCTTAATCTGTATTCCTAAACCTAACCATGTAGTTTCACCAGTTTTTTAAGTTAAGTTTATAAGTCATTTTTAAAATATCCTAACCAAAACATGAATTTGTTTCCTAAACTTAACTATGTTGTTTTTTTTCTCGCTAAATTGTATTTATGAGAATGATAATAATGGCCATGTATTGGGCTGATAACATTTTAAATAGGTAAAATATGCATATACATATGATTTTTTTTTTCAGATTTTTTTTTTTGTCTGATAGCAATCATAATTTACTATTTGCTGGATATGTCACAGCCACCATCATAAAAGAAAACCTATGTACTTTTATTTTTAGTCAAATATATTGCTAAACTAGCGGGTCACTCAGAGCGCAGACCTCCACCAAGGCTAAATGGGCGATCTCGCATTATTAACGCAGTCGGAAAAAAATGTTTGTATCCGTGGTTTAGATCTGCTCCAAAATTGAACGGATTCTTCCTTAGCCCATGCTTCACTCCTACACCACGTTTCATGAAAATCAGGCTTTTTTTCTGTAATCCTGCTGACAGTCAGACAGAACAAAAACCAAAACCTAAGGTCCTTATAAACCTTTATACATCAGGCAGTCTCCAGCTCACCAGGATGCTGGGAAAGGGTTAAACCCAACAAATAAAAAATACTTTGTGCTGCCATGTTTTTACCCAACATGCACAGGTGAAACACTGTACATAATCAGTCCAGCAGGTCATCTATAACTGGTACACATCTGCATTTAGGCACCATTAGTTCATCCATCACAGCAGGTCAGTGTCAATACACCTGGTGTGCTCTCAGTTAACAGATGTTATGTGTGGTCCTACGTGCCTCGCTTTATGCTTTGCGCACTAGTGGATACAGATGCGCGTCGCTATGGTAACTTCATTCATCTGCAAATCTCACCGGAAACCCCCCCTTCTTTTCCACCACCATCCCAATCAAACCTAATTATACCATATTGCTTTTCTTGTCCAACAATAAGGAAGGTTGCTGGGGGTGGGTGAGAGGGAGAGATTTAATGTAATTATTGAGACACTTCTTTCTCTGCTCGCCGTGGCAAGAGTGAGATGCGCCGTGATGGACGCTGCTTGTCAAAATGCCTATTGATGAAGCGCAAAAACCCAATTTGCAGTCATAAGGCAACTACCTTCCAATTATGTTAGTGCCAGAGCATTCCTCAAGCCCAGCAACTCCAATCCTTCTCTCTTTTCTGAGTGGCTAGACCATTGCCCTTGGCAGACAGGTACCAAATGGGCTGCTCTCTGCATGCTGCCTTTAATGTTTTATTGATTTGCTTAGCATACGCCCCGATTCAACTCACACACTCCAACACTATTGCCCTTTGTACTCGGAGCCTGACCTGCCCCACATGAAAATTACGTTATTGAAATATGTTAAATGTGTCGCCCCCCTCTCCGCGAGAAAATATCTCACCTATTGATGGATCTTTCAGGGGCTAGCAGATTGGTAATATTAGATCCCCACCAGCTTAATGACTTCTATTACTACAATTCCATCACCCCCCTCAACCAATCAATCATATGAACTAGGTAACATATCAAAGCCATGAATAAAATCAAAAAGGGATTAGAAGATATATTTTCCAATTTTCATGTCAAGTACAAAAAAAAGAGTATGAAAAGTGGGAGACATGGAGTAGCTGGAGTAAATCTGCTCTGAGAGAGAGATGGAAAAGAGAGTTGTGAAATTAATGAGCAAAGAAAATGTCAGCTGTACAACAAAGAACACATGGAGTCTTCAATTTTCTCATCCCACTTAATAAGAGAGCTCACCATCATCATTCAGTTGACTACAGGGGATCCAATTACCTCCATCTAAAGATGGTATCAGCCAGCAACACAAGCACACAAATATTTCTTTCTAAATCCCATTATAAGTAAGAACAATGATTAAATCTAACTTTGCTTTTGACCTGTGAGCTTAGAGATGTACAACAATGCGGAGACTTAACACCCATTAAGCAGAGGATACGCTCATGCTTCTGTGTGCCTCCACATGTTAATGATGAATATGTGTCTGCCATGTCCTCAGACTCCCCGAGCAGAGGAAGGGACCCTCAGACAGAATACACAACAGGGACAGACACAGCTTATTCCCAGACAATGTCAATAGCTCAAGGGTAAAATCATTTGTCACCGTGGCGAAATCCCTCTAAATGTATACATTTATTATTGTCGCGCTTTAATTGATCGCAGGGCGCCAAGAGAAATACCAAGGGTCTGTAATACTCGCCTATCTCATTTACAAATCACACTTTGCAAAGCTTCAAGGACATGCGGGGCTCCTCTAAGAGAAAAGGGGAAGAAATATCTATTTCTACCTTCAATATCGTCAAGTTACACATTAATCTATGTAGCTGTTCAGCACAAAGATGCATTACAGAGCATGAGGATGAAAGGTTAATGAGTCATAACAGCATCTGTAATGCATATTGTTTCATTTAAATTGTTGTGATAAATGCTCCATTTCCAAGCCAGATGTTTGTGTGTAGCATCAGAGGATGTTAGTTTATTACATGATTATGGTCATATATATATATATATAAATACTTGCTGCCAGTAGAAATGGTGACCGTGTCCTGAATATGGGATGCATTTTAGTTGGTTTTGATCCAAAAACACTGTTAAAACAAAAAGTTTTTGTATTTTGCAACTTCTTGCAGGGCTGGGTGATTAATTGATTTTGAATTGATTACAATTTTTGCTTCAAACAATTATGAAAATAAGACAATTGAGAGGAAATGACTATTGTGTTGCATTTTGTGTTATGATTCCAACACACCCCTTCCTTACAGCAGTGAGCTTTACCTATTTTTGCTAAATTATTGACTGGAATATGTTGAATTTATCTTTTGTAGTTTTCAGTATTTTGTTGAAGTGCACTACAGCATATGTGATCAAGTGTATTTTATAAATTTTGTAATATTTATTTATATGTATACATATTTACACTTTTTTCATGTTTTTCTGCTTATATTACATTTATAGTTCCAGAAAATCCAAATAAATAATAATGCAATAAATGCATGATGTTTTCAAAATCAATGAGTAATCATGTTAAATAATTGTCATGTCAATATTGATCAAAATACTCATGAGTATGATTTTTGCCATAATCAATCAGCCCCAACTCCTAATAGCAGTATTAAAAAAATAGACCACAGTATATCTCCATCCAGATGATGTTATACACATTTTTACATTTTCACATTAAAAAAGTCTCGGTGAAAATTACAGGAATAAAAAAAGAAATCAATGTTTTTCCATTTGTCTGAAATGGGGGGAAAAAAATGCATTTTTGAAACAGAAAAGATGCATAAATACCATAGGAAATACATTTTGGTAATGTGGGCCTCCAATGAGCAAAAATAGCAAAAACAATTTTTATGAGCGCAGACCTTCAACAAGGCCATGCTCTATTTTGAAGTGTTGTGTTTTCACTCTTTGATTCAGAACATTTCCAATTTTTGAGGGAGTTCTTCTTTGGTCACCAAGTTTGATAAAAATCAGGCGAGTAGTTTTCCCCGTAATCCTGCTGACAAACAGACAATCTCAAGCAAAAACATAACCTCCTTGGCAGGGGTAACAATAATAACCTGAACATGAATTAAATCACCAAACTAATAATGTCACAATAACTAATTGCTTGGCGTGCTGTCACTTCTCATCGCTGGTTCTCACAATCATCAGCATAACTTCCTGCCCTGCATAAGGGCCCCATTGTAAGAGGCTCCCATCAATCCACCCAGCGCTGCAGGGGTTAACTGCTCTAATTTTATATTATCAGACAACTGCCTTTTCTGTTACTATATCTGTCCACATAGGAAGCTATCAATTGTAAAAGGCCAACACTACAGCACACACATACACACACACGCATCAAGCACTCTATTCTCACAGGGACCACCCAGGTACAAGAGGTAATTACTTCAACATCTTTGGGTAACAGCAACACTGAACCTCCAGTAATACATCATCTTCATAGCTTGGCTTATTAAAACCTCCAGAAAATAATACCTCCGCTTTTCCTGCAAGTTCTGATTTATGATTGGCTGACTTGTGTGGTAGGGCGCCCCTCCGCTAGCTGTACCAACCTGTCCCTGTACTTGCACTCACTTTTTTCCCCCTCTCTCTCTCTCTTCAAGCATTCCAAGAAATTATTGTCATATCTAAACATCTCCGCAATTATCTCTCCCATTTGGCTGCGCTGGTAATGTCTGTTCAAAGCAATAATGTGTCTGACATGCAGCGCGTACGCCGACATCTGTTCATGAGCCACGCAGCGTCCCCTCCGATATTCACTTCCTATTGTGATCATTTTCAATTGATTCTTTATGAGTCATTTCAAAGCTAATGGCTTGTGAGCGGCGCGGCGAAGAGAGGACCTTTGGGAGAAGGTACGCCGAGACTGACAAGAGGGATCAGAGATGAGTCGTGTTCGCAGCGAGACCAAGGGGGGGCGAAGACAGAACAAAGTGATCAACAATCTGCTGAAATTTGTGCATAAAAGACCACAATCACACAGCTCTCATCCATGATTATATTCTAAAGTGCCAATTATGTTGCGTCAGAAAACTACAGTGAGGGTGACACTCTACAATAAAGCAAATAATTTCCAGTTGGGGGAACAGAAAAACGTTAATATGAGGGGTGGAAGATGGGGTGAGGAGGATCTCAGTTAAAGGAAGTAGCTAATAAGGTTTAATGGTGCGTGTCAGGAAGCCACAGTATGCAGGGGAAACACAGCTGGCTTCATTTTGTAAACTATTTGATATACACATCTATCCCGCTCACAATTATCAGCTGCTCTCAGGCCACTAGGGACAGTTTAGGAACTCCAATCAGGGACATTTTTTCCCCACTCCTCAATTGTTAAGGAAAAGGCACTAATGTAACAGCGGACAGGTCGAGTCTGCTGTGGAAGATTTTTATACACCAAATGTTCGCAAGTTCATCACCCTGTGAAGCAGTAAAGTGTGGGAATATGATAAAACATCATGCAACAATAAAGCACTTCAAATAAGATAATAATGTAATGTAGGTGTCATAGGGAAGACTTTATTTCTGAGCAGCAACTAGCAGCACCTACATTAGTGTACACTGTGGGTTCTGATGGGGCATGTCATTTGATTGGTGCAATATCTACTAAAGCAGTAAATAAAAAAGTTTTTAATATCACCTAAATTCATATCATGTCATACTAGGCCTGCACAATTACTAGAATTTTAATCGTGATCACGATTTTGGCCGCCACGATTAACTTAACCTGATCGTCGGCGATATTTCCATTTTAAAATGCGGGCTCTTCTGCATATCTAATCAAGCCCTTTCTACGCCAGTAGTCCACCAACCACCAGGGGGCAGGGCTGTTTTTCTCCCCTGAAAAATGCCTGGTTGCTGATTGGATAGAACACTAAGCAGGAAGTGACATAGTACTCGTCGCCACAACACGTGCCATTTGTAAAAGCTGGCGAAGCAGTGTTGCCAACTTAGCAACTTTGTTGCTAAATGTAGCGACTTTTCAGACCCCCTTAGCTACTATTTTTCAAAAAAGCAACTGGCGACAAATCCAGCGACTTTCTGGTGTTATTGGAGACTCCTTCTTACTCTTAATGAGCCACGGGGGCTGGCGGCTCGTTAAGAAGAGTAAGAACGAGTTGAAGCGGCACAGTGTTCCTGCTGCAGTCTTTCCTAGCTGCAGAGCCGGAGGGGATGTTAACTCCTTAGCGTCCAGTCTGCAAATTGCTAATAGGCTAACAGTTAGCTCTGTAGCAGTACAGTGTGTATGTGCTGCTGCGGGAGGTGTTCACTTAGCGATCTCTGTTTGTTTACAACAAGCACCGGACACTAAAAACTGTTCCTATTGTTTGTTTAAAAGTAGTGCAATAAAAATACAGATGTTTTCCCTAACTTGATGAATAATTGTGATTAGAAATCGTGATTACAATATTGATCAAAATAATCGTGATTATCATTTTTTTTGGCATTTTTCATGCTTTATTGAAAGGGGGAGACAGAGGGGAGGACATGCGTCAAAGGGACCTCAGGCCGGATTCGAACCCAGGTCCGCCGCAGCGAGGACTCAGCCTTAATGGTACGCGCTCTACCAGTGTGAGCCACCGGGACGTCCCAGTGATTATCATTTTAGCCATAATCATGCAGCCCTATGTCATACCTAACCTAGCTTCAATCCCATCTGGGATTTGAATAATTCACAGTCTGGTGATTTGCTGTCACCACAACTGGACCCTGTGATGTGCAAGTTGACACTTCACAAGAGCTCAAAATTCTTTTCACACAAATTAAAATGAACTAGTTCACGTTCATAGTTTACGTGGCTCACATTCAGACTTGATTTTTCAGACCCGGCAGGCACAATTTGCATAAAATGTGACACTTTTTTCATTGGAATCTGTACTAATTTGTTCATAAAAGTCCTTCAAATATTCAAATGAACTGACTTCAGCTGTACCTGTTTTTTTCTGAATTCTCAAGTTGCACCATCCATACCAGTGTTGTGTCAAAGTCTAGTTCCTTGATGAAGTGATTCCTTCCTGTTAAAAGGACAGTTCCCATAGCTACCCCGTATTTGGTTATGGCTAAAATTTGGTTCAGATTTAGGAAAGGGAAACACCAGTATTCCGGTACTGTAAAATACAACGCGAGTCATTCACATTCATCAGCACATTGATAACATGAGCGACGCGTGTTCACAACATGTCTAAATATCTCTAACTCTATTAAATATTTTCGTTGCACACTGGGACACAAACTCGTCGTTTACTTCGTCATGTCACTCGACATGTTATTCATTCACTATTTGCTGCCACAGAAGTTAATGAAAATGATACTGTTACCCCTGCAACCAAAATTGGACGTTAGTCTTTGAAACTGTGTGCAGTGCAAAAGACAAAGTTTTGTTATTTGTACACAGATCGAAGAGAATAGGCTGCAGCAACACCATGTGGGCTTGATGTAAAGGTAGGAAAAACATTTTGTTATCAACTTTCATTGGCTTTACAGGGCTGTGCCATCCTCCAGTACATATGGCATCACAAATAATGACAGTGTGTCTTCTTGCAATGCAGGTTCTCAATGTCAGTCAATGGAAACTTAAACGCTGTTTTCACAAATATGTCTTAAAGCCGATTTATCCTGAAATAGAAAATATGAACTGTATTATCATTTCTTATGCAAAAAAATGAGAGGAATTCAAATTTCATTGTGACTTTAACAAGACTTTTCTCCAGGAAATGCCACTCCAAAATACATTAAAACAATTTGTATTAATAATTTGCTGAGATGTACTATTGAATTTGTTTCTTATTTCAAACCAAAAATGTTACTATGTACATTACAGCTAAAGACATCACAAAATGACAAAATATCACTGACATAACAACATCAAAATGTTTGTAAAGCATTGCAGACTAATTTAGGGTCATTGTTTAACCAAATGAGAGCGCCTTTACACGCTGAATCTTTTTTTTTTAAGACCCAAAGGAAGTCTGCACATGTATTTAGAACATAAAAACATAATTGCTTTGCCTCCAAACTTCTGAACCTTTGTGTTTTTAGCGGTTGAGTGTTCAACTTCCTCACAAGGGTCAAATAATTGTCAGTGTCACCGGCAGATTTAGAGACTGAAGCACCGGAGGATAAACCACCAGAGGGGACAAAGCTATATTCTCTGGCTGGTAGGATTTACACTGTACTGCAGCGAGGATAAGCCCATCATTAAATCATTATGATTGCAACCCTTGACTCCTGAGGTTTCTTTTCTTTTTTCTTTTTTTTTCTTTTTCTACCCACCACAGCGTGTGAAAAGAGTATCCTGAAGTTCAAAAAATTGGATGTTGTCTAACAAGCCACTTGCATTTGATGGGCCTAATTTAAACTATTATGTTCTTGCGGTTTCCTGATCCTATTATAAATATTTGAAGGGAAGTATTTATCATTGAGATACTGTATATCAGCACAGATGGACTTCCTGTGCAAGCAAAGGTCAGTGATTTGGATGTATAAACATGTGAGTAAGGAACCCTCTGTGCCGTGACCTGAGAGTCATGGCAGCAACTATGGCTGGCAATGAATCCTGGATATGTATAATGATATGGTTGGTCTGAATCTTCATACAGGTACAGGCTTTTCACCAGGTGTTGTTGGAGATGTGTGAAAAGGCACATCAAACTGCAATTAACCCCTTGTGTGTTGCATTGAAAGCTCTCTCCTCTGTCTTTAGCTGCCAGCACTCTCTCCCACCAGCTTTGAGGTGACCTAAACAAGCGCTGCGGTGCTGCTGCTCGCCACTGGTAACACCAAGTGTTTATCGCGCTGCGCAATGTGCAGGTGACAGTAATTATCAGCAGATGACAGTGGCAGACCAGATCTGGACCAGATGGCGATACAAGGCGTCATGCATGTACAGCTGTGGGGGGGAGGGAGGGAAGAAAAGACGGAGATAAAGGCAAGGGAGAAAGAAAGACACGTTGGGGACAAATCCTGTGTTGCAGGCTAAACCACAAAAAGGAAGCCCTAAATGCAAGAAGTCAACAGGTGATGCTTGGAGCAGCATGATGTAGTTGTGGTTGTTGTAAAATCATCCTGCAGGCGCTGATGAGGACGTGTGTCCTGCACGCCACGTTAGCCCTCAAAACCTGTGCACACAGTGTGTTATGTGGGATAAACGCTTACCAATACAATCGCATATGCAAAGCACAGCAGCAACATCACCACCACTCAGGTAGATACATGATCAAAATCACACAAAGCGGCAATCACTGTCTAAAGTCAATGGAGGTTGTAAGTCAGTGTAAGGGACATAAACAGTGGCTGATATGATGCTGAAGTCACAGATGTGGATTTGCTCGCCGTGTGGAGTTTGTGTGTTTGACTTGAGCTCTCCAGAGCCTCCTCTTCAGCCACATCATTTCCATAAATATGAACCTGTGTTTGGTTTATGTTTGTTTGCCTTGTGAGAGACAGGGGATGCATCTCCATCTCCACACTCAGACTTTGTGGCACATTCAATGTCAATGACCTTTAGCACGGAGTGTCTAGAGTGTATCTGTAAAAATAGTTTGTTGTTTTTTTGTGTTTGCTAATTTTTTGGATGTTTCTTGATGTTGAGTTTCTTTTGTCCTATAGAGATGATTGCTTTTGTCATGAAAAGGTGTTTGGGTAACGCTTTATATTAAGGTCCTTGTAATAACCATTAATTAACAAGTAATAAGGCCCTTGAAAGTCCTTACAAGATGCTTATTAACATTATTGTATGTTTATAAGCTTATATAAGTGTTTTTAATGGCATTACAAACACCCATGACCCACCCATTATGTCTTTGCCATGCCTTTATTAATCTTATTTTGTTTGCTTATTGATAGTAAAATATACTTTATTGCTCAACTATTATAAGTTAACTATAAGTTAACTATGCTTTTTGCAACTACCGGATCTAAAGCGAAAACAATGCCTTATTACTTGTTAATTAATGGTTATTAAGGACCTTATTATAAAGCGTTACCGGTGTTTCCAGTATACATTATGAGATGGGTGCTTTTATTTTGAGAGGATATTGCTGCTAAATAAAAAGACAAACGGCAAGAAAAGAGTGCATCAAACAATGAAAAAGGTTGTCTAGAACCAGACTGAGAGGGGCACAAAGCTTGTTAATGTTTTATATTCTTCAGTGATTGATGTGTTTTTATATTTTTTTTTGTAGTTTTCCCTTATTTGAGTGTGAATGTTTGTGTGATAATGCTAATACAAATGTTAATATTTGGTTTTGTTTTCTCCGTAGCCCTTACTGTGTGTTTTTGATGGCACTACTGTCCTGAAATGAAGCTTTTGAGAATCATCAGTCAAAGATAGACGCTATGTTTACAGTTAAATCTGAGAGCACTTAGGGCAGTCCCACTATCAAATTGTCAAGTGCATGAGGGCTCTACAGCAGACATTTTACGCCCTTTATGCACACTTTCTGTAAATCTGAATCTAAGCAGACTTTAGCAGGGTTAGGGTTAGCAAACTACCCACAAATATCTACAAATGTAACATTGGCGAATATTCACCACCCGTTCACGAAAATATTCACTTGCGGGGGCGAAGCTAATTCACATTTTCGGATCACAACGACTTCAACTGTGGTGAACTTTGACCAGTGAAATCCCAGCCTCAGTCAACAAAGAAGTGTGTGTGTGGTTGAATCCACTTGGCTGTCAAAGTGAATACACACCAACAAACTGACATTTGACATCGCCTCGGCACTCGCTTGCACAAACACTGGTCTCCTGGGTCAAAGTCCGGGGTTTGTTTGAACCAACCACTCTAAATGGAATTTTGCGCTCTTTATATTTCAAGTATTCCTCAACCGTCTGCTGTTAGTGTTAATTGATGGAATATCGCAACAACAAATATGTTGTATTCTATGTACAGTACAGGCCAAAAGTTTGGACACACCTTCTCATTCAATGCATTTTTCTTTATTTTCATGACTATTTACATTGTAGATTCTCACTGAAGGCATCAAAACTATGAATGAACACATATGGAATTATGTACTTAACAAAAAAAGTGTGAAATAACTGAAAACATGTCTTATATTCTAAGTACATAATTCCATGTGTGTTCATTAATAGTTTTGATGAATTCACAATGTCAATAGTCATGAAAATAAAGGAAACGCATTGAATGAGATGGTGTGTCCAAACTTTTGGCCTGTACTGTATGTATTTTAAAGATCAGTTTACCAGAGACACAATGGCTGAGCCTCATAAGTGACTTGTAGCCAAGAGTTTGCCCAGTGCTCACACCTTAACTTTCTGTCACAGTAACACTGGTCAGCCGTCACAGCAGGCGGCACCAATCATCAAGATAAAATCTACCGTCATCCCAGAGGTGTGATAAAGTGCACCACTCTCTTCCACCAAGAAATAAACCAAATACAGCTGAATATAATAACATCAAACTGATAAATTGGCAGTACTGCACACAAACATGTCTCACACCAAACTGTATGTCTGCCATCAGCGTGCATGGAACTGTACACCGAATAAAAAATGTGATACTGTGACTGTTCTTTCCATGGGATTAGGTGTCTCGTTAAATGCCACTCGAAAAGCCCCATTAGTTCATTTCCCTCTTGGTTAATTAACATCTGCCCCTGACCTTTCCAACAGATAGGGGCAACTTTATCTTGAAAGTCAAGGTTACGAAACTATGTATCAAAGCAGATTGATTACTGATCAGTGGACTGAAGGAGCGAGGCTTTGGCTAACTGCTCCGACTTCAGTCACCCAGGTGACATGCGATGCAAGATAACATAAAAAAGCTTGCATATATTTAAAACGCCTATTCTATATTGTTGTTTTTTCCCCAACATTTGACTATCATTTAAGTAAAGATTTCAGCAAAGAAAAAAAATGATTGTACAGTACATTTTATGTTTGGGCTGTCAAGATATACGATTTTAGCCATTATTGTGGCCAAAAAATTCATAAGAACAATATTTTTGGGATATTCATAGAGGTGTTTTATATATATTATATATATATATATAATTTCTATTCTAATTCTAGTCAAATTTAGCATTCACTTTATTCATTTTGCATCCTGTCTGTTTCGATAAAAAATTGCAAAAAATCATTATGTGTATAATCAACATAACATCAATATTATATATTTTCTTAAATATCATGGTTTAAATATCATGGTTATCACCAATATCTGTATGGATGGTATACCAATGTGGTGTTTATTATTTTAGATATTTAAATAATATACTAATACAATGCTCAAGAATATGAAATACACTTTAAAATATGTGAATACATTTTTTGCTTGTATGAAAAGATGACTTTTAGGAGTAAAATCATACACCAAGATATTCAAAATCCGTGCTGTACATTAGCAAATATCTGTATACGTACCACATTTGAATCTTATTTTGCAGTGTAGGCCAGAGTATATAATGGCATTATCATTAAGCAAAATGGGCACATCATGTGGAAACGCTGGTTGCACCCTAGGGTGCTCTTGGTCCTGTAGAATGGACTTGTACTCCTCTGCCATTATACAGCCATTATGATGCAGAAGAGCACACATCAGACCTAATGAACACCAGTAGATCATTAGATTACATATCCACTTCTCTGCTCAACAGTTAGACACAGAGAAGTTGAGAGCTCTCTGTCTGTGGAGGCTGGTCACAGTGCAGGGCTCGACTCAATGTCTTTGTTTTAACATTCACATCTTCTGCTCAGGTTTTCCGAAAAATGCTTTGAATGTCTGTTCATGAACCAGAGTGAATTCATTACATATTATTCCATGCTGGTTAGCCCTGCTTTTAGCCTTGCACTTGCATCATTTCAGTTGCCTAAATGATCTACACTGTAAGACTTTGCTGTAAATTTACAGTCAAATTCTAACAGTGACTTGCTGTATTATGATTGTACAGTATATTGCTGTGAAAGCAATGCATTGTGGGAGTTATCATGATCATCAGGCATTCCAACGGTCAAAATGATATTTTTACAGGAATTTACTGTTTTCAGCTGAGCATGTAGGGAAAATAAAGCCGTTATTTACCAAAAGAAGAAAAGTTTTATTTTATTTCTTTTTTGTCAGGGCTGAAATAATCACAATGTGTTGTTTTTCCAGTAATCCTAATATAGAGTTTAAATGGATTAGTTGTAACATAATTTAGAGTTAAACATTTAAACGTCACGCTATTTTTTTTTTTTCTTCATTACGACAGTTTGTCAGTAAACGGACCTGTATTTCTATAAAACAGTAGTTTTACAGTGTACTTTTGTTGTGTTGAATACTTGGAGAGCTTCATTTAATTATGAAGCCAGTCAAACAAATGTGTAAGTGTATAGCTTCTTCTTTGAAATTACCTGAATCCATTCAGTCAGTGTTAATGCTGGATTTGATTTAAATAAAACTATAACGACAAAGGTGGCTTTGAGCCATTTGCCATTGTTTACATTCTGTAGTTCTTTTCACCAAGTGGAAATTATCAAGTCACCCTTTGTTACACTGATTTTATCCATTTCGCGTTTAAAATCTCCCCACTTCATGGAAGTGAAATACTAAATTGCTAAAGTACCCCTTAAAAAACTACTTAAAAAGTATTCAGCCTTATATGGCAAAATTTGTTGTAGATTTAGTGATTAAAGTTGAAGTCCACTTACTAGCTTTTTTGGGAGCTTTCAACAATATCTCATATTCTTTATCAGTGGAGGAATTTTGTTTAATTGTGAAGATGTTTTTGTGTTTTTACTCCAAATTTACCTCTTTATCTATGGTGCTTCTGCTTTTTTATCCAGCCCTTAGACGCTTCCTGAGGAAGCCTCCCAACTTTTCACCCCTCTCTCTCTCTCTGTTTCTTTCTCTCTTTGTTTCTCTCTCTCTCTCTCTCTCTCTCTCTCTCTCTGTCTCTCTGTCTCTGACCTGGAATAGCCCTCCCCTCCACATGCTCAACATAAGAATAAACAGTGATGTATGAAGCACGCCATGTCTCCATTATCCATACAAGTCGCTTTAAAAGCAGGACTCTGATCCCTATTCATTACGTCAAAGTGTGTAAGAGACGTTTCTATTACCACACCAGATGTCCAAATCAGCCATGTTGTTTCAGCGCTTACTGTGCCCGGCCTCCTCCGTCCCACCGTTTATTTACGTAGGGGAGCTCTGGCGGCCGGGGGGGAGTCCTGACTAATTGTGAGCAGCTGTAATATCACAGGGCCATCATTAAGAGGGCAACGGCTTTGCACACAGATTCATAATCCAGCCTGAAATGGAATAGCAGAAACGTCCGCCGACCGCTACTGAATTACCAGATTGTTAGTGTGGCCTAATTTTTACACTTTGTTTATGAAAGACTAAACCGCTCAACATGATTAGCACCCACAACTGTGTGATATTCCTCCAGAGAGGTGGTCGTTGGCCAGGGGGAGGCCTGCACTGCACCACCAGAGGGATGCTCTGCTGTGGGCTGGAGTAGTAGGAAGTGAGTGTGGAGTGATTGGTTGTGATGCAGTCTCAACAGGTGGTTGAAATCTGAATATAAATTTAAGGCAGTGTTAAGTAGCTTCGCACAATTTAATTCAGTCATTTTTTGTCTCAAATCAGGAAATTGTACCTTAAAAGTAGAAGATCTAACATTACTTCATTAACCCATTGAGGCCTGAAACGCCTGTAAAACCTCTGGGCGATTTTAAAATAACCACCTTAAACCTGAAGTTTTTCTGGAAATTCAACAGAAGTGTCAACGCTTCTACTAAATAATAGATTTTTCAGCCTCTGTAGCAAATAGAAATGAAATTCAAAAAGTATTTGAGAGCTTATACAAATACTACAAAACGACGTGTCCGCTTTCCAGGCTTCAATGGGTTAAAATATCAAAAAACGACTTGACTTAATTTGTTTGGTTGTGCACTTGCATAATTCAAATGTTTCCAACAATGTTAAAATCTAGAGAAATCTGTAATTTAATCAAGAATGTGCTCCGTCTCCGTCGTCTAATGGCGTTATAACCACTTTGTGCATGCATCAGTGGTGTGGTTGTCTGCCAGACGTTGTCATAAATTTCCTTTTTATCCAGTTAGTTTTTTAGATTTTCGTAATTTTTAACTAATATATTTTAATCAGATGAATGTTTTTTATTCATCGTATGTCTGGATCTTATATCGTCACAGAAACAAACTGAGTATGCATAAGCAGTAGCAAACTTACAGCACCTCCGCCCGCATGCCGAACAGCACTGGAGAAACACAGATTTTGAATGTGAAACTGCTTTTTATCAGTGTCTTTAGCTGTTTTAATCACCTGGTCCATTTGTTTTGTAGGACGAAAACTCTGCAGATAATTCAGCTCCTGGTAAAAACCTCCTGAATGTCTGGATCTCAAGAGATCAGAGAAACAAGATGAGCAAATGTTAGTTGCAGCTCGACTAGCAGTCCCTCTGCCGGAGTGGCGAAAAGCATCAGAGAGAAACTGATTTTTAAGGTGAAACTGCTTAATTCAGTGTTTTTACCGGTTTTAATCAGTGTGTCTGATTGTTTTGGAGAGGAGGAGACCTCTGCAGATAATTCGGCTCTGGGTAAAAACTTCCTGAACCATGAACACTTAAGGACTAAATTACATATTGCATGTTTAAAGCAGAGCCACAAATGGTTATATGTTTAGTTTAACAGTCAATTGAATCAATAAGCAAATCAAACTCAATTGTAAAATTATTAGAGAGCTGGTGATGTACTCTGCAGAAACATGAAGAAACTAGAATAACCTGGAAACCCCCACCTTGGTTCACTCCCTGGAATTCCAGCTGTTTATAGAACAAACCTGAAAATAGAATGATGAAATATAGACAAATAATGTCACAATACCCTTCAATTCATTTACTAATGGTGTTTACAGCAGCATTGGCAGAGTGCTTTGGGTGCCCTTTTTGTCATATCTCCTTGTTGACATTTGAATTTGTCAGTGCATGTCGGGACTCCAAAATGTTTTCATAATCTGGTTTTATTATAAGCAACACTGGCCAATGTTGAAAAATGAAGTCAAAAAGACAACAACGCGGCCACCTCGGCCATCCGCTCAGCAGACCGGACCGAAGTGGACCACACACAGTGTTTCAGTAAAGCTTTGCATAAAGGAGATATTAGAATACAAGCAAACTGCAAACAAGCCCCCTCCAGCTACTCAGCATGCTTTCTGTGCGTGTTTCCATTTTCATAAACAACGGCGTCATTGCAATAGCGTGATTGCAAACGCTTCTTTTGAATATGGGCTTTTTGGTATTGCATGTAGACAAAAACAAACTTTGGTTTGCAGGACATCAGGGTTTTCACATCCTGTATTTCAAAGTGTGTTTTGTGAATGCAATCTGTGTTTGTGTGTGTAAGAGAGAGAGAGAAAAAAGAAAGAAGCAGAGACATAAAAGGTTTCAATTTCACATTATAAATGTTTATAGAGACCTTTTTCAAAAATATTTTGTAACTGATAAATACTCTCAAATAATAATGGTCTACTCTGAGAATTTTATTTCCAGTGTTTTTTCCTCTTAATTATTCCTGCACTGACAATAACCCCTGAGTCAGGTCTCTATTGAGGAATCACCTCACTTTTCCAGTAACACTTAAGATATCTGCCTCTTGTCTGTTTATGCTGAAGGTTTATGCAGCCAGACAAACAGGGTTATTTCGAGAGGGCCCTTCTCCATTTTCATGAGAGAGCATATGCAGATTATCATCTCTATCAGCGTCCTGATCCCAAATCAGCCCCTCATTACCGGAGCTTAGCTGAGAAGATACAGCATCAATATTAGATGACAATGATGGGAAGAGGTGTAGGGCCACTCATAAGCTTATAGGCCCCCACTCTGCTCCTTCCTCACGACACAGGGCTGAGACATCCACACGACATAAGAAGGCAAGACAGATGACCCTTACAATCTACAGATTTCCGCTAGTAAATGTGAGACTTTCTTAAAATTAAGGATTGTAGTATTGGATGTTGGAAAAATCAACACTAGATTGAAGTATTAGATGCATGGAATCATCTTTAACCAAAGAATGAATCCCATGCGAATGTTCAGAAAACCGCAGTTCCTCCACTGGCCACTTGAGGCTGGCTCGAAATCACATGATATGACACACTGCTTCTCCTCTTTGCCTGGCAAAGGCATTGAGCCTTTCTCTCTACCTTTTCTAATTCAGTGTTTATTGGCAGTTGGTAAACTAGCTTAGATGTTCTTTCACAAAGTGTACTGGTGTTGCTACACTGTCATTCATGGGCTCTCTCAGTCTTATTATGTTCCACTCCGGATAGGCTCCTAAGTCATATGCAACACCTTGTGGTAAAATTCAGTATACCAGACCTAGCCCTAGCAACAATTGCAATACATTTTCTACGTAAATTACTAGGCAAAACAAATTGTTATCATTGTTTTTTGGGGAGGAAATATAGTTTGAATTTTGGTGCTTTTTTTATTTCTTAACACTCAAGTCTGATAGCTTCATCCACATTATTTACATGCTGAGCTAAAGGCAGATAAAAAGAAAAGAAATGGAAGACTACCTATAGAACCTCAAACTTCATCACTATACTCAGAGTCTATAGCCATGCTAGCAGCACTGTGTGATTTTGGCTAAATGTTAATAAAAGCATGGCAACTTTCTCACAACAACAGTGATGTTTAGCAGGTAAAAAGGCTGTCATATTCACAATCTCAAGTTGGGCTGTTAGCACGCCAGTATTTGTTGATTAGCATTTAGCTCTAAGTACAGGTAAGGCTAAAGAGAATGCGATTAGTTTTGCATCACAGTATATTCAAATGTATTTTTTCTAATAAAATTGTTAAATGAAAAGTTAAGGGTTCATCAAAGTTATTTGAAATTCATCCTGAGGGGACCACAAGTGTCTGTAGATAATCCCATAATAATCCATCCAACATCTGTCAAAACCACAAATATAATATGTAACTGATGTGTTTTATTATGCATCATATAAAGTATGTAATTTGCTCTAGTCAGTTATAGATCTTAATACTTCTAAGTGAGTAGAATGAGCAATTCTTGATGAATCCTTTCAGTTTCTCTACCATAAGAACTGTTTGTTCATTTCTGTGGTTGCTTGCCTTATAATGTCCATCAGCATTTTGTTTCATCATTACATAACCCGTGGCAGATTACACCTTACTGCTGACTGTTCAGTGGGTGAATCAAGGGGATGATCTTCAGAATGACTTTAGAATGAATTTGTCCCTCTTCTCTCTCTCTTCTTTCATCACAGTAGTTATGCTTCTGTCTGTGTATACACAATGCATGTACAAAGTGCTCCTGCTGGGTTCTCCAGAGGCAGATCAAGGTCAGGCCAGGAGTTGCAGGGGCAGCGGCACGGTGTACTCTGTGTGTGTGTGTGTGTTGAGGCTGGGGGAGGTAGACGGTGAGAGGGATGCCTCAGGACCCTGACAGCTCCGGTTGCCTGAGCCACGACCGCCGGGGTGGAGGAGGCTAGCCGCAGATCGATCGTCGCGGAGCTGGATCCTTGCGATAGGGGGGCGATTGGATGCGGCGCGCTGGGACTGAATGACATAAGCCCAGACGTCTAAGTGTCCCATTAGCAAGACAGCCGCCCATGTCCTGGTGCTCTCCTCCCCCTCCACCCCCCTTGCCTATGCTGGCATCATATGGAAAACGGCTCAGGTGTTCCCCTCAATTGCTCGAGGACGACTGCAACACAGAGGGCAGCAGCTGACACTGGAACAGCTACAACTCTGCATGTGGCACGTCTGATCCTCCATATGTAACCAGAGCAATTATATCTTTATGGTCTTCATAAATCAGCGGAGGAAGCGGCAACTCAGCGTGCATGAGCGTACGTGTGTGTGTTTACATACATGTGTATTTTCGTATTTGTGCGTTTGCATATGTTTACAGCTAAACACAGTGGGGGACACCCGGGCCACGTGTACGCTTTCTCCACATTCAACTCACAAGGCGGCACGCTGCGGTCAGAGTGTTGCGGACCATTCCTAAACACATAAGAAATGATGACAAAACAAGGAGGCCACACACAGAGAGGCTGCTGTGACACACTGCCTGCTGGGCCCAAACACAGAGACAGAGCCAAGCTTAACTAGGCTCTGGTGAAGGAACGACCCACATGCTTTATTACTCTTCCACCCTCTGCAAATGAGCATATTTACATGTACTCAAAATGTGCTTCGGGGCTGGGATATCCTGCCCACAGTGTCCATCAAACTCTTTGGCATACCCTGATTATAACATTGTCACCAATACTGCGTCAAGCAGGGGATTTGTAACTAGCAATAAATGTCAAAAACATTAAAAGCTGTCTAACTTGATGAAAATAGAAGATCTGACTGAGGAGCCCACCAAAATGAGCCTGAATAACAATTTTAAAAGAGCAAAATGGGAAGTCAAGAGCTATTAGGGTGTTATTCAATATGAAAATATCAAAATAAATACTAAAATAGATATTTTTAGCAGGTCAAAACGCTGATTCTAGTATTCTTTACCCCCAGGGATAAAATATGTTGTAGGGGCCACTAATGACCCCCCAACCACACTTGATGCATGACACTTTTAGGTTCCCCTTGAGAACAGTGCACATAGCAGACCACACATCCCATCTTCATCTTATGCCCAAACACATCTAACAGTACTTGAATGTTTCAGTAATACTACATAATTAATGCTAAATAGCCACCAGTCTACTTTCTGGCCGCTATCATGATTGAAGGGACACCTAGCTCAGCTCTCCAATCAAGAGGAAGTCTATGTCACAACACACTACATATAGGGTTTCTTTTCAACCATATTCCATGACAGATTACTGAATACATGCCCTAAAATGGGATTTGCCTCCTCTCCAAAATACAGTGGGTTCTCCCTTGCCACATCCCAAAATCAGGCCAGTAGTTTTTCTTTAATCATCCTGAGAAACAGAGAAACACACAAAACAAACCGGAAGCATAATTTTCTTGGAATATGTAATAAAACTACCCTCTCAATTTATCTAGTTTTAAAGACAGAAACTGTATTCAGAATACCATCAATTCAGATTGGAACTACAAGATAATACAGGTACATATAATTAGTAGTTAAATACATTAGCCTGTTACTTGTATTTTGTTATTCTCCAGCCCTGCAAGTACACAGTGCATCCTACACAGCCAAGTAATGAGTGGGTGCTGTTGGGATTTTTGATGAGAGCACTGTGTTTTCAATGTCATTAAAAGTTGAATGTATTTGATTTGATTTACATTTTAATTCTCTGATAGCCTTGAGTTTTATATTAGTCTGAAAATTAACACTTAACTACCTTGGGACTGTGGGAGCAGGATATTGCTTTAAAATTATATGGAGATACACCTTCATAAAACTTTTCCCCTTGCCTAATCACCCAGCACCCTGTCAGGGTTTGGGGTCCCACAGTGGGAGTCCATGCAGTTGCCATCCTGGCTTGCTGATAAACTTTGATGATTATTGTTGTCTAGTTGCACCATGTGTCCTTCTCCTTTAACATTATGCTGGTGATTCATACAGTGAGATTAAAAAAGGATACCAGACTAAGCTTGCAACATGAGAATGTCAGTGAAAAATAATGCATGCATGCAGCCACAACGTCTCTGATTCCTTTTGTTAACAGAGATGTGAGTTACACAAATGATGGAGTGGAGAATGAATCAGTACAGGAAATGCTCTCTTGCTAAGCCCTGCGTGTGGCCAAGAGAGACGGCCATAAACAAAGCTCCTCTTTGTGACTCCTCTTCACTCTCTACTGCTCTCTCTCTCCCTCTCTCTCTCTGTCTCTCTCTCTCTCTCTCTCTCTCTCTCTCTCTCTCTCTCTCTCTCTCTGTCTTATCTAATACCCTACTGTTGGTCTGATCCTGAGAAGTCCTTCGCTTATCTTAAAAGTCTTGCTAACTTGTATTCAAAACTTATTATGCATTTCTTAAAAACTCCCTTTAAAAGTCCATAGCCAACAATGGGGACCACGTGCCTGGACAGAAATGTGGGACATTTGAGGGAACAAAGTGAAAATAAATACTGTCTGCATCAAAATTATGTAAATAATAAATATGCCACGGAGCATGAACTCTAAAACCTCTGAGCAACTTTAAACACCAAAATAGTCTCAGGGAGCTCTGATCTTGGGAGCAGATGTTCAGGAAGTGACTCTTTTAGTCTTTTGGAGGTCCGCAGATGACGGCGAAGATACAAATTGTTTCTGGAAAGCTGCCATGGACACTGTATGATAAAAGATATGAATTCATTTTAGGGTAAGATGAGCTAGTCCTGTGTCTAGCTGTCTGGAAACACAAGCTTCTAAAATTATGTGGATTGTGAATCAGATTTTCATCAGCTGTTTAAATCAGTTGACAGTTTTAAAAGCACATCTTATAGAATACTGAAAGCAAATGTTACTACTTTTAAAATGTGATTTTATCTGAAGAAAATATATCTTCCACACTAATTTGCACATGAAAAAGATGGCAGTACATTATTTATGAGAATCTATGGAGGACTGGAAGATTTCCAACATTTCTGTGGTGAAAATTAAACTTTGTTCAGATTATAGAATGTATAAAAATAGTAAACATAACCATGATGTCACTCATTGGTTTGTGGACTCCAGGTTTGAAGCCTTAAATTGGGCATTTTGGCCCATCCTGCTTTATGGCTGTCACCATGTTGGTTTCTTGGATGATGATATGTCACCAAAGGGAAAATTGTTGTTCAGAATGAACAGTCGACTCCTTAAAGTGTCTTTCAGTTTATCAAGACATTGGACAAGACCAAAATGTTACAATGAACACTGAACCTAAAATACACTGTGAAATGGTAAATGTTGTAAGATGAAAACACACAGTGCACTGTGGTAGCCAGTGTTGGGTCAGATTATTTTCATAACAAGTAACATAAGTTTTTATTGCAAGAAATCACATACTTGGTTACATTTTTAAGTAAGCAATTTGTTGCCATGCAGTTGTCAGTGTTCATGTGTAGCTGAGCTAGTGAGATGGCAGAGAGGCCAGCCTTTATGTCATCAAAAAAGTAGCTTAACATTGATTTAATTAAATGGTTGTATGTGGAAAATTAGTTTTCTGTCAGCTAAACAAACCTGTCTAATTGTTTATGTGGAGATCGCTAGCTGCACTGCACTTGCCTCTGCACAGTTCATTGTCAGATTATTTTCCCAGTAAGTAATGCTGTAACATAACAATTAACTTTGCTTGTGTGTAATGCAACTTAGTTTTAAAACTATTAACAGTGTCACAGTTGGTAGCAACATAACAATAAAAAGGTAGCCCTGCCTTAAAACATACCCTGCTCTATCATCTATTTTACTCTAAATAGAACCATAAGTTATATAATGAACATCATGTTGTATTGAAGAAGATTTGAAACGGGCAATTGAGACCATAACCTCATTATGAGCATATGAACATCCTGCCCAGGAACTACAGGTGAAAATTAGCTATTTAGCTAACCCTGGTATAGAAGCTATTCTATGCATGGTCCCTGTCAAACAAAACCAATAAATAAAATAAATGAGAATGTTTACTGAGGTATAAATCAAGTTAGAAGTAGGGTAATTTTCCTATTGACTTTTATACAAACAAACTTCTTTTTGCAACCAGGGGAGTCACCCCCTGGTGGCCATTGGAAAGAATGCAAGTTTAAATCCACATGGGCTTCACTTTTGCGGCCCAAAGGTTGCTGCTTGGTTAAGGAATTTAAATTCCCATAGATTATTCATGCATCAGACATCCCACACAGAAAAACAACATTTTTTTATGGACATCCGTGTTTATGTTTGGTGCTCCTTGAAATCAAAGGCAGCAGAAAGACGACATTGCCATGATCCTCTTCCCACCGCGCTGGCCTAATGCATTCTCCCTCTCACTCACTGTAATTGCAATGCAATGATGTCAGCATGACAGCTGAGACTGAACGCGAGACAGCGTTGAATAAGCTGCCGCCACAGTATCAAGAGCACAAAAACGTATCTGAGACACTCTATGGGGTGTCAATTTAATCATGCTTAAACCAGGTATCACCTTCCTCCATGATTCCACCATTGACAAAGAATCCTGCATACTGCGTTGCACTGAGCGGAGCTACGGCCTCCTGCTTGATAAGGTATCTGTGACTGGCACGCTCACTGACACACACATACACATGCACACACAACACTTTGCAGTAAGTATTTGACGGACGGTGACATGGAGGATGGGGCTGAGCTTTACATCACCCCAAACCAGCAAATAAAGTTAGATTTCTGATAATTATTGAAGGACAAAACATGAAAAGAATCAGTATAAAGTCACCGCTATGACTCACAGAAGTAATCTTGGATGCCCTTTGTGTTCCACCAGCTCTACCTGTAAAGTCAAACTGAGTCATAGCATTGACACCCCCGCCCCCCACCCATCACTGGCCCCCAGCCCCCATAGACAGTCTGCGGGCAAACAAGAAATAATTCATACGGCTTCCCACACAGGAGTGGGTGTCCTGTATCAGCCTGTGCGCTCCGCTGCCTGTCTGTTATCACCTGCAATTGAGGTAATCCACAGGACTATTATACTGCAGCTTATTGCACAGGAGAGTATAGCTGCCTTCTGCACCAGCAGCACCAGCACCCTCCACCTCCACCGTCACAGCCGAATCATACCTCTGGAAAGTTGACACCAAGCAGACTGACAAACTCTCAGCACACATTTGCCCATATATGTGTATAATCACCTATATTATATAGATACATATAGGTTATATCGGTAATAAATAGTTATTACATCGTCACATATACTATAATAAAATTGTATCACCCAACAAATTGTTTTATCGGAATATTTAGTCATACATGACAGCAATACCACACTATAAAATTACTTGGAATACGTGGGAGTCATTTGAAACATAATAAAGCAGAGTCATCATGTCTGTGGTGACTGTTTTGTGTTATGACTAACAATGTACTTTTGGTAAATGTTTCCTTCTATGGTAGTAATAATACGCAACAAACTGTCCCCAGAATGTTTCCTTTTTATTCTGCATTTTCGCCAGATGCTCAGTATAATCTGAACCAAAGTACAGGCTTAAAAACAATAATATCTGCATATAGCACAAATTCAGATGACATAGCATATTTTTAAATTTTAATTTACTTGTAAAAGTAAGAACTTCTTTTGTTTGTCTCACCTAATACACAGCAACATTTAAATTTGAACCCTTGTTGAGTTATTTGCAATTTAATCAAAGTGTGAAGTTTTTAGAGGCCTGAGAACTTAAGTACACACAACACACAATAACAATGTAATTATTACAGAAAAGTCTGAAAAAAAATCAGGTAATTTTGTGTAGCCAAATTTAATATTTTCTTAATATCCTATCCCAGGAAATCATCTTATAAAACATTTAACCTATAAAATATAACCCCATATAGGCAGTGGGGGAACGTAACTAAGTACATTTACTCAAGTACAATTGTAAAGTACATGTACTTTATTTGAGTATTTCCATTTTAAGTAACTTTATACTTCAACTCCGCTACAGGTTGAGGGAAATATTGTACTTTTTACTTATCTACATTTAGCTGACAGGTTGAGATTTAACATAAAAAACATGATAAATTGACTAAATTAAAATGCCGCTTACATGAATGCATCAATACAAATAATCTAATTATATATATATATATATATATATATATATATATATATGTATATATATATATATATATATATATATATATATATACATATGTGTATATGTATGTGTGTATATGTATATATGTGTGTGTGTGTATATATATACATATGTATATATATATGTGTGTGTGTATATATATATATAATATATATATATATGTATATATGTATGTATATGTATATATGTGTATGTGTATATGTATGTGTGTATATGTATATATGTGTGTGTGTATATATATACATATGTATATATATGTGTGTGTGTGTATATATATATAATATATATATATATATACATATATATATATACATATATATATACATGTATATGCATATGCAGCAGGTTATCTTCCTTATTTTATTATAACTTATTTTTATTATATTATTATATATAATAATGTCTACACAGGATTTTAATGTCTTTACTTGGTGTCCATATTTGTTCTATGATGATAAAGTCATATTTTATAAAATGATTGTGTGCTTTTTTTTATATTAATTTGGAAAGTCACTAAGTCACTTGTCTAACAAATGCATGCAAAACATTGCTTGGTTTCTATGCACACTTCTCTGTAACTAAGAAGTGAGCTACATATCTGTAACCATACTTAAACACAAGGCAAATAGAAACATTTCTTTATCAAATTTTTAATAGCAGCTTTCTTCTAGGTCAAAATGTTTTCTGCGATGCACTGGCAGTCTACTTTAAATCAAACATGCCTTTACTGTGGAATCAATATTCACCTGACAATACTATATCATGGTCAGCTTTAGAAAAAAAAAAGTCCTGTGAATTTCTTTGGAGCCTGGAGAGAAAAAACAATTGACATGCTCTCACTCTACAATAAAACAGCATTTGGGGGGTTTAATAATTCAACATACTAAGTTGCAAACTCACACAAATATCCATGCTCCCACAGCCTCTCATGTTGCCACGGGGCCAGAGAGTGCATTGTACAGGGAATTGTCAACATTCCCATGATGAGCCTGCAGGCCCTGTGGTCCGAGGAGGTGTCGAGATGAGGTGGGGGCCAAAATTGATTGTAAATGCTGAATTATTCAACCAAGCCCTCCGCCATTTGAGTGAGTTTCTTCGGTTACGTTGAGAAGAGCTTTCATAGCAAAACAGGAGAAGATTATCTTCCACAGGCCCCCGTGGAGGCCCTGAACGCCTCTCATTAACGAGACAAAGCATCTACAGCCCAGACACACTGACACAAATGTACACACACGGAGAAATTCTGACACACAGACACGCATGCCAAGTGCTGCTGACATTGAAATCTCATAGCTGTACATGTATACTGGCCAACTTCCAAATCATACAGGCTCACTGCACCGAATTTAAATAAGGGAAAACACTAAATGAGCATGAAACTGCTAAATTATTATGAGTTGTTTTTGAGCATTAAAAGTCTCTCAACACTAATCCCTTGAAATACATAAAAAGCTCATCAAAGTGTTGCTACTTTGATATGCTCCATTCATTCAAGTGTAACTGAGAAGCCCTTCGCTCACTTGAACAGATACATTTTCAAAGAATAATAAAAAAAAAAAAAAGCAAGCGTGAGATGCCAGCTAATCCTTGGCCTTGAGCTGTTAAAATATCCTCGAAAAAAAAAATGTCCTTGTAACGTCTGTATTTACATATTTACAAGATTCCCAGAGCGCTCTCTACATCTTTATTGATATAAAGGCATAAAAAGAGATATCTTGAACCCAACATGTCAGTTCAAGGGCAACATTTGTTCTTCTTATTTAAATATGGTTTCAATGTGCCGTCAATCACAGCTTCATTACAAATAAAATGAGCAGGGGCTCAATAAAAGTAATTAAATGAAAATGCTTCTTCTTTACAGTGTTGTGGACCTGTTAATACAATTCAGCCGGACTCCAATTACAGAAAATCCCAATGACCTCATGGCCTATAATAAATCTATCTGATCACATAAAAGGGAGGGAGTGTAATGTACTCAGCATGAACTGAATGGGAGGCCTCGGGATGCCAGAGATATGACTGCAGAACTGCAGGAAACTCTAGCTTAGCGTTGCAGGGCCTTTGGCCCGGCTATCATTAAATGACTTGTTGAAATTTTAATTCTCTGATCACATTAAGTGCTGCGGGAAGACAACAAACTCTGCAGCACAGATCTTGGCGGTGTCATCTCTTCGTGAAGAGGGATATAAAGGTCCTTCGGTATAAGGACGCTCGTTCCCTTTTCAGTGCTGGTGTCTTATGGAGGCTTAGGTTACACCTTTGCATAAGATGATGGGTGTGTGTGACAGCTCGTTTCACCACCCGGACATCCTCACTGTCCCGCACATCTCTTAGCAGCATGAAATCAAACAGGTGACGGGTCACCTCAGGGAGAGGCAGACAAGTGTATCACTATACTTTTGAAGACCATCATTTGATTGTACTCTAACCTGAGTCCTGAATCAAACCCTCAGAACTAATGCCTTAATGCTGATCTGAACTCTGAATATTGTTAAATTAACACTAAACCCAAGTCACTGACTTTAACCCAGTTCTTGACAAACATGTGTTTCCTACTGCATGTCTAATAAACAAGGTGCATTGTTTTTATTTTTTACATTTAAAATAAATTGTGCTTATGGTCATGTGGGAGGATATATAATCTATTGCTAACATTCTTCTTTTCTTAGGACAGCCCTGGCAGGTTTAGACATTCTGTTTTACACTCATTGTTTTTGTATTACACAACATGTACTCATATCCAAACAACAGACTATTCCAATGACTCCCAAAACAATTTGACCATCGGAGAGTTCCATCAACAGGCACATATTGTGAAATGGTTGTTGATTGGTTAACGTTTTGAGTTGAAACAAAACTACTTGATTTTGTTAAGGCAACAAAACTACTTGGTTAGGTAACATAACCTAAGTAACGTACCTAATTCAGTACGTTCTCTATGTGACATAAGGTAATTCCAAATGTACGTAAGTCAATGTTGACTTTTGGTTTAACATGGGACACAAATGGCAGTCTCCTGGGTCAAAGTCTGGTGTTTAATACTACGTCATCTGACTTTTGCAAATGTAATAATGACTACGGCCCTTAAAGGAGATAACTCCAAAATAATTCTACAGTGTGGTGGATCGCCCAAATAACTCAAAACTTTCATCCAGGAGACGGGGTCATGGCCCAGTTGAAACAAAACAATCAAGATTTATTTTAACTCAATGATTGGTTTTGTCACTTTGTTAAGTGACATTGTTACGTTACAATAACGTAACAACATCACATCTTTTCTTAAACCATGTCAAGTAATATTGTTGCCTGAACATAACCAAGTAGTTTTATTGGCTAAACATAACCAAGTAGTTCCATTTCAAAATGGTCACACAACTGTGACATTCACATTTTTAAAACTGTGACAATGCACCCGTTTCACAACTTGAACAGTCAAGCGTTTATTTTGAGAGTCATTGAAACAGGGCTTATTCGGTCTTTTAGGTGTGAGGAAGTGTTGAAAGAGTAATATTTTGCAGTATCAGCTGGATGTGTAGCCAGTGACTGTTTGTTGACACATCAGTCAGTTTCAGTCAGTCAGATCAGCTTTAATAAGTCAAATAAATGGTATATTATTAATCCTTCCTGGAGCCTGAATATGACATCAATGTTCCAAGGCTAAAAATCTCCTAGAAACACAAAAATATACATAGCTCAAAAGACTTTCCTCATCTTTCTACCCCTGTTACGACATGTGGTCCAACTAAACATTCACACACACATTTACCTAGAAGATGTGACAATAGAAATAATCACACAATAATAACTTCTAAATAGAGTCAATCATAGTAAGAGGCAGCCATGATATTTAAGAGCAATATATTTAGTACCTTTTGTCAACACATGTGACTTCCTAAATGGATCAAACGGAATACTTTGAACAAGAAATCAAACACCTCTTCTTATTCACACTAATATGCAATACATCAGATTACTAGTCCAGGTCATGCAGATACACATCCCTTTTAACGTCCACTCTGACCTCATTAGTAATTACAGGCCATGCATTATGGAGATTGGTTTTGTGTGTGTTTGACAGGGTCAATTTTCTGTCAATATTTTTGATGTCTTATCATTAAAGGTCTTGCTGTAGTTCTCTAAAGGCATGTCACAAAGGGAAGCTGAATTCACTGCAACAAACTAGTTTGATAAAAAGGAAGGTAAACTCCTCATTGTCCCCATATTCTGCTGACGACAAATGATGCTCGGCCACGGCTGCCAAATCAAACATAAACAAATGAAGACCTCTTTGCCCTCTGGCAACCCGATGAAAGCAAGACCCACTGAGGGCTGAAGTTTGGGATACATCGTTTGTAGGAAGAGTTTTTTTTCCGGCCTAATTGATACTAGTTTTATCCAGTTTCAACCCTCTGGGAAGCCAAAGGTGATGTTTTCATAAGAGGATCATGTAAATAAAGGCTACACAAGGAGAGGACCCCTACCAGCAGAGCATCATGGGAAGGGGCTGCAGGCTTAGCCCACACAAGACGCTGATCAAGACACCAAAAGGTTAAACATGGACATCATGCTTGTGTTAGATTTCCCTCTGACCCTCTAACTGCAGTTTGATTAGAGAAAGTATGCTTTGGAAAATGTGTGCTGCCAGTTCCTTAAGAGGAAATGATCTGGAGCATCAGTTATGTGTTGGGGACAACATGAATTATGTAATAATGACTTTCCTCTGTTTTAATTTTTAAGAAATTATGTGGTAGGTATATTGTGGGAGACATTGTGAGCTGCACAGAGCTGTTTCAATCGCAGAGCAACAAATTGTTTTCTGTACCATGCAGTGCATTGACTGTCACCAGGTTGATGCTTCTATTACAGTGCATTGTGTACAAGGTCTAGAAGTGCACACTTCTCTCTATGCAGGACTTCTGTCTCTGCCTTGTGCATGGAGTGCTACATACAGTACAAAACAACCCAATGATCTACAGTACAGCTAAAATATCTTATCATTATGATCTATTCGATATACGATATTTAGTTATGTTGCATTAGATTTCATACACTGAGATTAGATACATCAAAAAGAGCATTACATGCTTCTATATAACAAGACTTTGAGTCTACAGGCAAGTGTGTAAAGCTTTTTGATTAAAAAAAAAAAAAAGACGCCAAAGTGTCTCAAACCTGCATTCTTTTTAATAGCCGGCAGGGGGCGACTCCACTGGCTACAAAGTTAGATTGTATCAAATCTATGATGAATTGACCCTACTTCTGACTGTGTTTGTTGCCTCAGTAAATATTGTTTTAATTAGATTGTTGTTTAAAAAAAGGAAAATTTGGAGTGGGGTAGAACTTCCATGTTCCTACGCATAAGCAAACTTATATACTTTGCACACTGCCGCAGATTAGCTGTTTTTGTAAGAATACCATTGAGTTCTACTGTTGAGAAAAAGTAGTGCCAAATGAAATGGCTGTGGATAGAAACAAAAATTGGCATATACTAAATATAACCTACACATGAAAGGTTGTAATATTTTTAGGGTGGGCCTTTGTTTAGGTGCTTAAAATACGTGTCCTCTAGCGTTAGCTGTTGACGTAGCACTAGCCATGCCGTACCTGACCCCACTAGGCTGGTAAACACACTCTCCTCCCAATATTATCACTTCTGTCTTCAAAGAACCAACATGTCGATGGCAGAAAATTCAAACCTGAGGCTTCAAAACTGTCATCCACAAACCAATGGCTGTACTTGGATACAGCGGTGATTTTAGCTAAATGCTAACCCGACCCAGAGACAGTGCTGACATGCTCATATCACCATCTGGTTCACCATTTTAATTTAGCATTTTAGCCTAGAAATATCTCATAATTAGCACTGAACACCCAAAGTCAGTCGGCTACATCGGCCAGGGAATGAATGAATGTCTGTACAAAAATCATGTTAATCCTTAAAAAGTTGTTAAGATATTCCCACTAGCTTGACTGACATTGTAGAAATGCATTGCCCAAGGTTTAGTTACCATAATAAATCATACAGTAACTGTAAAGTTAATGTGCAATGAAAAACTATCTTCAAAGTTTCCGTATTAAACAGCTTTCAAAGTTCACTTATTTGTACCCACAGCTGGGTAGAGATAGTTTTTGAAACAGTTCTTTTGGTTGTTTTTGTAAAAGGTGACAGAAATCTGAAGCTAAATCTTGCAGTGCTTTTGACCTCTCAGTGGTATTATCTGATTACACTGCTGGCAGCCAAACAATACTACACCACAGAGGAGCCAGGACAGGAGCTAGACATACTGTACACACATTCACTAAGCTCAGCTGGTGAATGCCTTTCTTCTCAGGGAAATGCACATGTGCACTGGAACGCACAAACTGAGAGTCTGTCCTGTGTGGAAATAGGAATGAAAATTGTACATGTACTGGACTGTAAATGGAAAACTGTTTCTATATGGAAGAGGGAGGATATTGTAATTATTATTTTTGTTGAACAGCAGAGAGTCTAAGTATTTTGGAGAGAGCACGGGAGATTATTTTTTTTCTTCTTTCCCCATATGTATGCTTTAATGAGATGTATTATCTTGTGTGCCAGGCTATAGCTGTATACAGTTTGGAACATGACTAAAATTATATGTCCTGCAGGGGCATATTCAATCCATGGGCAATTTGAGCTGACTTTATCGTCCGCTCTTCCAAAATTAAGAAAATTGCAACCAAACACACTTAAGCTTTCTTTATAGATTTCACTTTGCACTTAAAACCAAATTCCCTCATGCGTAAAACAAGAGCTTAGTGGTAGTGTAGCAGTTAGTAGCTCTTGCTTCAAACAGAGTGTGGCTTGAATATTTGGCAAGCGTCATGCTTCATTTGTTTACCATTAACTCAGCAATTGGTCATTTTATTTCTAATGTGTATATTGGTTGTGTACCAACTTAAATACTATATTATTATTATCATTATTATTATTATTATTATTATTATGTTATAGTGGTGGAAGGGTTTTAGAGTGTTTACCTAAGCAGGATATTCTCAGTAACCTAGGTAATTCTAGGAAAAGTTAATGCTCTGGAATATAATTATAATATAATAATCGTAGCTATCCAACTACATTTTATCCAGTGACGTAGCAATGTAGAAAGCCACGTACGTCCCCTGTAAGGTGGGTGATATTATTGTTGGTTGGATCAAACCAACCTGCGGCTCTCGTGCAGGAGTCCAGACTGGTTTTCATGTTCTGTTGGAAGTAATGTCAGGAAGTAGCCCTGGCCCTGTTCTTTTCTTCAAACCTTAGCAAAACTGTTTTGGTGCTAGCACACTGATAGTCACATGTTCATAGAATATCATATGAATATATCATCAGTCATCAATATCATACAAATATGTTGACCTTAGTCAAAGGGAGGTTCCAAAGAACATATTAACACCACAGGTGATGGCCTTGCTTTTTCACCAACTAATGGCCTCACTATTAATTCAATGCTGATGATATATAAGGATAATTTTAAACAAACATTAAAATGATTGATTTTCTTGGAATATAATAATTTGTGTCTCACAGTTGTGATTTAGGTCGATCATGAACAGAAGGTTTAAGTGCAGTGCAATTCCCACGGCATCACCTGTCATAACTGTAACAATAGAGATGGCGGGTCCTATGAAAAAAAAAGAAAAGAAAGTGTTTTTTTGCCTTTGGAGAATGAGCTAATCGTCACAAAGTTGGCAGCTGAAAAGAGCCAGTGAGTTTAATCTGACCACAATGACATGTTTGATTGGTCAGAGCTGCGGTGGGTGGGAGGGTAGCCCTCTCCTGTGGCAGTGGAGAACAAACATAAATCTTCTTCAACAATCTATTTTCCATCATACTTATTCACAGGGGACATCTCAAAGTGGTCTTTACCCTTTCTGTCAATGGCTGCCCTCATCCATCAATTTCATAGAGAATTATACCCCAGATCGATGTAGTTCACGACCGCTGAGCATTTGTCGAGGGGTGGTGGAGGAGGTGGTGGCGGGGAGGGGGTGGGGGGGGGGGGGTGTAGGGTCGGGTGTATGCGCCGCTGCTCGTTCTCAGAGGCCTGAGAGCTACTTTTGGTTGGCCACCCGCTGCACCTTGCAGCCGAATGAAAAAGGATGCAAAAAGAGGCTGAGCAAACAGAAAGACTCACAGATAAACGAATTGAATGAATGAATGGAGCCATTCTCACAAAAAATGTTTTAATGTTGCTCTAATCCCATGTGTGCAGGAAGTTATTTTAAATTAAATTGAAACACTTTGGTTGCCATTATTCCACTATGAGCAAATTAAAACGCCATGTGAAATGGATCACTGAAATTATGCACACTCACTACAGCCCCATACACCAGCAGGCAGAGGCCACATCAAACAAGGCTTTTAGTTTGGCAAATGGCATATTTGTTCTTAACATGAAACAAAAGATCAGAAAAAAAACAAAAACATAAGCGTCCAAGTCCTTGAGTGCACAGCCTCTTAAACTTGTGTCCTTGTTATCTGCTGTTGTCAAAAGCTATTATTCAAAAAAAGGGGAGTTCAATTTAAGGAGAAGGACACACTAATAATGGGTGTGAGGGACAAGGCCCCGTCTAGCCATTATGGAATATGTAGCAATACCATTACACACCCTCTGACAAAGATATTCAGGCTGGATAATGGAGCTATGAAGAGCTGTAGCACAATGCATAATTGCTCCTTCTGAAACATTGATGAATTAAATTACGGGGTGGGTGGGATCAAATTCATAAATCAAATTACAGTACCTTTGCTTCTGCATGCTTAAACAGTCGAGGACTCTTTAGAAGTCGCTTTTAAATTGCAGGGGGGCTAAAGTAAATGAAGTAGGCATAATTATGTGTATCTTCTCACTCCAGCATTGTCTTCAATGAATTTTTAACAAAGGCGACCATTAGCTACAAACTAATACCAGTTAAGCCTCAGCAAAACTGAATTATTAAATCTGTCAGCCAATATCCTATTACAGCCTACTTATGAATAGTTGATTTTATTTTGTATAATTGACAAGGCTTATCGTACAGTGGGGCCTTCCGTGGCAGCTTGGGTTTTGAGATGCTGCGATATGTATAGCCCTGCGGTACAAAAGGCCGGCTCACGTCAGGTTCATTTAATGCGCTTGGTTGCTTTCCTTACAGGTGGGATCTTATGACCTGTCATAACCGCCTTATATAACCTGCTTATGCCTGCTGACAGGTTGAATGCTTGCAAAACCATTTTATTGTCATCTCAATACAGCTACAGAAAAACTAAAGACACTGCATGTGTGATGTGTGAAGCAGATCATGAATTGTAAAAATCTAAAATAAATTAATAATTCTTGTAATATAGACAAATGTAATTTTTTTTCAGAAAATGTAAATCATTTTTATACCTTTTATTTATAATTTCAATATATGTTACATTATTATTATTAATTATTATTATTATTACTATTATTTTCAGAATTGTATTTATTTTCCACTTTCACACAAACACTTAAAATTGCCATATTTTAACTGAATTACTATGACCATTATTTCATTTTTTTTTCTTTATTTGTTTATTAATTTATTGCGCCTATGCACACCAACAGTCATACACATGTGTACATGTGTGCCATATTTAACAGAATTACTTTGGCAATAATTTAGTCCTTTTTTAAAATTAATTGATTATTTCATATATTTATTTATTTTTATTTTGTAACTCTGTAGTGTATTAGTTTGGTATGTTGTTGTTTTTGTTTGTTTGTTTGTTAGCTTGCTCCTTTATACAAACAAGTGATGTATAACTTTAAAGTTCTGTACATCTCCCAACCCCTAATCATTGTCACCTGTAAAGTCCCTATCGTTTTGCTTTTGCACTTATAAAAAAGGGAAATAAAACAAACTACAAATTGAAATAATCAAAATGAAGTGGAGTATGCAGAAATAAATAGCCCTATTTTTCTTCCTTACATTCCATTCCTAATATGCAAATCCCTCCTACACACACACACTCACACATACACACACTTAAGACATTAAGTCCTCAACCTGGACTGGGCTTGTGAGGGATATTGGCATGTACACGAGATTGATGAAAATTACTTCCAGAGCATTTATTTTTTCTAATACCACTGAAAGAAGAGTGTGCACTCAGGAGATATTTGATCTGAATTAGGGAAACTGATGAAGCAATTGATTAATTGGAATTTAAGCCATCAGTCACCGGAGCCATCAGCAGCATCATTTACATTCCAAACAATCAGCTGAAGGCCCAATAGGACACTAAGTATTAATACGCAGGAGTCAATGTGATACTGCCACATCGCCACCAACCCTTATTGATAGGCACAATGACAGTTTTAATCCCCACCTGATCAAATTGCATATATTTCGGGATTTCCACACCAATTCAATATATCTTATGAATTTTTAATCTGGTAGGAGGAGCAGGGGGTTTAAGCAATAGAGATTTATCTTTTCCTTTCTTTAAGGTGAAGCACACTGAAGACAAGAGAGGAAGACATGATCCATTATTAATTACTAGCTTCCAGCTTCTGTTGTTGCCAGATATATTGTGACATGAATTGGTTTTATTCATATGGTCTATGCCATGCAGTTCTCTAAATACCTCACTGCCCAGATGAAAAGTACCCCTTCACTGACACCACCAATCAGGCTCCAAATATGTCTCAAACAAGATGTTATTTGCCATTTGATCCCAACTGACAGATCGGTGGATATTAGTGGCCTAACAAAGGCGTATCAGTATCAATTGGTATCGGCGTATATATTTGTCTGATATGCTCAGATGAAAACCTTTTTATGTACAATATATAATCCAGAAAATTATATTATTTATTTAATTCTCATTTATTGCATATTTCAATGGTCAACAATTGACTGATGCTGAAAATACAATACTTATTTAGCTAATTATTAAATGTTTATTTATCTTTTTCTCTGTTGTCATTTTTAGAATCGGGTGACGATATAACACATTGTATGTATAATGCAAAATTATTTTATTTTAGGAAAGCGTCCTTCTAAGTATTTTTACACTAACATCTGGGTTATCTGTGAATTTTTTTCCAACTAAAATCACTAAAGTCTCAAAGATCACATCTCAGTCAGGCTCTATTTGCCACTATTAATTATACACAGCATTAGTGATGTCATACATCTTGGTCAGTTTGGTCATGATTATATTTTTCTACTACAGCTACCACTTGGTAGAATCTGGACAAAACCATGGGGTTTTACGAGAGGAAGTGCCCCTTTGTACTTTGGAAGATTTAAAATCTACTTTGGCTAGTGTTCACAGTCTGTGGTCGACATAGTCCAAAAATTTACATCCCGTGTCTTTTTTGAACCACTTTTCCTTGACCTTGATGGAAAACGTCACAAGGCCAAGGAAATGTATGAGGCAGAATTCATAAGGATTAAAAAAAATACAGCTGCAGTGCTAATTGAATCCGACTGCACTGACAATGGCCTAAGTTATTTTGCAATGACAGATGTTATTGACGTCTGCCAGTACCTCCTCTGTGGCTTTAAATGTTGTGGCTGCAAAGAATTTGTCGGATGGCAATATTTTCTTTGCTTTTGTTTTGCTGACGGAGATAAGAAAGGAGGCATTGAAGCACCTTTCCTGAGCATTTAGAGAATTTAACTGGCTTATTATGGCTGTCACATAGACACTTCCAGGTCATTTCAATCAGTTAGAACCTTCCTAACCAAGTATTCGAGTATTTGACACAGCCACAATTTCGCATTGGTACTGGCCTATGATGTAATTTCCCAGCAAGCTTTTGATGCATTGGCAGTGACATACAGGTGGCTTTTAATTTTAACATCCACCCTAACAAGCTCAAAATGTTTCCAATAAAACCTTATGATACTGTAAATACACATAAACAGCTTTGGAAACGGATACTTCCCGGGGTGGGCCTGTTACTAAATATCTGACAAGAAAACAAAAAAGTCTTGAAACAGGAAATTCTTTGCATAAAAATAGAGACTCGAGCAAAAAATATGAAAAAATAACTGCAACCAAAAATGTCTACTATGAGTCAGAGTGTAAGTCGTGATGCTGCGACTCATAAAAGGACATGCATAACCTTTAGCTGAGTTTCTACAGACTACAAATAGTTTTTGTTCTCATGCTCTGGCACAAATTCACAGACGCAAACATGAATTACATGCCGGGCTATATGATTCACAGAAGGCACTGATTGTTCTTTCAAAGTGCCCATTACAGAGGCCTATCATTGCAACATCAAGCCCTCCTTCCCATTGACAGTGCTGACGTTTTCCCACTTGGCCTGAGCCCCCTACTGACAGCAACGCCAGTAATGCTCCCTCCCTCTTTCCCCCCTCCCTCTCTCTCTGCTGCTCTCACAATGTTAGATTTTGCTGAAGAAGTTAGTCATTAGTTGAAACAGCAGAGTGTTGTAATGAAATCTGCCGGCCACATCAATAGTGTTTACTGTTGCCAGTTTGCTTTGCTCCATGCTTTTATAAAATGTATTTGTTTGGTGTGCAGCAGTACAGCATCACTGTAATGATGTTTGCCCCTGCTGTTGTGTGAGGGCGAGCACCTCAACCCCATGTCATATCTGTCTACACGTGGTCACATATGTGTTGCATTTAATAAGCTGTTTATCATGTAGTTTAAACATTTATGACCACTTCATCAGATCAGACTGATGGATTATTCTCAATAAAAACACCTTCCTGTAGTTGGTTAGCCACATGGTTGGCTTAGTGGGAGAATTGGGTTCTTTCCCCTCAAACTTAAAGCTCTAATTAAGTAGCCAGGGTGCTAAGTAAGAGAGAAACAGCCAGCGGGAACCACAGGAGACAGGCTGCAATGCTACAGCAGCGGCAGCAGCAGCAGGCCCACTCACTGCGATCGTTTCCTCAGACGGGTGTCAAAACACCCCCGGTCTGCCTCCCATCAAGTCCCCTCGGCAGAAATAGGAAGTGAGCCTCTGAAAGGAAAGATTAAAGTTTTCTGGAAGTACTGTTGGCAGCTGCACATGCCCTAAAGATAAACTTTATCCGGCCGCATGTGCAAAACTTTGCTGGAGCCATTTGTCATCTTCTAAAGTAATACATTTCCAAGTGGCTTGGATTTTAGACAAGAACATGAGACTGGCCACCGCAGTGTGGTCTGCTAGTGGTCCACTGTTTTGATGCTGAGGGAATCTAAATCATACTAAACTTGTGCAAAAAAAGTGCACCTAGTCCATTTGCTATGTGTTTCTTTTTACAAAGCATTCTCTTTCATCAATTACGCTAGTTTACCTATAGCTCAAACACTCAAATAGCTGTATAATTATATCTGTTCCGTTCCAATTGTGGGCAAGTTTCAATTACAAAAATTCCAATGAAATTTCAACAGAGAACTGCTTTAGTGTGAGCAGAATGTAAAGGTTTAACATGAAGTTAGATGAAGCTAAAGTAGAGCAGTCAAAAGCTCAGCAATGGATACAGATATTATACAGAGGCAGCTTTCAGAGAGCAGAGGTGGAAAAGGTTCTAGAATATTGTACTCAAGTTAAAGTGAAAATACTTAATTTACGAAAATAAATATTTCCATGTGTGTTAGGGACAACACAACATCTGCAATGTAATCCATTATGAGCAAACCACGACACTTTGCAGCCTGTGCACACTTGCTCATCCGTTAGGCCTACACAGCCTTTCTCAGTATACTCTCACTACCAGAAAAGACACAAAACTCGACACAAAAAAGACCATTAAATAAAAAATGACCAACAATGAATAAAAAAATTCTGTGGAAATTGCGGGAAAGGCAGAAAGCATTAATTATTAAGCCAAATAAAAAAAAATTAACCTGACACTTCTCACAGAATCAACAGTAGAATAAAATATCACTATTGCAGATAACACAGATGTGTCCGTATGAGACAATCAGTGAATGCAACACATTCTGCATGTGGCAAAATTCTTTTTGTACCAGTGGCTCTTGCACAGTCTCTGTGTGCATATGCAAAGAGTTCCAATATATGTTTCGAAATCAGCAGTCACAATAAATTGCTATTCATACCCACTTAACCCTCCCCTGCACACACACACATGTGCAAGCATACATATACACACCCTGCCAATCTTAGCCCTTGTGCCAGCTAGCCATCTGGTCAGAACATGATCATCATATGCAATCTGCCCACCCAGGCTGGCACTGATTCACCAGACCAACACTCCAATTACCCTCATCATGCCAACAGTACAGCAGAAAAGCAAACAGCACACACGCACCACAATGGGACCCACCTGTGCAGGGGTGGAACGACTGCCAGACACACTTGTAAAGAGGGGTCAGTGTGTCATAGGAATTGAAAGACTGTGCTCTACAATTAGACGCATTTACAAACATAGTACGAGCCTCGATTAGCCTTTATATTGTGGAGAGGAGAACTCCGATTATATGTTGCAAGGTTGGATTCATCTGTCTACATCATCACAATGGATTAGTGCCTATAAGGTCGCGACATTTGACTGATCAATAAGAAAACATAGTCAATGCCCACCCAGGATGCATAGGTGGCTGCTGATGCAAACAAAAATAACGAGAAAGCATTCACGATTCATCCAAGTATCTGCTGAAGTTTGGTGTGAAATTAAGAGCAGAAGTTTCTAAATGATGGATTTTGCCTCATCAGTGAAACCTGACCACTGTGTCTGTGGCCCCTATCAGCTGATAAGCCCACTGGCTCAACATTGATCTATCCTTCAGCCCGTCTCCCTTTTCTTAATTTTAATTTTCCCATTCCTAACCCATGCTAATTCATCCCCTCTGCTGTATGATCCATGGAGCAGAGGCCTCGGCAGCACAGAGTGCCAGGAAGGGTCACTGTTAATTATATCCATTTAATACCCACTTATGTCTGCAGCGACGTCTTCCTCCTGGGGTCACGCAGACTTCGCCCTGCACTTTATCCAATAATCTCACAGAATATAGGCTCGGATATTCCAAAAGATCAATGTCATTAACAAGAAGGCACAGAACGCATTTGATTATGGATGTAATTAGTACAGGCTTGAGGGGACTTGCTCCTATGCACAAAGAGGCAAAATCCATTTAGTATCAAAATTGCCTTAAAAATGGACACCACTTTGAGATCATTTTTGCAACTGATGACCACCATGATGCAATTAGTATCACTAATGACAGGGAATTAAGGCTCATATACATAATACTTATGTCTAACTTTGACAGATAGAAAAGAGCATTAAGTGTGGCTGAAAGCGAGTCATGTTCCAAGTTGTGGTGAGAGGGTTCAATTTACCGTCCCCAGTCGCAGTCGGAGATGTTGGATTGGGTGCGCGCTCTTCTGTTCTGTGCCAATTTACCTGTGGAAAAAAAAGGCAGTCCTATTGGACGAAGTGTCTCTAAGGACCTGTGAAAGGTGACACTGTGGATGCTGCATTAAGAGGATGAGCTTTTAATAATTCTGTCACAGGGCCGGGGAATATCAGGCCGGGATCACTTTACAGCCCAGCTGAACTGAACATCCAGCCATCTCTCCAATGAGAGGCCGGCCTCATTAAAACTCTGTCCCCTGCTGACTTTATCTCTGCGTCATCAGATCGCTCTTCCCTCCTCTATTTCTTCTTCTTCTTTTTTTTTTTTGTCTCCAGCATGGTCTCAGTCAGCTTTTTGACATCCCAGACACACCTCGAGGCGTTGCTGTCCGTCAGCCGTGCACTGGTGTCAAGCAACTAGGTCAGCTCCATCTCAAGTGAACAATAACTTTGTGGTAATATACAATTTAGAAACCTCCAAATTCAGTTTGAATTGCCCATCATGCACCATGCTTTAAAATACCTACTCTAGACTTCAAGTAACTTTCAGTCACAATATGCTCTGCGGTTTCCTGCTAATGTAGGTATAGCAGCAACACATACCTCTTTACTGAGAACAATCTTGGCCTCCAGTGGAAACCTGTTGCGAGGGATGTGAAAGGGAACAGACAAAATGACAGGACTGAGAAGAGTTTCTGTGGCTTGTATTGGATTGCATTGCCCTGAAACTCAAGCCTGTGTGGTAACAGGGTACAGCCACTTAAGATGGTGAGATAACCACGATGATGGACAGGTTGATTTTTTTCATATAATATCATCATACTTTGCGGCGGGGAGGAAGGGGCATTTCAAAGTTCAAAATATTCTCAATAAAAATAAAATCTCTGGATTTTTTCGTACTTTTACTAAATGCCCGTGGCTAAGGCTAACTACTAAACTCTCACATAGTTCAAATGTCTGGCCTCGTAGCAGATAAATTTATAGGCACCAACAGCTGATAACATGTAGCCAGTAGTGTACATGTGTACTTTGCATGTTAACAAAACCTCCCATACACCATCAAACATACTCAATTATAGGTCTGTATACGTCTTGTAGATTAGAGGACCTTAGCAAATGATGGAAAAAAGGAGGGGGGAAGCCTGCTGCATAATGTCTAGCTGATTTCACTTTATAGTAGACTACTAAACCGCCATAAATGCACACATGCTAAAATCCCTCTCTGTTTTCCATCAAGCTGCTGTGTAGTGGCTATGTTAAATGTAGGTGGTAAGCTCATATATCTAATTATACAATAGCCAAACATTTTTTGTTAATGAAATGGAAGGAGTGTAATTGAAAACTTCAGCATAATTATTGCTTGGTGAGTGGCTGGCTTCGGAAAATTGCACATGTAGGAAGAGGTCTCAGCAGGGGTACACCATGACTTATGAATCAAGTCATTTCAAAAATGCCTACAGAGCGGCATGTGTACACTCACACACCCTCACACATTATTATCATTATTGTCATTATAAAGCAGGCAGCCAAAAACAGCAACATTACTTAACAGAGTAAAGAGATTAGACAAAATTCATGCTTTCCCTTCTGGGTAAACTGCTTAAAAAGGGCTGAACACTGTGTTGCGATTGTGTTTAAAATCTTCCTTGAACCCAAAACTAGAATTATTTTTATATATATATGCAGGCTACGTAATGGGTTAAAAAAGGTAAGGATATGGATAACTGGGACATCACCTCATAGGTCCTTGCACGGAGAAACCAGAGCAGCCAAGACACATAAAGCCAGGTTAGAATGGCTTGGCAGCCGCGCTAACAATGTTTGTCACAACTGCCCTCTTTCCATCCCAAGCTCAAATGAGAGAAGTCAGAGAAATATGGGATTACCATGAGTTATTTATGACGCTGAAACCCAAGAGCCCTCTTTATGAAATCATCTCTGCTGATTGGGTTGCTCTTTCGCCGTGTAGCATCTGATATGATTTCAAATGGTTTAACATCAAAGTCGCTTGTGTAAAGTATGAGTAGTTTTGCACACATTCAATCAAAATACAGATCTTTATCGGCATCATGCTGATTGACATGAGCGGACTGTTGTGAAACAGATACTGCGGCTGTCATAGTCATTATGGATTTTTCGGTTTAAAGATACAGCTAGGGGGGGAAAAAGCATGTGGCCTGTGTGCTGAAATGTTCTTTAGCCAGCTAAAGTGCAGTGGATTCAGGAACCTGGCTCGAACTGACTTGGGGCGGGAGGAGCAGGGAGGGGGCAACTTTTTTAACTGTTACCTTTAATACTTTTGAAATCAAAAGTAAGCAATGAAACTAGACTTTACTGATAAATGAATGAAAATGAATTTACAGTATAGCTTGTTTGCAATCACATGACTACTGACATGATAGGGTGCAGGAAGTGCTAAATCCATATACTGTGCAAATTGGAAATAGAGGAAAGTGTCGAGATCTGATGTCTAGAACAGGATTTGGATGAATCATGGAGCATGGTGAGCCAGATGAAAGTGCACAAGAGTCTAGAGGACTACATACATTGTGCACGGTTGGGTCAATGACCTTTGAACCAAAGTAGTATTGAATGACTGCTGTCTTGTTTTTGCCTCGGTGAGTAAATTTGCTTGAGAATTACTGTCTTTTTATGTTGCTATTTCAATAGGTACATGCATGCACCACTGGCGTCAGGCTTAGCCTTCTACCAACCATTTCCAGAGTTCTGGTGAAACCATAGACTGTATAGAAAAAGTGATGTTACCCATCTATTTGTGGACTCCTGAAAATTGAGTTGGGTATTTTGGCTGTCGCCATCATCCTTTATGGCTATCACCATATTGTCTGTTTGCAACCAGCACATGTGCAGATCAGACGAGGAGATGCAAGTGTATTTAAGTTGAACTAATGTTTAAGCAATCAAATATTACAATGAACTTTGAAGAAAACACACAGTGCACCGTGTTAGTGACCTGTCAATCATTAGGTAGCCACGCCCTAATGCATAGCTTGATTGGTTTATTATTATACTCTGATTGGGAGCATTATTTACAAAATGAACATCATGCTGTGTTGAAGACCTGGAAGCAATGATTGAGACCATTAATTAATTAGCAAAATGTTTTCTGTGGTAATAAATCAAGTGAGAAGAAGGTTTGCTTTTCGAGTTCTTTTTTGCAACCAGTGGAGTCGCCCCCTGCTGGCCAATAGAAATAATACAGGTTTAAGGCACTTCCGCACCGGTTTTACTTCTCAGGGTTAGAGGTTGCCACTTGTGCTGTGAAGAACCTCGGTTGTGGCTAAAAGACCAAGGCAAGTTTTCACAGCACATTGTTTTTGCATGGCAATACCAACTTAAAGCATGTTTATGGCAACGCTTTCATGTGAACATATATCATATGACATCACTCTTCCAGACATAATACAGAGGTTCTGATTCCCATCTGCCGCCGTTTCCCAGTTTTTGTTTTTACCTTTCCTCTTTATGTACTACTATTTTGGGGACTCAATAGTAGTCTTGTATTCAGTTTGATAAATTAGAACAGCCATAAATGTTACAAAGCAAAGGCATTCGTGCAGTGTTGGTAGTCTTTGCCACAGAACCTGCCTCCAGTTGCCTGCCCCCCATTTGGAAAGAGAGCCGAGGTATGACATCATGAATAAAGAAGCTATATTTACCTACATTCACACCACATGACAGGAGTAAAACATATGTTGAGTTTCATAGATGAAGAAATGAAATGGCAGTTCTGTAGCAGTCGTATATACTCAATAATCATGATTGAAAACCTACACCAAGCACTACACATGGATACAATCAATGGCAGTCCATAGTTAATGAACTTTCTGACCTTTAGGAAAATGTACACTGCTTAACCAGATTCTGCGTATTTAATAATTCAGTTAGAGAGTAAGAGAGCTGAATAGAGGAGCATCTCTCACCTAATATAGCCAGGGATATCATTTTGTCCAGAGACAACGGTTGACATTATATAGCCGTGGTTAACAGAAGGAAAAAACTCATTATGGAGACATCCATTTGTAGGGGTTTTAATAAAAAGGACAGAATGAATCTTAGGCACTGGACTAATGGGAAAATCTATGCGGAAAACTAAACTCCCAAATGAGGGTCCTAGACATTTGAAGTCATTAGTGTGGAGATTGTGGTCAGCAAAGTTAATTTACATATATGGACATTGCTTTAAAGAAAGTATCTTGAAGAAGATGAGGCGGAGAGTGGAGAGGAGATACTACAGTAGCTTGATCTGCCATTGAGATCTTCTGAATGGGAGATCATAGGTGCATTATTGATGAGTTTCAGTTTGAGTTTCAGCTCCAGAGGAAATGATAAGGTGTAATGCAATGGTCTACTGTGATCATGAACAGCTTCGTCCTACATACTGTATTGCAGGCAGCTAAGGTGGCAACCCACTGCCACACAATATCGCTTTGTATCACCTTTTATGTAATACCAACAATTATTCACAGGTTCTCAACCTGTCGCAGGTGGGTCTAACACAAAGACAAAGTAGGAGTAGTAAAAGTAGTTGTTTCCCAGTAGACTTAGCTTACCAATCTGTAATGTAAATATGAAAAGTGATTTTAAATTAGAACATTGAATTTTTAGGATTAGGACCATTGGATCTCTTATTATGTATCTAAGAGTAAGAGTATTGGTACTTAAATCAACCTCTGAAAGACAGCTCTGTGCCATTCATGCTAACTCTTTTGCTTTCAATATGTTAAATAGTTGTAGTAAGGGTTATAAAATGAGATACAGACAACACATCGTACCAAAAAGTGGTTTTAAACACTAGAGGTCATCAGGAACAAACAAGCAGCACTCTTTCTACGACTCACGACTTTCTACTTTTCTACGAATTTCAGTGCATAATTTTTTGCGTGTATACCTGCATATAGTAATAACTCATTTACAGAGACTGTCCTCCCCCAATGAAAAACCAAAGCCAAGGGGAGTGAGCATATGAACCGTAAAGAACAACAAGGTCTACTAAGGGTAGACTGGAGGGGTTGGGTCCCCAGTAAACCAAAAGTCAACATTGTTATTTTAAGTTACGTATGTAATTTATCTTCCGAATGTAGCTATGCCATGTTTTACATCACATTTTACGTCGCCTACTACCTATCGTAACTACCATAACGTTATTTTATGCTAAACTATCTTTTCCGAAGCCTAACCATGTAGTTCTGTTTCCTAAACCTAACAAAACTGCAATTATCTGACTTAAGTAGCCATGTTCAAAATGGCAACCACAACATTTAGGTATAAGAACGTGTTAAGAGCTGGTGAGGGTGCTAACTAGACCACATCTATGTGGTTAAATGGTTAGGAGGAATTGCTATATTTATGTCAAAAAGAAAGGCACCATTGGATAATTTAATACATGTTTCATTGTTATTTAGAATAAATTAAGTAAAGTTTAATTTAAGTTTAAGAAATTCCTCCACTTAAGTTTCAGGTATAGTTCTACATTTTGTGGTAGAACAATGCTTGACTTTCTGCTTGCTGGTGTTAATTTGCTATATATATCCCATCCTGCTTTCTCACTGTATGCTAAAGTGTTAGCGTGAGCACACATAAAGTTTCTGAGACAATCTTTCGCAAACTTTAACCAACAACTACGCATTAATGCAGAGTGTATATGAAATTAAGAGAATGAGCAATGCTACAGAGGAAAAGGAGAAAAAATCTGCCTCCTTAGCCAACTTGATTGTTATTGCACAGTGCTTACGGTGTTTTCTGGGCCTGCACATGTAATCAATACCCCCAGGCAATTTTAAGCGTGATCAGTTTGGATGGATTATTGCTTGGCAGGAAGGCTTTTACATTGATCCTCTCATCATGTCAATCACTGACAGTGACAACTCTGAACTCTTCAAATTCCATACATCAGCAAAGTACTGTTCACAATCTGGCTGCATCAAAAACAGGGTGGATCTGCTGAGGCTGGGACTCTTGTTTTTTAATGCACACTGCATGTATTTCAAGGCACGGTGCAATTTCAGTATTGTTCATCATTCAGTCACTTGTATAGTTCGCTATTGCTTTAAGCAGCCACAACAAGATATATAATTTTATAGAGGAAATATTGCAAAAAATAATGAAAAGACAAAGATAGACAAAGAAGACAAAACATGTTCTCAAAGATGGACATAACAAAATGTATGTACTCCTATAACTGTAATAATATATATTTAATATCATGCCTTACTTTTACCCATACCCAGATTACCCCAGTATAAAGTGTGTTTACATGTGTAAACATGTGTTAATGGGATATTTGACATTTAAAACCAGAGATTAGCATTAAATTGAGTTGTTAAAAATAATAACAGCTGCATGTTAAGCTGCAAATGTTAGCATTTGATTTCAGTGGAAACAGAACAAGAGCCCACTCTGCCATATTTGTCAAGTGCTACTGCTGGAGTAGTTTTGCAAGCTCTGCCTTTATTCCTTGCCGCTACTAGCAGGGCTGACATCTCATCTAATGAAGAGCAGATAGCAGAGACTGGTTCAAATCAGTGTTGGGAAACTGGGGCTGGCTGGTGAAACACAGAGTGAGTTGTAATATCCTCAATTTCTCCCAGCTGGAGCAGGCTAGAAGCATGTAACTGATAGTGTCCACATGCATATTTTACACTACAGGCCAGGTGTAAAGTTTCAGCACTTGTGAGGAGTTGAACAGATTTGACAAAGTTAGACTGTAGAACACAAATATAGGTTGAAACTGCAAATAGTTTATGGCTTTAATATGCCTGATGTGGCAGTCTGCAGTCTTCTTGCTACTGGCATGTTTTTCATTATATGCAAGTTACCATATTTACCGGTTGTTCTCTTTATTCCGGAGAAACCCTGCACTGTGGACAGTACCCATAGAACCCATTTTTTGTTCAGAAATCTTGAGGTCTGGGGTCAAGGGACTGCTTTGAAAATGACCATTTTAGTTTTACAGTCGCTAAGATTCAGCTTTTCGAGCATTATTTAACCTCCGTCAAAACAAGATATTATGACATGACTGGTACCAATGAATGCATTAGATCGTCTTGTTTCATATGATACCAATATTCACTACAACTTTACAAAGCCTCTTAAATACATTCTAGTTAGGGGGGGCTAAAGGGGGTCCGACTCAATGTTTCAGGGGCACTGACCCCCCTTTGCTCCCCCTAACAACAGCCATTGTATAGCATGGGGGAAAAGCACTTCATTTCCACTTAAAATGATTGCTTTCTCCACTAACATTTCCTTCATGTTTTTGGTTGCCTTCAGTATATCAGTGTGATTGGTTGGACTGAGAAAATGACCAGAAAAAAACAGCAGTTCGTGTCAGTTGGTGCTTTTCCAAAATGTGAAACGGACAGCACTCTTTTGGAGGGAAAAGGAACCCTCAGTTGTGCACCTTGCCGTCACTTTCCATTTCACTTATATGGAAAATGTTAGTGGAAATTTTGAACAAATCACTACTGGTATATGTGAACCCAGCCTCAATTATGTCTGCCCAAAGACACATTTTAGATCCAAATCTTTCTCTGCATGTTATGTTTTTTTATATTTTAAAAAATTAGACACTACATCAAAGTTGTTGAGTGTCTGGAAAAAAAAGAAGGGTTGAAAAAAAAGTCAAAAGAGTGGATCATGATGCACATAACAACAGTGCAATTACTGGCAACTCTATAGGCCCATACACCAATAACACAGTTAAACCAGACGATTAAAGCTGAAATAAGTCAATATTTACCATTGCATAACTCAATTGCAAAACTCCATTTTCTCATAATGGCCTCTGATAATGAGGAAGCTCTCCATGGTCATGTGACTGAAGTGGAGCCTAATCATTGGACTGTTACAGTAAGTCATGACAGTTTATTGGCATGGAATTCCATAATGGCGCCGATCAATAGCAACCCAGGAGGCTTTCCTCTCAGCCGGATTTGACACATTTGAATAAGTGCCGCTGAGGGGGAGCAGGCTTATGTTGAGAGGACTCAATCCCTCAGCAAGCAACGACGTGTTAACCAGAGTGATATTCATCTGCTGAGGAGTAATCCCAAGACAAAACAAACAGCAACAGCAGGTACGAAACCTAATAAGAACCATCAAAACTTTCCCGCTCTAGGACAGAGGTGATCATCAAAAACAGTCCAAACAAATGATGCCCATACGTTCTGAGAATAAAAGATACAATCAGGCTCATGCCCTTCTCACCCCTCCCATCCTTTGAGATCCCTGTGTTGGGAATAGAATAATATAAGGCTTGAGGGAGCAGGTTGTGAGATAAAAGGCCACATCACAATGATGATCTCTATCGATCGGCAACCTTGGGCACACAGAGGAGGTCCGGCATTTGTCACGTCGAAGCTGAACCCAATAGCTGATCCACGCCGCTCTCTGATGAATTGGCCCTGTTCGCCAAGTTTGTTTAATTGATGACGTGTTCCCTTTCAGGTGGACTATGTTCCACGCATTCATTGATTTTCCAAATCACCCCCACCTTCTCCAAGCTTCTTTTTCCCGCTTTCTTTACTCACCCAACTGCAAAAATAATAAGAAAAAAAAAACACCCCCACCCAAGAGGAGTGTCCTTCAACCTGTTTCTGACCAGCCACTTAGACTTCCAGAGATGGATATACAGTGGCTCTTTGTTAGTATAGAGGCCTACTGGGTGTATCAACTTAAAAGTATTATGAGAAGTGAGCAAAAGTCAAGTCTCTGCTCACATTCCTCAAAGGCGAGACAGAGCCGTGAGCTGAAAGTTGGACTAAAATACACACATTTACAGACACACAAAGGCACATAAAACAGTTTCATTTTCATCTCAGATGTACATGATTGTCAAAACTGTCCCAGCACTGATGCGCATTAAAATGATGGTTTTGTGACTTAAATGAATAGTGATGTTTTCCCCTACCTTTCTGAATCCTTCTCACTCTGAGCCCTCTGTGGTGAGTGGTGTTAAATGTACATTATAATAACCACTAACTACTGTTGGATGCATGCAGCAGAGTGCATTAAAAACAATTTTAATGTGAACTAGTAACCACAGGCATCTTCTTTGGTGAGCAATACCCAACTGTTGATCCCCCTCTGTACCAAACTGTTAACGTTTGGAATTGCTCACCAGGCTATAGTGCACCACGCTTCAGCAACTCTCAACAATCCATACAGGAAAGAATTTGAATTTGTAAACCACACAATCCTATTCCAGGGGATCTGGAGTGCGTAACTTTGTCATCTTGAGAGCCTGCATGAAAACTAACACTTGCTGGAGCGGCCAAGCAACCAGTCAAGCGCTAGGTAGGCAGCTTTTGGCCATCAAAGGGAAATTCCAGCCTAATGGGGTTTCAGAGTTTCCAGTGTATCCGTCGAGCATCCGCAGAGAACACGATTACCTGAGGAGCGTTATCACAGTCACACTCACACACATACATGCACACACTTCACACACTCTGAACTTTGGAGTTTGTACTTCAGGTGGATGTATAAAATATAAATAAAGCAGGTTGTGATACTTGCTCTGATTCTTTTTGACATATAGTCCATTGAAAACTGCACAAGCAGGTGATAGTATCATGATTGCATACGATGAATTAAAAGATTCAGAGAATCCATAGAAATCTCTGATTGTAAAGGGGCAAGTCTAAAAATCAACATTGGATTCCTGTGACCTTCAATCCCTCAGCCTCCACTGCATTAAAAACCAACATGACTGTATAAGGACATTGCTTTGTGGGATTGGGAACGCTTCATAAATCTGTTGCTTTTTTCTTTGCTGCACCTACTAATGCAAGTTAAGACTCTACCATGCAAAGAGAAAGCCATATATAAGCAAAATCCAGAAACACACTTCTCTGGGCCCGAGCTTATCGAAGATGTCTTGACGCAAAGTGAAAGAGTGTGTTGTGGCCTAACGAGTGCAGATTTTAAATTGTTGTTTAAATAGAAAATCATGGACGTCATTTCCTCTGGGCTGAAGAGGAAAAAAAGCTTACCAAGTTTAAAAGCCAGCATCTTTGATGGAATGGGAGTGTGTTAGTGCCCATGGGTAACACATCTGTGAAGGCACCATTGATGCTGAAGGTTCATACAGGTTTTGGAGCAACATATGTTGCCATCCTGACAACATCTTTTCCAGGGACGTCCCTGCTTAACACCGGCCTGCCTGCAGTCCAGACCTGATACAATAATGCAGACTCCAGAAATAATTCCGCTTTCAAAACGTCAACAATTAGTGTCCTGAGTTCCTAAATGCTTACTGAGTGTTGTTGAATGACAGTATACCTTTGATTATCATTAAAGTCTATCAATTTGAACATTAAATATGTTGTTTTTGTATAGTTTTCAATTATATATTTGTCAAAAATGATTACAAATAATCAAACTGTTTTTTTTTTTATGTCTTAGACAGCAACTTTTGCAGAACCGGGGTTGTAAGCATGAGAGTGAATTTGACTGTGGAATGAGCATGGGGCTCATTATTGGACTTTGATTTTAAACAAATATAAAGGATAGCAAGCGAAGCACCTCAGCAAGCTATGGATTGACTCAAGAGCTGATGCATGGAAGTAAAAAAAAAACAACAGCAGCAGCACCAACAAAGGCAGAGAAATTGTGCAAAAAGGCATACTTTTGGATTTAAAGCACCTATCTCAGATCCCAGAGCCTTGAGAATGGGATTGGATTACTGTCGGTTAGATTTACTCCTGTGGCTCTTCGCCACTACATCATCGTAGGGCCCCCTGCCTCTGGATCAATGGGGATATTTACTGCGCCTGTTTCAGGGAGACTTTCACAGTAGGCAGGGCATTAAACAAACAGCCGACAGCCCCGTCCCAATGATGGCCTGTCTGTTCACACTGTGCCATGCCCAAATGTCACACATATTCACTTCAAACAGGTAGCACACAAACACGAGTGAAGTGCAGATAAAACAAAACAAAAAAAAAAAAGGCCAAGCAATTTGCTCAGTGTGCTGAACAAAGAGGAAAGCTGCCACATTTCAAGAACTGAAAATCCAAGAGGAATGGAAAGGCATGTTATGTTTACTTTTAGATAATTAGTCTTGTAACCCACTCTGAAATTATACTTGTTAAAATCCTCTTAAATGGACACACCTCAAATAATCCCTTGTCTGCGTTCCCCTGGTTGCTCATAAACATTCTGTTTTGAACAGTAAAAAGAAACGTGTTTCATGACATTCCATTGTAATGTATTGCTTAATGGAAAAAAATTACATAACAACAGCAAAAAAATGTGCTGAAGTTTTGTTATGGAAAAAACAATCAACAACAGCGTCATATTAATAACCTTATTTAACCCCATGTTGGACTGGAAAGGCATTATAATTGAAATCAGTTGAGGTAAAACAGCTCCTACACAGAGTATTTCTATAAAGATGCAGCAACAGACTATTGAATTATATTATAAAATTGAGAAGAATCGCCATTATGGTGTCAAACAACAGTCCCTACATGCAGGTCTACTGGCTGTCTGCAAAAATCATTGCTAAATGCGAGCGCATGAGTTGAAGAATGAGTGGAATGTATTTTGCTGCTACGCAAATATGAGCAAAATAAGTGCCTTCATAGAGTAAAACAGTCACTATGAAATTTCTTCATTACTTGACAATTCCACTGACTAAGCCTGCGCTATCAGCTGACAGTGCAGTGTCAAACAATAGGCTTACAAACGGCATTACCGAATCAGCCCCAACAGCTCCCGAGGGCAGACTTAACTCCCGTTCATCAACATGAAAAGTAATATGTTTGTGAAAGTCAAGAGAAAAAATAACACAAAAATAAACACGTATGGCTCAGTGGTGAAAGCTGATGTAAGCGGGACTGTGATGGACCAATCATCACTTCAGCTGCTCTGGTTAATGCGCCATTTGGCCTTCTGGCTTTGCAGTAGTAGTCATGCTGTTCATTGCTGCCCTCATAATGCATCTTTCTCTAAATATATATATCATTAGATTTTGGTGA